>NC_030678.2:1518670-1818670 GCF_000004195.4 Xenopus tropicalis
ATGCCAGCTGGGGGTGATATATAAGGAATCTATGCCAGCTGGGGGTGATATATAAGGAATCTATGCCAGCTGGGGGTTAAACATGCCAGTATCAGTTGGGCATGACACTACGGCTGCCAGCCGACAGTGGAATTCTGGGTAATTGGGTGTCGGTGCCTTATGAACCCGTTTGTCCCGCAGGTGCGTTCGGACCGGGACCGTTTCTTTATTAACCTGGACGTGAAGCATTTCTCCCCCGAGGATCTGAGTGTGAAACTGCACGACGACTTTGTAGAGATTCACGGGAAACACAACGAGAGACAGGTATGAACCGCCACTCACATATTCTAGTCCCGCCCACTGCTGAGTCACATGCTCCTTGCCCCTCCCCCTGTCCCCATTCTTAACGTGTCCTTAGTTTTCTACTTCCTAGGTTGTTAGACCCCTGTTTAAAGGGGAACTATCACAAAAATGAAACAATATAAACGTCATTATTTAGAGCTCCCTCTACTCCTGTCTCTCTACGTGTCAGTGCCGGAGTCAGTTATTTGTGTAAGCTCCACCCCCCACAGGGCCTTAGTGTCAATCAAACTCTGCCCCGCCTCCTGCATGAAAGAGACTGAGTGTTATTATTGGTTCTCCCCCCCAGGACGATCACGGTTACATCTCCCGAGAATTTCACCGCCGCTATCGCCTTCCCTCCAACGTGGATCAGAACTCGGTGAGCTGCACTCTCTCTGCCGACGGGATCCTCTCCTTCTCCGGCCCCAAACTCCAACCCAACGTGGACTCCAGTCACAGCGACAGAACCATTCCTGTCTCCAGGGAGGAGAAATCCGGCTCCTCCTCCTAAAGGCTTGGCCCCACCCCCGGCCCATTCTCTCGCTGCCCCGTTAGATCTGCCCCCCTGTGTGTGGGAAGGCGGGGCAAGTGCATAATAAAGAGTTCTGACTATCAGCCCCGTCTGTATTGGCTTTATTCTCCTGAGTCTGGAACATGTTCCTCAGCAGCAGGGGGCAGGGAGAGGGGTGCCTGGGGCAGGAAGAGGGGTGCCCGGGGCAGGGAGAGGGGTGCCCGGGGCAGGGAGAGGGGTGCAGGGGGCAGAATGAGGGGTGCCCGGGGCAGGGAGAGGGGTGCCCGGGGCAGGGAGAGGGGTGCCCGGGGCAGGGAGAGGGGTGCCCGGGGGAAGGGAGAGGGGTGCCCGGGGCAGGGAGAGGGGTGCCCGGGGCAGGGAGAGGGGTGCCCGGGGCAGGGAGAGGGGTGCCCGGGGAAGGGAGAGGGGTGCCCGGGGCAGGGAGAGGGGTGCCTGGGGCAGGGAGAGGGGTGCCTGGGGCAGAGAGAGGGGTGCAGGGGGCAGGGAGAGGGGTGCAGGGGGCAGGGAGAGGGGTGCAGGGGGCAGGGAGAGGGGTGTGCAGGGAAGGGAGAGGGGTGCCTGGGGCAGGAAGAGGAGAGCAGGGAGCAGAATGAGGGGTGCAGGGGCAGAATGAGGGGTGCAGGGGGCAGAATGAGGGGTGCAGGGGCAGAATGAGGGGTGCAGGGGGCAGAATGAGGGGTGCAGGGGGCAGAATGGGGGGTGCAGGGGCAGAATGAGGGGTGCAGAGGGCAGAATGAGGGGTGCCCGGGGTGCTGAAGGACTGATAGGACTATAAATAAACAGAACATGATAATCAGTGAGGAGACCCAGTGAGAGGTTCTTACAGTGTAACGAGCTGATTGGGCTGCTCATTGCCCCAGTCTGTGGGCAGCCAATCCCGTGCCTGGATGTGTTACTGTGCCCGGCGCTGGGTGTGGCAGCTACAGGTGGGAATATCGGCGCAGGTACCAAATGCAATGAGATTGGTTCTCACCGTGGTCTCCTCTCTGCCCTGTGGGCACCTGGGGCAGCTATTGGCCCATGTATGGACCTTCCTGACCAATCAGCCAGACCCCTTCTGAGACTGGCACTGCCCTGCTCCAACCAAGTTCTGTCCAACTGCTAAAGCTCCTCCCCCACCTGTCCAACGCATCACTTCCTGGGAGGTTGGAAGCCTTAGATAAGCATGGCGGCCTCCACAGTGACCGGGACTATGAGTGAGGCTGCTGGGAGTTCCCTCTGATCCCCCCCATTGTAAGCAGCAGTTCTGCCCTGCTTTATGGCTGAGATTCTAGCTATCTGTATAACAGAGCATTCTGTCACAGTGGCACAGATCCTATCTGATCCCCCCATTGTAAGCAGCAGTCCTGCCCTGCTTTATGGCTGAGATTCTAGCTATCTGTATAACAGAGCATTCTGTCACAGTGGCACAGATCCTATCTGATCCCCCCATTGTAAGCAGCAGTCCTGCCCTGCTTTATGGCTGAGATTCTAGCTATCTGTATAACAGAGCATTCTGTCACAGTGGCACAGATCCTATCTGATCCCCCCATTGTAAGCAGCAGTCCTGCCCTGCTTTATGGCTGAGATTCTAGCTATCTGTATAACAGAGCATTCTGTCACAGTGGCACAGATCCTATCTGATCCCCCCATTGTAAGCAGCAGTCCTGCCCTGCTTTATGGCTGAGATTCTAGCTATCTGTATAACAGAGCATTCTGTCACAGTGGCACAGATCCTATCTGATCCCCCATTGTAAGCAGCAGTCCTGCCCTGCTTTATGGCTGAGATTCTAGCTATCTGTATAACAGAGCATTCTGTCACAGTGGCACAGATCCTATCTGATCCCCCATTGCAAGCAGACGTGTTTGTCAGTGCTCTGCAGGGAACCAGAGGACCAGGGGAATGGAGAGCGTCAGCCCAGGCCAGGTGAGGCCTGGGCGGGCAATTTCTTCCCGTGAGACCCAGGCCTTGGGGCCCACTTTGGAAGGCCAGAGGATTACAAGATCTGGAGGGAAAGGCCAGGAGGAGAAGGCGGCAGCAGGAGTCCCAGGGAAGGCAGTGAAGGGGCCCAAAACTGCTTCTGAGAGAGGAATCCCAGCAGCCATGTTGGAAGAGAGGAAAGAAGCTGGAAATGGAGGAGGCAAAGCCAAGCAAAGGGAGGTACCTGTGTGTGTGCAGCCTGAGTGTGGGAAGGGGAAGGGAGGAAAGTGACAGAAATTTGTGAAAAGTTACTGAAAGTAAAACAACATGCAAGTAAAGCTGAAAGTAAAAAGCCAGATAGTAAATGTGATACTAATGCTGAGCAGTTGGGTGAGTTGGGTGAGAGCTCAGGGAACAGTGATACTGGGAAACACCAACCCCCTAAAGCCAAATCCCACAAATCACACAGTAAAACTGCACCTACTGTTCCACAAACAATGTTTATTTCACATGCTGAGTCCAGTAAAGATGGAGGCCTGTCTGATACCTGTATGTGTGTAACTGGCAGCACTGACACCCCGGGGCTACTGACATGCAGCCTGAGGCACGTGGGCAATCAGAGTGCTGGCTTCCTGGAGTCAGTGAGGCTGCAGCAACTGGCGGCCATCTTACTTCTCCCAAACTTACAGGCATCCATGTTGGTACACCCAGCAGGAATGGTGCAGCTAGCAATGAGTCATCTGCACAAGCAGCAAAACCTGTTGGTGGCCATCTTGCTTCACCCAGTTTAGGGATCGGCCATGCAAGGGACCGTGGTGCAATGTCTGTAAGTGACAAGAATGGTTTAAAGGGGAAGTGCATTGATGTAAATAAAAATGTTCCGCTTGATGAATCTGGCAATATTGACACTAATCAGCTGGTTAAGCTAATAAAATTAGCTCAAGAACAAGAAGAGAAAAAGAAAAAGCTTAAACTTGATTTAAAGCAGGCCTTTAGTGCTTATTCACTCGCAAAAGTGGAACACCAGGATTTCTATCTCTGTAAAGTGGATGAAATTAATGCAGATCTCAGAGAACTGGAAAACCAGATTTCCATTGTGCAAGGAAAAATTGGCCCAATGTCTGAGGTCTTTTCAAACAGAAAAAGATTTGAAAAACAGCAGCGGCGCCCCAGGCACACGTACAGATCTGCCCACCCAATATCCACCTCTTCTTCCACCTCCGGCAATGAGAGTGATGCAGGGAGGGGTGGGAGATTAACAGCAAGGAAAACCATTGTGGCGCAGATACACGCCCCGAACTTTGTGTTTAGCGCCAATGAGATCAGCACGGTGGAAGATAAAATGCAGAAAAAAGTGAGAGCGGCTTTCAGACAAGAGGAGGAGTTTGTTTATTCGCATGAGGACTTTCCCTCCCTTCCCACAACTTCCCAACATCCTTCTCCATCAGAAGAAACAACTGTGGACCAAGATGGGACTCCTGCCTCTGGGCAGAATGCTCCTAAGGTTCCAAACCAGGGGCACGGGCAGTCGAGTGATATGGAATTGACGGAACCTGTGGCCCAGTGCCATAAGGGAGGGCGAGAGAGCGCCAATGGTGCTGTGACTGATGTTGCGCATGAAATAGAGTGCGATGTGAGTGAGGAGGAGAATGTGTGTGCGGCTGAGACTGTGGCGCGTGAGAGTGAGGAAGGGAATGAAGTGGTTGTGAGGTGCATTGAGTCAGTGTTAGAGGATTCAAGCACTGATGTACCTGATACCTCTCTTGTTCCTCTCTCTAATGTCTCCTCTGTGCTGTCATCTAACCCTGATCCTCCCGTTAATGTCTCCTCTGTGTTGTCACCTAACCCTGATCCTCCCGTTAATGTCTCCTCTGTGCTGTCACCTAACCCTGATCCTCCCGTTAATGTCTCCTCTGTGCAGTCATCTAACCCTGATCCTCCCGTTAATGTCTCCTCTGTGCAGTCATCTAACCCTGATCCTCCCGTTAATGTCTCCTCTGTGCTGTCACCTAACCCTGATCCTCCCGTTAATGTCTCCTCTGTGCTGTCACCTAACCCTGATCCTCCCGTTAATGTCTCCTCTGTGCTGTCACCTAACCCTGATCCTCCCGTTAATGTCTCCTCTGTATCGCTATCTAACCCTGATCCTCCCGTTAATGTCTCCTCTGTATCGCTATCTAACCCTGATCCTCCCGTTAATGTCTCCTCTGTATCGCTATCTAACCCTGATCCTCCCGTTAATGTCTCCTCTGTATCGCTATCTAACCCTGATCCTCCCGTTAATGTCTCCTCTGTATCGCTATCTAACCCTGATCCTCCCGTTAATGTCTCCTCTGTATCGCTATCTAACCCTGATCCTCCCGTTAATGTCTCCTCTGTATCGCTATCTAACCCTGATCCTCCCGTTAATGTCTCCTCTGTGCTGTCATCTAACCCTGATCCTCCCGTTAATGTCTCCTCTGTGCTGTCATCTAACCCTGATCCTCCCGTTAATGTCTCCTCTGTGCTGTCACCTAACCCTGATCCTCCCGTTAATGTCTCCTCTGTGCAGTCATCTAACCCTGATCCTCCCGTTAATGTCTCCTCTGTGCTGTCATCTAACCCTGATCCTCCCGTTAATGTCTCCTCTGTGCTGTCATCTAACCCTGATCCTCCCGTTAATGTCTCCTCTGTGCAGTCATCTAACCCTGATCCTCCCGTTAATGTCTCCTCTGTGCTGTCATCTAACCCTGATCCTCCCGTTAATGTCTCCTCTGTATCGCTATCTAACCCTGATCCTCCCGTTAATGTCTCCTCTGTGCTGTCATCTAACCCTGATCCTCCCGTTAATGTCTCCTCTGTGTTGTCACCTAACCCTGATCCTCCCGTTAATGTCTCCTCTGTGCTGTCACCTAACCCTGATCCTCCCGTTAATGTCTCCTCTGTGCAGTCATCTAACCCTGATCCTCCCGTTAATGTCTCCTCTGTGCTGTCATCTAACCCTGATCCTCCCGTTAATGTCTCCTCTGTATCGCTATCTAACCCTGATCCTCCCGTTAATGTCTCCTCTGTGCTGTCATCTAACCCTGATCCTCCCGTTAATGTCTCCTCTGTGCTGTCATCTAACCCTGATCCTCCCGTTAATGTCTCCTCTGTGCTGTCATCTAACCCTGATCCTCCCGTTAATGTCTCCTCTGTGCTGTCACCTAACCCTGATCCTCCCGTTAATGTCTCCTCTGTGCTGTCACCTAACCCTGATCCTCCCGTTAATGTCTCCTCTGTGCTGTCATCTAACCCTGATCCTCCCGTTAATGTCTCCTCTGTGCTGTCATCTAACCCTGATCCTCCCGTTAATGTCTCCTCTGTATCGCTATCTAACCCTGATCCTCCCGTTAATGTCTCCTCTGTATCGCTATCTAACCCTGATCCTCCCGTTAATGTCTCCTCTGTATCGCTATCTAACCCTGATCCTCCCGTTAATGTCTCCTCTGTGCAGTCATCTAACCCTGATCCTCCCGTTAATGTCTCCTCTGTGCAGTCATCTAACCCTGATCCTCCCGTTAATGTCTCCTCTGTGCTGTCACCTAACCCTGATCCTCCCGTTAATGTCTCCTCTGTATCGCTATCTAACCCTGATCCTCCCGTTAATGTCTCCTCTGTATCGCTATCTAACCCTGATCCTCCCGTTAATGTCTCCTCTGTATCGCTATCTAACCCTGATCCTCCCGTTAATGTCTCCTCTGTATCGCTATCTAACCCTGATCCTCCCGTTAATGTCTCCTCTGTGCTGTCATCTAACCCTGATCCTCCCGTTAATGTCTCCTCTGTGCTGTCATCTAACCCTGATCCTCCCGTTAATGTCTCCTCTGTATCGCTATCTAACCCTGATCCTCCCGTTAATGTCTCCTCTGTATCGCTATCTAACCCTGATCCTCCCGTTAATGTCTCCTCTGTATCGCTATCTAACCCTGATCCTCCCGTTAATGTCTCCTCTGTGCTGTCATCTAACCCTGATCCTCCCGTTAATGTCTCCTCTGTGCTGTCACCTAACCCTGATCCTCCCGTTAATGTCTCCTCTGTGCTGTCACCTAACCCTGATCCTCCCGTTAATGTCTCCTCTGTGCTGTCACCTAACCCTGATCCTCCCGTTAATGTCTCCTCTGTGCTGTCACCTAACCCTGATCCTCCCGTTAATGTCTCCTCTGTGCTGTCATCTAACCCTGATCCTCCCGTTAATGTCTCCTCTGTATCGCTATCTAACCCTGATCCTCCCGTTAATGTCTCCTCTGTGCTGTCATCTAACCCTGATCCTCCCGTTAATGTCTCCTCTGTATCGCTATCTAACCCTGATCCTCCCGTTAATGTCTCCTCTGTATCGCTATCTAACCCTGATCCTCCCGTTAATGTCTCCTCTGTGCTGTCATCTAACCCTGATCCTCCCGTTAATGTCTCCTCTGTATCGCTATCTAACCCTGATCCTCCCGTTAATGTCTCCTCTGTGCTGTCATCTAACCCTGATCCTCCCGTTAATGTCTCCTTTGTGCTGTCATCTAACCCTGATCCTCCCGTTAATGTCTCCTCTGTATCGCTATCTAACCCTGATCCTCCCGTTAATGTCTCCTCTGTGCTGTCATCTAACCCTGATCCTCCCGTTAATGTCTCCTCTGTATCGCTATCTAACCCTGATCCTCCCGTTAATGTCTCCTCTGTGCTGTCATCTAACCCTGATCCTCCCGTTAATGTCTCCTTTGTGCTGTCATCTAACCCTGATCCTCCCGTTAATGTCTCCTCTGTGCTGTCAACTAACCCTGATCCTCCCGTTAATGTCTCCTCTGTGCTGTCACCTAACCCTGATCCTCCCGTTAATGTCTCCTCTGTATCGCTATCTAACCCTGATCCTCCCGTTAATGTCTCCTCTGTATCGCTATCTAACCCTGATCCTCCCGTTAATGTCTCCTCTGTATCGCTATCTAACCCTGATCCTCCCGTTAATGTCTCCTCTGTATCGCTATCTAACCCTGATCCTCCCGTTAATGTCTCCTCTGTATCGCTATCTAACCCTGATCCTCCCGTTAATGTCTCCTCATCATCTAACTCTGCTTTTCCCTGTAATTCTGGTTCGGCTACTGTTAGTAAAGCAGTTTTAGGGCAGAAATCTGGTGTTAGAACCACAAACTCCAAAGTGGCACCTCCCCCACCAGTAAATGCATGGACTAGACCAGTGAATAGGGTGAGAGTCCCGGGTGTAGAGAACAATATCATAGGATCGGTATTTAAGCAAAAAAACCTAGTCAGGCTAAGATGGACGGGTGAGAAGGAGTTGATGCCGACTAGAGATGAGATAGCAAAAGAGATGCTCCTGAAACAAACAACTCTCACTCCATCTGGCGTTAGAGCCTATATCAAGTTCTCTGAGTTAGAGTATGACCTGGTGTTTAAAACCTCACAAGGGCTGGAACACTTTTGGCAGGACTATGATAATTTTAAGAACGTTGGCCTTTGGAAGAATTTTCGGGTTATTCCTATTACTAAACCTGAGACACGAAAAGTCACAGTTCTGTTTAAAAATGACCGTGTCCCGCCAGAAGACATCCTACTGTGGTTAAAGAGGCACTGCAAAGTGCTTACGCCCCTTAGAATGGACATAGACAACAATGGCTACTGGTCCGGCGGTTGGTGTGCCAATGTTGAGTTAATTGTAAGACACAATGTCCCTCACCATCTGCCAAACTCGCTATACATCGGAAGTGAGCGAGGCATAGTCTTTTATCCGGGCCAGCCGAGGGCATGCTTTAAGTGCGGGTCCTATAGACACCGGGCAAGAGATTGTGCAGTAGTAAGGTGCTCACTGTGTGGTGGGGAAGGGCATACAAGCAAACAGTGTGAGGATGTAAAGTGCAATTTGTGTGGGCACTTTGGTCACCCACACAGGGCATGTCCAGAGGCTCTCCATAACATCATGAGAGACTGCCCCCAGCTGGAGGAGGAAATGGCAGAGGATTTATTAGAGGAGCTGCAAGAAGAGCTTCATAGTGACCTGCCCCTAGCCCCGCCATCCTCTGTAAGCCTGTTAGGGTCTCTAGAACAAGACCCAGAGATTGCTGCCCCCCTGAAATCCTCTTCTTTCTCCCAGGCAGTGAGCAATGAGTCCAATCCCATTACTGATGTTCCTGTTAGTCAGCCTTTGTTTAAACAGCCTCTCCCGCAGCGTCAAAAACCTCAGCCCTCTGTGCCTAGAAGGTCTAGCCCATCTGTACCTATTGCTCAGAATAGGGTTAAAGCATCTCCTTCACCTGAGGAATGGATAAATGTAAAGGGAAAGAAGGAGAAGGAGAAAGTGATAAAGCAGCCCCATCCATCTAAATGTGTCCCATCTATGACAATACGTTTGGAAAATAAATTTGATGTTTTGTCAGAAAATAAAACATGGGGGGAGGCAATGGAGGAGGCAGAGGAGTTGGAAAGAATAGGAAGGGAAGAGCAGAGAGAAAAACTGGAGGTGAAAGGAAGGGGCAAAACAAGAGGTGAGGGCTCTACCAAGTCCGATCTAGAGATGGTCACAGATAATAGTGTGGCAGAAGGTTTAGACAGCAATAGTGACAGTGGTCAGGTATCAGAGATGGAAACTGAAAGGCAACAAGTCAGTAGCCCTCCAATCTTGGAAAAAAAGGGGGAGAGGGGTACATGTTGGGGTAAACAGGATGACTCTGATGAGTTGATATCTCTGGGTGATGATGATCCTATCCCCTCAGGGACACAGGTCAAAAGATTTGGTGACCTAGAGAAGGACACTAGTCAAGAGGATAAAAAAAGGAGGCACAAAAATTAATATCTAATTATGGCTTTCTTACCTCTCAGGATAATTTCATCCATGTGAACAGTATGAAAACACCTCAAGCAATGTTTCAAGTCTACCAATCCCTTGGGCTACTCCAAGCAGACATCTTCTTCATCCAAGAGACAAGGCTTACCACCACTGCTGATATTAAAAGAGCATCTAGAGAGTGGCACTGGGGTCCAGCATTCTTTTCTATCGCTGCAGAGCCAGGTGCTGGTGTGGGCTTCTTGTTCCGGGGGTTCTCTGGGATAAAGGTGCACCGTCTCCTGGAGGTTGAGGTAGGCAGATGCCTTATGTTGGATGTTACAGTAGCGGGGCGTAGACTGAGGCTTATAAACATCTATGGGCCTCAGTCAGTGTCGGGGAGGAAAAACCTGTTGAAAGAAGTTCAGCAATATCTCCACACCTCTATCCCAGTCATTGTGGCTGGAGACTTTAACCAGGTCCTAACTGATCAAGATAGGTCTGGTCGGTTTGATAAATATGAAAGTAATTTCTTGAAAAATATAATGCAGCAGGCGGATTTGATTGATGTCTTTACCCACAATGGCCGGAGTGCTAAACATACCTATCACTATGCAGGCAGGAGCAGTAGGATTGATATGGCCTTTCTACGTATGGGGGAAGTTTTTACAGAGGTTGAAGAGATCTTGGTTGACCACTCTGATCATTTTGCTTTGTCCTTTTTGTTGGGGGCTTCCTCTGTTCCAGCAAAAGGCAAGGGGTTGTGGAGACTAAGCACTGATTCCCTGGAGGGAGAGTCTGTGCGGCATTCCTTTGAAGCACTCCTTCAGTGTGAATTGACGAAGATTGTATTTTTTGACTCTATGTCACAATGGTGGGAAGAGGCTAAGAAGTCATTCCGCTCCTTCTTCCGTAAACTATCTGTTATACGGGAGGGAAATAAATACAAGAAGTACCTGTCCCTACGTAGGAAGCTGGAGTCCTTGATTTCGGATGGGGTGGTGGGGGAGAAAGTTTCCCAGCTGAAACGCTTGATCAGGCAGCATCAGTACAGTCGCTACAGGTCTCTGGTTCTGGAGAGGGATTATGGAGGCTTTCATTCCCCAGATCCCTTTCGGAATTGTAGGGAAGCTGTAGCAAAGAAATTAATTGTTGGTTTGAGGGACTCCCAGGGTGTTGTTCAGAAATCAAAGGGTGGGATCCTGGAAGTTGTTGGAACCTACTATGCTGACCTGTTTAAGAGTAAAGCTTTGGACAGGGAAAGGATGAAAGCTTTCCTGGAGGGAACCCCGGGCCCTGATCTGCATGATTTGGACTTTTCATCTTTGGTAGCTGACATTTTGGAGGACGAGGTCAGGAAGGCAATAGATCAACTGAAGTTAAAAAAAGCCCCAGGCCCAGACGGCCTCACAGCCGAATTTTATAAGACCTTTAAAGATCTCTTGGCCCCAATTCTCATGGAGGTCTTTAGAGACTGTCTGGGTGGAGGTATCTTACCTCCCTCCATGAGATTGTCCTCCTTGGTGTTGCTATCAAAGGGCAAGGATCCTTCAGAAGTCAAGAATTGGAGGCCTATTGCCCTCTTGAACACCGATAGAAAGCTTCTTGCAAAGGTGCTTTTTTCTAGATTAATTTTGTTTTCAGGCACTTTATTGTCCCGTGAACAATTCTGCACGGTGAAAGGGCGGAGCATCTTTGGGGCACTCTTGTCTGTACGCGAAGTGTTTGAAACATGCAAAGCCCATAATAGGGGAAAATATGTTTTAGGTCTTGATCAGGCAAAAGCCTTTGATAGAGTAGATCATGAGTACCTATGGGCTACTTTGCGTAAGTATGGCATCCCGGGACAATTTACCGATTGGCTTGCTGCTTTGTACAGGGAGGGAGAGAGCTTTCCGCTTGTTAATGGTTGGCGTGGTCAAAACTTTGGGGTTGAGGCGGGAGTGCATCAGGGTTGTCCTCTGAGTCCATTACTGTATGTGTTTGCGATTGATCCGTTCCTACGTAGCGTGCAAGCTTTGGACTTGGAGGGCTTTCGGGCCCCTCACTGCCTGCCCCTAAAGTTAGTGGCCTATGCGGACGATGTCTCGGTCGTCATCTCACAGCCTGAGGAGGTTGGGATGTTGATGGGGGCCATCGGAAGTTACTCAGAGGCCTCTGGTCAACACTGACAAGTCGGAAGCTTTCTGGACTCTGGACGGGGAGCCAGATTTCCCAATTCATGAATTCCAGCTAGCCTCCACCGAAATAAAAATCTTAGGGGTCAAATTCGGGAGGGATGATAATGCCAGGCTAAATTGGAAGTCAAAACTGGATGCTGCAGACGTAAAGGTACAGCAGTGGAAGAAATGGAAGCTGTCCTATAGAGAAAGGGTGAAGCTCATCAAGGCCTACCTGGTCCCTCTCCTCCTGTATGTGTCTTATGTTTACCCTTTGCCAAAAGCTTTCTATGTGAGGATTCACAGTCTGTTCTTCCAGATGCTCTGGGGGAGCAGGCTGAACCCTGTAAAAAGAGGGATAACTTACCTGCGGACAAAAGAGGGTGGGTTGGACATGTTGTGTCCTGTGGCTTTCTTTGGCACCATTTTCCTAAAGTTTAACTTTGGGCACCTGGGTCAAAGAACAAGTGTCCCGTGGGAAAGCAGTGTCAGGGCCTGGGCATTCCCTTTTGTAGGAGACTGGTTACAGGGCGATAGGGTGAAGCAGGTGCGGGTGCGACATGGTCGTTTCCCTCCATACCTCGTCCTGGCACTGAAGCTTTTGAGAGTTTGGGACATCCGAATAGATGAACTTGGCACATCCTCCAGGCGGGATCTTTATATGAGGGTGCGGGGGGTCTATTTTGTTGTTCCAATGGTTTTGAAGGACTGCATTGGGGGGACTTTGAAGGAAAGTCTCCGTTTCTTAAACAGCCACAGGTTACCTCCCAAGTTCTTTGATCTGGCATGGCTCTCACTTCAGGGAAGGCTCTTTGTCAGGGGGAATGTAAAATATCTTTCTGTTGTCGATAGGAACTGCCCTTGGGGTTGTGGAGTAGAGGAGTCGCAGGAGCATTTCCTTCACCAGTGCCCCCTGGCAAACAGTGTGCTCTCACAGGTATCCCGGGCACTATGCGCCCCGTTCCTGGGCACCCTTTCTTATGCTGAATTGGCATACGGTGTCTCAGACAGGAGGCACAATCACCACCGCGAGACAGTGTACCTTGTAATAACAGCAGTAAAGTACCACCTATGGCTGGGGAGATGTCGCTACACAATGGGGGTAGATGTGACTCCTGAGGGGATAAGGAAAATGATTGTAGAAGAGTTGCGCTTCATTAGAGCGTCAGAACAAACGCGCCCCCACTTCTCTGCATCACAATGGAGGGGTTTCACCTTTTAGAGTCCAACCTGAGTTATGTGTTACTCTGTTTTGCTTTTTGCTTTTGTTTTTTCCAAGAGCGTGATACTGCTCTGTTTCTTTTCCTTAGGTTCATGTTTGGAGGAATTTTCTCAGCACCTCGGCAGATGCCTACAATTTTATTTGTTTCCTTGGGGTCTATCTCATCTATTTTTGGGTGGGGGACGGGGTTAGGGTGGGCTGTGGTTTTCAAAGACAACATAAGCAAACTGTCCTGGATTTGGTCTTTTCTGTGGGGGTGGGGAGGGAACCAACAAGGACAGAGGATGGACTGTGACAATCGGTTGTCTTATGAAGGGTGGGTTTATAGGGTGGGGGCGGAGGTGGTGTGGTTATATTGTAAATATATACATATGGACTGACCCAAGGACTTTGCTCATTTAGTAGCAATTTGATGTTTGTTTTTGTTTGATTGAGGTGTGTACTTCTTTATGAACAGTGTTTCTTTTATAATAATAAAGAAAAATTCCTATCTGATCCCCCCATTGTAAGCAGCAGTCCTGCCCTGCTTTATGGCTGAGATTCTAGCTATCTGTATAACAGAGCATTCTGTCACAGTGGCACAGATCCTATCTGATCCCCCCATTGTAAGCAGCAGTCCTGCCCTGCTTTATGGCTGAGATTCTAGCTATCTGTATAACAGAGCATTCTGTCACAGTGGCACAGATCCTATCTGATCCCCCCATTGTAAGCAGCAGTCCTGCCCTGCTTTATGGCTGAGATTCTAGCTATCTGTATAACAGAGCATTCTGTCACAGTGGCACAGATCCTATCTGATCCCCCATTGTAAGCAGCAGTCCTGCCCTGCTTTATGGCTGAGATTCTAGCTATCTGTATAACAGAGCATTCTGTCACAGTGGCACAGATCCTATCTGATCCCCCCCCCATTGTAAGCAGCAGTCCTGCCCTGCTTTATGGCTGAGATTCTAGCTATCTGTATAACAGAGCATTCTGTCACAGTGGCACAGATCCTATCTGATCCCCCTATTGTAAGCAGCAGTCCTGCCCTGCTTTATGGCTGAGATTCTAGCTATCTGTATAACAGAGCATTCTGTCACAGTGGCACAGATCCTATCTGATCCCCCCATTGTAAGCAGCAGTCCTGCCCTGCTTTATGGCTGAGATTCTAGCTATCTGTATAACAGAGCATTCTGTCACAGTGGCACAGATCCTATCCCCCCCATTGTAAGCAGCAGTCCTGCCCTGCTTTATGGCTGAGATTCTAGCTATCTGTATAACAGAGCATTCTGTCACAGTGGCACAGATCCTATCTGATCCCCCCATTGTAAGCAGCAGTCCTGCCCTGCTTTATGGCTGAGATTCTAGCTATCTGTATAACAGAGCATTGTGTCACAGTGGCACAGATCCTATCTGATCCCCCCCCCATTGTAAGCAGCAGTCCTGCCCTGCTTTATGGCTGAGATTCTAGCTATCTGTATAACAGAGCATTCTGTCACAGTGGCACAGATCCTATCTGATCCCCCCATTGTAAGCAGCAGTCCTGCCCTGCTTTATGGCTGAGATTCTAGCTATCTGTATAACAGAGCATTCTGTCACAGTGGCACAGATCCTATCTGATCCCCCCATTGTAAGCAGCAGTCCTGCCCTGCTTTATGGCTGAGATTCTAGCTATAAAGGGAAAGTAAACCCACTGTATATAGTATAAAAAAAATAATTTATTCAGTCAGTGTTGCTATAGAGTATAAATGGGGCTCAGGCCGGCGGGTAATTACACAGTAACAAACCCAGTCGGTGCTGCTGAGCCCTCAGTACATTCCGCCGCTCGTTGCTGGATCAGATAAAGTGCATGTCGCCCACCAGCGGCGCCGGCAGGAAGGGGATTGGAGGGGGAACATGTGGGATCCACTATTTGGGGGGACAGATGAACAGACGGACAAATTGCTTTATAACAGTCTGACCCACTGAGCCGAGAGCCTTATGTGCCCAAATACTGTCCTTATAGCCCCTGCGCTACCCAGGGAGCTTACAATCTAATTCAGTGCCAAAATACTGTCTACAGAGAGAGATCCCTTCATCTGCCCCACAGAGCTTGCACTCACACTGTTTCCTATATACTCCCCCCATAAATCTATCCCATATTTCCTTCTCATTATATTCTGTGCCCAAATATTGCCCCCAGTCAGAGGGGGACCCCTTTATCTCTCTGTACCCCTGACCCTCAGAGCTTACTATTGTAGTCTGTGCCCAAACACTGCCCCCAGTCAAGTCAGAGGGGGACCCCCTTATCTCTCCGTACCCCTGACCCTCAGAGCTTACTATTGTAGTCTGTGCCCAAACACTGCCCCTAAGACAGAGGGGGACCCCTTCCTCTCTCTGTACCCCGACCCTCAGAGCTTACTACTGTAGTCTGTGCCCAAACACTGCCCCCCAAGGGAGTCCCTTCATCTCTCTGTACCCCTGACCCTCAGAGCTTACTATTGTAGTCTGAGCCCAAATATTGCCCCCAGTCAGAGGGGGACCCCTTCATCTCTCCAAACCCCTGACCCTCAGAGCTTACTATTGTAGTCTGTGCCCAAACTCTGCCCCCAGACAGTGGGGACCCCTTTCATCTCTCCGTACCCCCGACCCCCAGAGCTTACTATTGTAGTCTGTGCCCAAACTCTGCCCCCAGACAGTGGGGACCCCTTTCATCTCTCCGTACCCCCGACCCCCAGAGCTTACTATTGTAGTCTGTGCCCAAACTCTGCCCCCAGACAGTGGGGACCCCTAGGTCCCTGTATTGCAATGCTGTAAAGCTAAGAAAGTGCATATTGCGATGCGAGACAGAAGTTGGTCCATTCGGGGGGGCTCCCAGTAACAGTGGGGACCCCATATTGCTATACTGGAGCCAACTCTGCCAGTTCGGCTGCAGCCACAACCAGTTGTTCCAGTAGAAAACACTATATTGCTTGTTCGGAAATCTGTGCTTTGATTGGTTGAGTCCTGCTGTGCTGTGTTGGGGGGCAGAACCCAGTGCCAGTCTGTAGTGTGTGCCAAGTCTCTCCGTGCCAGTGCTGCCAACTCTCTATGCCAGGAGCACACAGCTGTGGGTCCCTGGGGGGGTTGCCTGTACCCCGCAGTCTGTGTTACACGGTGTGAGGATCTGGCCTCCGGCCTGCAGGGGGCGCCCCAGAGCTGCGCTGTAGGAATAGGGAAGGAGGGGGGCGCACTGGTCACTGGGGTCCTGGGGCAGCAGCTTGGGGCTCGGGGGGGACACTGTAATTTGGAGGAGCCTAGGAGAGACAAACACTGCACATTAATACCCCAGAGGGGAACCGGGGGCCACACAACCGGATCATTATTCCCATAGGACCATCCCAGGGTGAAACAGGGAGCCCCATAACTACGTGCCCCCCCCCAAATAAACACCTGCAAACCCCCCCCCCCCGTCATATAATACACCACCCCCACATTGGGTCACAGGGAGCCACTCACCGCTGCTGCTGCAGAACATCTTGTAGGAAGACTTTGGGGTCCCTCCCGCTCTGCGGGGGGCTGTGGGAGGTGTGAGTGCAGCGCACCCCCCGCTGTCGGTTCATGGCGCGGATCTTACTGAGACTGAAGAGCCCTCTGACCCGTATGGACTTGCGCAACTGCCGCAGAGCGACGGCACCTGTCAGACAGGAGGGGGGGGCACTGAGTGGGGCGGCCAAGGTAACGTTTCCCACCCCAATGTGCCCCCCCAGCATCAGGGCAGGATAGGGGCTCAGGGGGGCAAGGTAAGGGAGCACTTACTGGCCAAGCCTTTGGGCAGGGAACCCCAGAATGGAAGAGCTAGAGGGCCCCATGGGCCAATTTAGGGGAGATTTTTGGGGCGCACACCGTTAATTAGGGGGCTCTTACCCTGAGTGAGAGAGGTGTCAGACGCTCTTCGTCCCTCCTGGAAGGTGATGGGCAGGAGTCCGTTCTGTGCCACTGAGCCCTGTGCCTGTAGGACCGGGGTGGCAGACTGGGCACTCAGTGGGGCGGGGCAGCACCTCTCATAGGGCCCCGCGGGCACCGGCACCCAGGGGGGCAATCGGCAGCTCTCTGGCCTGTGAAACCCGGCAGGACCTGATGGGGAACGAGGTACATGTATCATTATGGGGCCCACAGACTGACTGGGACTCACGTGCGTGAGAGTGGGAGCCAGACACGCGAGTGGGAGTGGGAGCCAGACACGCGAGTGGGAGTGGGAGTGGGAGCCAGACACGCGAGTGGGAGTGGGAGCCAGACACGCGAGTGGGAGCCAGACACGCGAGTGGGAGTGGGAGCCAGACACGCGAGTGGGAGTGGGAGCCAGACACGCGAGTGGGAGTGGGAGCCAGACACGCGAGTGGGAGTGGGAGCCAGACACGCGAGTGGGAGTGGGAGCCAGACACGCGAGTGGGAGCCAGACACGCGAGTGGGAGCCAGACACGCGAGTGGGAGTGGGAGCCAGACACGCGAGAGGGAGTGGGAGCCAGACACGCGAGTGGGAGTGGGAGCCAGACACGCGAGTGGGAGTGGGAGCCAGACACGCGAGTGGGAGTGGGAGCCAGACACGCGAGTGGGAGTGGGAGCCAGACACGCGAGTGGGAGTGGGAGCCAGACACGCGAGTGGGAGTGGGAGCCAGACACGCGAGTGGGAGTGGGAGCCAGACACGCGAGTGGGAGTGGGAGCCAGACACGCGAGTGGGAGTCAGACACGCGAGTGGGAGTGGGAGCCAGACACGCGAGTGGGAGTGGGAGCCAGACACGCGAGTGGGAGCCAGACACGCGAGTGGGAGTGGGAGCCAGACACGCGAGTGGGAGCCAGACACGCGAGTGGGAGTGGGAGCCAGACACGCGAGTGGGAGTGGGAGCCAGACACGCGAGTGGAAGTGGGAGCCAGACACGCGAGTGGAAGTGGGAGCCAGACACGCAAGTGGGAGTGGGAGCCAGACACGCGAGTGGGAGTCAGACACGCGAGTGGGAGTGGGAGCGGGAGCCAGACACGCGAGTGGGAGTGGGAGCCAGACACGCGAGTGGGAGTGGGAGCCAGACACGCGAGTGGGAGTGGGAGCCAGACACGCGAGTGGGAGCCAGACACGCGAGTGGGAGTGGGAGCCAGACACGCGAGTGGGAGTGGGAGCCAGACACGCGAGAGGGAGTGGGAGCCAGACACGCGAGTGGGAGTGGGAGCCAGACACGCGAGTGGGAGCCAGACACGCGAGTGGGAGTGGGAGCCAGACACGCGAGTGGGAGTGGGAGCCAGACACGCGAGTGGGAGTGGGAGCCAGACACGCGAGTGGGAGTGGGAGCCAGACACGCGAGTGGGAGTGGGAGCCAGACACGCGAGTGGGAGTGGGAGCCAGACACGCGAGTGGGAGCAAGAGAGTATGAGGGGATACTTACTTGGAACAACCTTTGGAATTTCCTTGTGTAGCTTTGGTTCCTGACAGGATGGGGGGGCCCGGGGCAGAGCCGGGGGTACAGCAGCTGAACTCCCAGCACAGGGGGGCTCTTCCAGATACAACATAGACTGCAAAAAGTAAAGTACCCCATGAGTGACCCTTCTGCCCCCATTCAGCCTTCTCTTACCCTCACCCCACATTGTGCCCCCAACCCCGTATATATAGGTACCTATAGCCCCCCCTCCTGCCCCCGCCCCACACTCACCTGTAATGGGAAGCTGAGGCCACAGTCACAGTCCGTGGGTGCTGCCTGCGGGCCACACACTAGGGGGCTTCCAGCTGTGCCTGGGGGAGGTACCTGGGGGGGAACAATATTCCAGGGGTTCAGTATCAGAACTGGCACCATCCCTGGGCCTCATGCACCCAGTCATTCCCTCCCCCCCCATAGAAATCCCTCCCCCACCCACGCGGAAATCCACATTGACCTGCATGTACCAAGTGCTTATACACAAGCACCCCCTGGCACCCACCCTTATACACAAGCACCCCCTGGCACCCCCCCTTTATACACAAGCACCCCCTGGCACCCCCCCTTTATACACAAGCACCCCCTGGCACCCACCCTTATACACAAGCACCCCCTGGCACCCCCTCTTATACACAAGCACCCCCTCTTATACACAAGCACCCCCTGGCACCCCCTCTTATACACAAGCACCCCCTCTTATACACAAGCACCCCCTGGCACCCCCTCTTATACACAAGCACCCCCTCTTATACACAAGCACCCCCCCCCTGGCAACCCCCTCTTATACACAAGCACCCCTGCCCCCTCTTATACACAAGCACCCCCTGGCACCCCCTCTTATACACAGCACCCCCTGGCACCCCCTCTTATACACAAGCACCCCCTGGCACCCCTCTTATACACAAGCACCCCCCCTTTATACACAAGCACCCCTGGCACCCCCTCT
Organism: Xenopus tropicalis; assembly: GCF_000004195.4. NCBI lineage: Eukaryota > Metazoa > Chordata > Amphibia > Anura > Pipidae > Xenopus > Xenopus tropicalis. The sequence goes on from NC_030678.2 coordinate 1,537,932, forward strand.
TATACACAAGCACCCCCCCTTTATACACAAGCACCCCCTGGCACCCCCTCTTATACACAAGCACCCCCTCTTATACACAAGCACCCCCTGGCACCCACCCTTATACACAAGCACCCCCTCTTATACACAAGCACCCCCTGGCACCCACCCTTATACACAAGCACCCCCTCTTATACACAAGCACCCCCTGGCACCCCCTCTTATACACAAGCACCCCCTGGCACCCACCCTTATACACAAGCACCCCTGGCACCCACCCTTATACACAAGCACCCCCTCTTATACACAAGCACCCCCTGGCACCCCCTCTTATACACAAGCACCCCCTCTTATACACAAGCACCCCCTGGCACCCACCCTTATACAAAAGCACCCCCTGGCACCCACCCTTATACACAAGCACCCCCTCTTATACACAAGCACCCCCTGGCACCCCCTCTTATACACAAGCACCCCCTCTTATACACAAGCACCCCCTGGCACCCACCCTTATACACAAGCACCCCCTGGCACCCACCCTTATACACCCCCAGGCACTTACATGATCACAGCTGGGGGGGTTCTGCGCAGCAGGCCCGGGGGAGGGGGGCGTAAGGGCCCCAAGTCGGGGCTCCTGGAGTCGCTCCACCAGCAGGAAGTAAATGGCGGCGTAGTGGTTGTAGCTGTCGTTGCGCAGAGCCTGGGGGGGGGGGGCAGAGAGGCGTCAGTAGCAGTCAGGGCCCATATTTCAGAGGCCCAGTGGGGCAGTAGGGAGAGCGCCGGGCACGTATGGGGCATTTCCATCTCTCACCTGCAGGGTGCGCTCCCGGTCGATGCCCAGACTTTGCATCAGGCTGAGAACCTGCAGACAGGGTGGCGCCGGGGAGAGGGCATCGGGTATGGGGGGCAGGTAGTCGCCCGTCTGTACCCAGCGGTGCTGCTTTATCTGCCCAATAGTCAGCCGCTTTGCAGGGTCCACAACCAACATCCGGCGAATCAGAGACTCACAGTCTGACGGGGCAACAAGAGACAATGGTGAGGGGGCATCGGAGGCAAAAGGGACTGAACAGCCCTAACTCTGTCCCTACCTGCCCAATGAGAGTCAGTGGGTGGGGCTAGAACATTGATGGAACTTGCAGGGGGCGGGGCAGTGAATCTGTGGGTGGGGCCAGGACACTGATGGCAGATTACAGGGGGCGGGGCAGTGAATCTGTGGGTGGGGCCAGGACACTCTGATGGCAGATTACAGGGGGAGGGGCAGTGAATCTGTGGGTGGGGCCAGGACACTGATGGCAGATTACAGGGGGCGGGGCATTGAATCTATGGGTGGGGCCAGGACACTCTGATGGCAGATTACAGGGGGAGGGGCAGTGAATCTGTGGGTGGGTCCAGGACACTGATGGCAGATTACAGGGGGCGGGGCAGTGAATCTGTGGGTGGGGCCAGGACACTCTGATGGCAGATTACAGGGGGCGGGGCAGTGAATCTGTGGGTGAGGCCAGGACACACTGATGGCAGATTACAGGGGGCGGGGCCAGGACACTCTGATGGCAGATTACAGGGGGAGGGGCAGTGAATCTGTGGGTGGGGCCAGGAAACTCTCATGGCAGATTACAGGGGGAGGGGCAGTGAATCTGTGGGTGGGGCCAGGACACTCTGATGGCAGATTACAGGGGGAGGGGCAGTGAATCTGTGGGTGGGGCCAGGACACTCTCATGGCAGATTACAGGGGGAGGGGCAGTGAATCTGTGGGTGGGGCCAGGACACTCTCATGGCAGATTACAGGGGGAGGGGCAGTGAATCTGTGGGTGGGGCCAGGACACTGATGGCAGATTACAGGGGGCGGGGCATTGAATCTATGGGTGGGGCCAGGACACTCTGATGGAAGATTACAGGGGGCGGGACAAGGGGTCTGTAACAAGGATTTGGGATTAGGCACAAAGGAGACTGATGCCCGTATGGACCAATAGGATTTATTTACTCACCCTGAGACATGAAGTACGGGATGCGGAATCTCCCCTCCAGGACCCTCTGGCGCAGGGTGGGCAGGTTGGGGGCATCAAACGGGAATGTGCCGCACAGCAGGACATACAGAACCACCCCCAAGCTCTGTGCCACGTGGGAGAGAAATGGAACCGGATCAGCACAGCCGCACAGGGACATCGGATCAGTCACACAAACAGAAACTGATTCACTCACCCAGACATCGAGGGGCGGCCCCTCATATTCTTGCCCCTGGAAGACTTCTGGTGCAGCATACGGGGGGCTCCCACACCACGTGTTCAGGGCCTGCCCCTCTTTATAAAAGTTTCCAAATCCAAAGTCTTGTGGGGAATAAAAAAGCTAGTTAGTCCCATCATGCCCATTACCCCCCCCATGGCCCCTCACCCCATTACCCCCCCTATGGCCCCTCATCCCCATTACCCCTCATCCCCTCATCCCCATTACCCCTCATCCCCATTACCCCTGTGGCCCCTCATCCCCATTACCCCCCCTATGGCCCCTCATCCCCATTACCCCCCTATGGCCCCTCATCCCCATTACCCCCCCTATGGCCCCTCATCCCCATTACCCCCCCTATGGCCCCTCATCCCCATTACCCCTGTGGCCCCTCATCCCCATTACCCCAGTGGCCCCTCATCCCCATTACCCCTGTGGCCCCTCATCCCCATTACCCCCGCGGCCCCTCATCCCCATTACCCCGCGGCCCCTCATCCCCATTACCCCTGTGGCCCCTCATCCCCATTACCCCTGTGGCCCCTCATCCCCATTAACCCCTGTGGCCCCTCATCCCATTACCCTGTGGCCCCTCATCCCCATTACCCCTGTGGCCCCTCATCCCCATTACCCCTGTGGCCCTCATCCCCATTACCCCTGTGGCCCCTCATCCCCATTACCCCTGTGGCCCCTCATCCCCATTACCCCTGTGGCCCCTCATCCCATTACCCCGCGCCCCTCATCCCCATTACCCCGCGGCCCCTCATCCCCATTACCCCGCGGCCCCTCATCCCCATTACCCCCGCGGCCCCTCATCCCCATTACCCCTGTGGCCCCTCATCCCCATTACCCCTGTGGCCCCTCATCCCCATTACCCCTGTGGCCCCTCATCCCCATTACCCTGTGGCCCTCATCCCCATTACCCTGTGGCCCCTCATTACCCCCGTGGCCCCTCATTACCCCCGCGGCCCCTCATCCCCATTACCCCGTGGCCCCTCACCCCCATTACCCCGTGGCCCCTCACCCCATTACCCCGTGGCCCCTCACCCCATTACCCCGTGGCCCCTCATCCCATTACCCCTCATCCCCATTACCCCGTGGCCCCTCACCCCATTACCCCGTGGCCCCTCACCCCATTACCCCGTGGCCCCTCACCCCATTACCCCGTGGCCCCTCACCCCATTACCCCGTGGCCCCTGACCTGCCAGCTTTAGGTCCATGTTGTCAGTGAGCAGCAGATTCTCAGCCTTCAGGTCCCTATGGACGACGCAGTGGGCGTGGCAGAACTCTACGGCCGAGAGGATCTGCAGGAACTTGTGTCGCGCCTCCTGCTCCGTCAGTCGCCCCCGCGCCGTCAGGTAATCTGGGGGGGGGGAGGAGTCTGTCAGTCTCATGTGGAACCCATTCCCCTCATTATTACCCCCGGGGGGCAGAATCCCAGGCACTGTATGTGGCACAGCCGGGGTCCCACCCACCACTGGCCAGAAAGCACTTTCCTGAGTGTCACTCCCCTTACCCCATGGGGGGCCCTGTAGGTGCCGAGGGACTCACCAAACAGCTCCCCGTTTTTGGCATATTCGGTTACGATGTAGATCATGTCTTTGGTCTCCATCACCTGCACAGAGAAACCCCAGTTAGTGTTGTACCTGTACTCCGGTGAGTGAGCCCCCCCGTGTGAGTGAGCCCCCCCGTGTGAGTGTGAGTGAGCCCCCCGTGTGAGTGTGAGTGAGCCCCCCCGTGTGAGTGTGAGTGAGCCCCCCCGTGTGAGTGTGTGAGCCCCCCCGTGTGAGTGTGAGTGAGCCCCCCCGTGTGAGTGTGAGTGAGCCCCCCGTGTGAGTGTGAGTGAGCCCCCGTGTGAGTGTGAGTGAGCCCCCCGTGTGACCGTGTGAGTGAGCCCCCCGTGTGAGTGTGAGTGAGCCCCCCGTGTGAGTGTGAGTGAGCCCCCCGTGTGAGTGTGAGTGAGCCCCCCGTGTGAGTGTGAGTGAGCCCCCCGTGTGAGTGTGAGTGAGCCCCCCCGTGTGAGTGTGAGTGAGCCCCCCGTGTGAGTGTGAGTGAGCCCCCCGTGTGAGTGTGAGTGAGCCCCCCGTGTGAGTGTGAGTGAGCCCCCCCGTGTGAGTGTGAGTGAGCCCCCCGTGTGAGTGTGAGTGAGCCCCCCCGTGTGAGTGTGAGTGAGCCCCCCCGTGTGAGTGTGAGTGAGCCCCCCCGTGTGAGTGTGAGTGAGCCCCCCCGTGTGAGTGTGAGTGAGCCCCCCCGTGTGAGTGTGAGTGAGCCCCCCGTGTGAGTGTGAGTGAGCCCCCCCGTGTGAGTGTGAGTGAGCCCCCCGTGTGAGTGTGAGTGAGCCCCCCGTGTGAGTGTGAGTGAGCCCCCCGTGTGAGTGTGAGTGAGCCCCCCCGTGTGAGTGTGAGTGAGCCCCCCCGTGTGAGTGTGAGTGAGCCCCCCCGTGTGAGTGTGAGTGAGCCCCCCGTGTGAGTGTGAGTGAGCCCCCCCGTGTGAGTGTGAGTGAGCCCCCCGTGTGAGTGTGAGTGAGCCCCCCCGTGTGAGTGTGAGTGAGCCCCCCCGTGTGAGTGTGAGTGAGCCCCCCGTGTGAGTGTGAGTGAGCCCCCCCGTGTGTGAGTGAGCCCCCCCGTGTGAGTGAGCCCCCCGTGAGTGAGTGAGCCCCCCCGTGTGAGTGAGCCCCCGTGTGAGTGTGAGTGAGCCCCCCGTGTGAGTGTGAGTGAGCCCCCGTGTGAGTGTGAGTGAGCCCCCCGTGTGAGTGTGAGTGAGCCCCCCGTGTGAGTGTGAGTGAGCCCCCCGTGTGAGTGTGAGTGAGCCCCCCGTGTGAGTGTGAGTGAGCCCCCCGTGTGAGTGTGAGTGAGCCCCCCCGTGTGAGTGTGAGTGAGCCCCCCGTGTGAGTGTGAGTGAGCCCCCCCGTGTGAGTGTGAGTGAGCCCCCCCGTGTGAGTGTGCCCCCCCGTGTGAGTGTGCCCCCCCCGTGTGAGTGTGCCCCCCCGTGTGAGTGTGAGTGAGCCCCCCCGTGTGAGTGTGAGTGAGCCCCCCCGTGTGAGTGTGAGTGAGCCCCCCCGTGTGAGTGTGAGTGAGCCCCCCGTGTGAGTGAGCCCCCCGTGTGAGTGAGCCCCCCCGTGTGAGTGAGCCCCCCCGTGTGAGTGTGAGTGAGCCCCCCCGTGTGAGTGAGCCCCCCGTGTGAGTGAGCCCCCCCGTGTGAGTGAGCCCCCCCCCGTGTGAGTGTGAGTGAGCCCCCCCGTGTGAGTGTGAGTGAGCCTCACCTGGTAGAGTCGGATGATGTGGGGGTGTTTGAGTTTCTTCATAATTTCTATTTCTCTATAAATCTTCTCCAGATTCCCGGGATCCAGGCGAGTTTTATCTATGATCTTTATAGCGACCTGGGGAGGAGAGCAGCCCAGTTACACCAACAGCAGCGCATAGTCACCCCCCTGTATCCCCCCTCACTGATACTGCCCCCTGTATCCCCCCTCACTGATACTGCCCCCTGTACCCCCGACTGATACTGCCCCATGTATCCCCCGACTGATACTGCCCCTTTTCCCCCCCCGACTGATACTGCCCCACGTACCCCCCTCACTGATACTGCCCCATGTACCCCCCTCACTGATACTGCCCCTGTACCCCCCTCACTGATACTGCCCCTGTATCCCCCCTCACTGATACTGCCCCACGTACCCCCCTAACTTATACTGCTCCATGTACCCCCCGACTGATACTGCCCCACGTACCCCCCGACTGATACTGCCCCACGTACCCCCCGACTGATACTGCCCCACGTACCCCCCGACTGATACTGCCCCATGTACCCCCGACTGATACTGCCCATGTACCCCCCTCACTGATACTGCCCCTGTACCCCCTCACTGATACTGCCCCTGTACCCCCCTCACTGATACTGCCCCTGTACCCCCCTCACTGATACTGCCCCACGTACCCCCCGACTGATACTGCCCCACGTACCCCCCTCACTGATACTGCCCCTGTACCCCCCTCACTGATACTGCCCCATGTACCCCCCGACTGATACTGCCCACGTACCCCCCTCACTGATACTGCTCCATGTACCCCCCGACTGATACTGCCCCACGTACCCCCCCACACTGATACTGCCCCCTATAAATACCCCGCTGCACCCACCTGTGTGTTAGTGACCCGGTGCTGCGCCAGTTTCACTACAGCGAAGTTCCCTTTCCCGAGCGTCTCCTTAATGTCATAGAATCCGACCCGGAGGGGGCGGTTGGGGGGCCCCCCAGCACCACAGCTCTCTCTCATGATCCCCATATCTGCTGCACACAAAGGGGAGTCAGTGTAACGCCTGGGGCAACATGACAGAGGGGCAGTTACACAGCAAGGGGGGCAGGAGGGTGGAAGGCAGAATTAGTGAGGGGGCAAAAGAACTGGAGGGGTATTATTAGGGGCAGGTATAAAGTGCAGGGATACATAGGGGTAAGCAAGGGGCAGGTACAGAGGGGGACGAGGGCAGTAAGGACGGGGCAAAGGGGAGTCAGTAATACAGGGGGGTATTATTGGGGGGTAACACAGGGGTACATACCGGCAGGTGGGTGCGGAGGGGAGTCAGTAGGACAGGGGGGTAACACAGGGGTACATACCGGCAGGTGGGTGCGGAGGGGAGTCAGTAGGACAGGGGGGTAAGTAGGCAGGGGTACATACCGGCAGGTGGGTGCGGAGGGGAGTCAGTAGGACAGGGGGGTAACACAGGGGTACATACCGCAGGTGGGTGCGGAGGGGAGTCAGTAGGACAGGGGGGTAAGTAGGCAGGGGTACATACCGGCAGGTGGGTGCGGAGGGGAGTCAGTAGGACAGGGGGGTAAGTAGGCAGGGGTACATACCGGCAGGTGGGTGCGGAGGGGAGTCAGTAGGACAGGGGGGGTAACACAGGGGTACATACCGGCAGGTGGGTGCGGAGGGGAGTCAGTAGGACAGGGGGGTATTATTGGGGTAACACAGGGGTACATACCGGCAGGTGGGTGCGGAGGGGAGTCAGTAGGACAGGGGGGTAACACAGGGGTACATACCGGCAGGTGGGTGCGGAGGGGTCAGTGTGAGGCAGTCGGTGCCAGTAGGAGAGTCCCGGGCAGCGGAGTCAGCAGACACAGTAGCGAGTCCCGCCCCCTCACACACTCCCCGCCCCCCCCGCACATTCCCCGCCGCCTGTTCTTCCGTCACGTGTCCCCGATTCGCTCATCTCCCTGACACGCCCCCAGGCCCCGCCCCTTGTTCCTTAGGATTGACGTCACTCTCGCGTCAAGCCTCCCCACACCCCTCCCTGTTGCCTGGAGACCTCGGGTTCTGACGCGCACCGTGATGTCCCAGTCCCCATAGCAACCGGGCAATGACGTGCGGGGCCAGCTGGCAGCGAGTTGCTCAGGTTTCAGTTTCAGGGCAATGCGCAGGCGCAGTTAGGCGGCGGAGGGATCCCTGCTGGGAGGAAAGAGTCATTACATTAGCGCCCCCTCCCGGTAGGCTGAGCGCATTGCAGGGACAGAGGAATGTCGTTCTTATCGCTTGAGACCTTTGTTTAGCCCCCCCCGCTCACATCATCTGCCCCCCCCCTTCCCTAGCGCTCATAGTGACATCAGTGATCCGACCCCGTCATCTCTTCCCCCCCCCCCCCAGCTGGGAACATTCTGTGTCACCAGCCGATACCTGTCTGCCCCCCCCCCAACTGAATATCTGCCCTTCCTCCCCCCCCACTTACTGAATATCTGCCCTTCTCCCCCCCCACTTACTGAATATCTGCCCTTCTCCCCCCCCACTTACTGAATATCTGCCCTTCTTCCCCCCCCCACTTACTGAATATCTGCCCTTCTCCCCCCCACTTACTGAATATCTGCCCTTCTCCCCCCCCCACTTACTGAATATCTGCCCTTCTCCCCCCCCCACTTACTGAATATCTGCCCTTCTCCCCCCCCACTTACTGAATATCTGCCCTTCTCCCCCCCACTTACTGAATATCTGCCCTTCTCCCCCCACTTACTGAATATCTGCCCTTCTTCCCCCCCCCACTTACTGAATATCTGCCCTTCTCCCCCCCCACTTACTGAATATCTGCCCTTCTTCCCCCCCACTTACTGAATATCTGCCCTTCTCCCCCCCCACTTACTGAATATCTGCCCTTCTTCTCCCCCCCCACTTACTGAATATCTGCCCTTCTCCCCCCCACTTACTGAATATCTGCCCTTCTCCCCCCCACTTACTGAATATCTGCCCTTCTTCTCCCCCCACTTACTGAATATCTGCCCTTCTCCCCCCCCACTTACTGAATATCTGCCCTTCTTCTCCCCCCACTTACTGAATATCTGCCCTTCTCCCCCCCCACTTACTGAATATCTGCCCCCCTCCCACTTACTGAATATCTGCCCTTCTCCCCCCCACTTACTGAATATCTGCCCTTCTCCCCCCCACTTACTGAATATCTGCCCTTCTTCTCCCCCACTTACTAAATATCTGCCCTTCTCCCCCCCCCACTTACTGAATATCTGCCCTTCTTCTCCCCCCACTTACTGAATATCTGCCCTTCTTCTCCCCCCACTTACTGAATATCTGCCCTTCTCCCCCCCCCACTTACTGAATATCTGCCCTTCTCCCCCCCCCACTTACTGAATATCTGCCCTTCTCCCCCCCCCACTTACTAAATATCTGCCCTTCTCCTCCCACTTACTGAATATCTGCCCGTCTCCCCCCCCCACTTACTGAATATCTGCCCTTCTCCCCCCCCCACTTACTGAATATCTGCCCTTCTCCCCCCCCCACTTACTAAATATCTGCCCTTCTCCCCCCACTTACTGAATATCTGCCCGTCTCCCCCCCCCACTTACTGAATATCTGCCCTTCTCCCCCCCCACTTACTGAATATCTGCCCCCCCCACTTACTGAATATCTGCCCTTCTCCCCCCCCCCCCCCCCCACTTACTGAATATCTGCCCTTCTCCCCCCCCACTTACTGAATATCTGCCCTTCTCCCCCCCCACTTACTGAATATCTGCCCCCCTCCCACTTACTGAATATCTGCCCTTCTCCCCCCCACTTACTGAATTCCTGCCCTTCTTCTCCCCCCACTTACTGAATATCTGCCCTTCTCCCCCCACTTACTGAATATCTGCCCTTCTTCTCCCCCCACTTACTAAATATCTGCCCTTCTCCCCCCACTTACTAAATATCTGCCCTTCTCCCCCCCACTTACTGAATATCTGCCCTTCTTCTCCCCCCACTTACTGAATATCTGCCCTTCTTCTCCCCCCACTTACTGAATATCTGCCCTTCTCCCCCCCCACTTACTGAATATCTGCCCTTCTCCCCCCCCACTTACTGAATATCTGCCCTTCTCCCCCCCACTTACTGAATATCTGCCCTTCTTCTCCCCCCACTTACTGAATATCTGCCCTTCTCCCCCCCCCCACTTACTGAATATCTGCCCTTCTCCCCCCCCACTTACTGAATATCTGCCCTTCTCCCCCCCCACTTACTGAATATCTGCCCTTCTCCCCCCCCACTTACTGAATATCTGCCCTTCTCCCCCCACTTACTGAATATCTGCCCTTCTCCCCCCCCCACTTACTGAATATCTGCCCTTCTTCTCCCCCCACTTACTGAATATCTGCCCCCCTCCCAGACTGAATACCTGCCCTCCTCTCCCCCCTCCCAGACTGAATATCTGCCCTCCTCTCCCCCCTCCCAGACTGAATATCTGCCCTCCCCTCCCCCCTCCCAGACCAAATACCTGTCCTCCTTTCCCCCATCGCTGACTGAATATTTACCCCTCCCAGACTGAATATCTCCCCTCCTCTCCCCCCTCCCAGACTGAATATCTGCCCTCCTCTCCCCCCTCCCAGACTGAATATCTGCCCTACTTTCCACCCCCCACTTACTGAATGGGTAAGGGGGGGGGTGTATTGTTCTCATTTTATGCCTTTACCCCTGGTGCAATTAACTCTTACTACCCCAGTGGATTTACCTCTTATTACCCCAGTCAATTTAACTCTTATTATCCCAGTGGATTTACTTTATTACCCCTCTCAATTTAACTTGTTACCCCAGTGGATTTACCTCTTGTTACCCCAGTGGATTTACCTCTTGTTACCCCAGTGGATTTACTTTATTACCCCTCTCAATTTAACTCGTTACCCCAGTGGATTTACTTTTTTACCTTGTATCCCAGTTGATTTAACACTGGTTTAACTCTTATTACCCCAGTAGATTTACTTCATTACCCCACTCAATTTAACTCGTTACCCCAGTGGATTAACCTGGTATCCCAGTCGATTTAACACTGGTTTAACTCTCGTTGCCCCAGGGGATGTACCTGTTGCCCCAGGGGATGTACCTGTTGCCCCAGGGGATGTACTTGTTGCCCCAGGGGATGTAACTCTTGCCCATTCCCAGTGGATGCATTGCATGTTACTACCCAGTGGAATGACTGCATTTGCCCCACTGATGTACTTTTGGGGTTCAGAGAGTGATCTGGTGGATTTCCTCATGGAGACAAGGTTTAGGTGTATGGGGAGATCTGGGGTGAATAAGGGGGGTACCTACTGTTGCTCCCATCCTATTAACCCTTTGTGTAGTGTCAGTTGTAAGTTCTATGTCCCTGTTGCTATGGGCCCTGTGGGGGTCAGACTTACTGGCCCATCGTTTGCCCGATGTGATCGCGACTCCCACCACACAAACATTAAATAAGGAAACAAGAAGCAGCAGATGATCCAATAAATCACATTCCAACTTTGAATAAACAGGAAACTGCCAATCAACTGTGTCCTGGGCGGGGCAACATCGTCTGTCCCGTGTTTCTCACAAAGATAAGGAATAAAAAGTAACAATAACAATAAAACTGGAGCCTCACAGAGCAATAGGGTTTGGCTGCCGGGGTCAGTGACCCCCATTTGAAAGCTGCAAAGAGGCAGAAGAAGAAGGGAAATAATTAAAAAAGTATAAAAAAATAAATAATGAAGACCAATTGAAAAGTTGCTTAGAATTGGCCATTCTATAACTTACTAAACTTTAACTTAAAAGTGAACCGGCCCTTTAAACAGATGCTTTACCCATAAGGCTTTACATAAAGAGGTGTGACATCACAAGAGAGGATGTGACATCACAAGAGCATCACACAGTAGGCTGAGTGACATCAGGGGCACAGGGAGTGGGTCAGGCGTCTGCCTGCAGCACTTTCACCTCCTCTAGGAGCTCACAAGCCTCGCTCTGCAGCTGCCGGTTCCGACTCTGGGACAGCGCCACTATGTGCCCTACTGATTCCTGCAGATCCGCCTTCAGCCGGGGCAGAACCTCTGGCTCCAGAACCACAGACTGGAAGAGGCGCAGCGCGTGCAGGCACACCTCCGGGTCGGGGTCTGGAGAGAGAGAAGGGAGACAGGGGGCTCACACTCAGTATCCGAGTGCCCACTTACCTTCTGTGCTTCTAATCTGTATCTATTCAGCACAACCTCTTCCGCCTGTTGTACACTGCCCAGACCCTGCCCATTGCCCAGACCCTGCCCACTCCCAGACCCTGCCCATTGCCCAGATCCTGCCCATTCCAATCCCTGCCCACTGCCCAGATCCTGCCCACTCCCAGACCCTGCCCATTGCCCAGATCCTGCCCACTCCCAGACCCTGCCCATTGCCCAGACCCTGCCCACTCCCAGACCCTGCCCATTGCCCAGATCCTGCCCACTCCCAGTCCCTGCCCACTGCCCAGATCCTGCCCACTCCCAGACCCTGCCCATTGCCCAGATCCTGCCCACTCCCAGTCCCTGCCCATTGCCCAGACCCTGCCCATTGCCCAGACCATGCCCACTGCCCAGACCCATAGCTATTATAGGCGGCACTCATCATATTTCATGAAAATGCCTTTATTGTCACATGCGGGCAGCAGCAACTTTTGGGCCTAATTGGCTCTTTATCAAGCTTCTTAGGCCCTGCCCATTACCCAGACCATACCCATTGCCCAGACCCTGCCCACTGCCCAGACCCTGCCCACTGCCAAGACCCTGCCCACTGCCCAGACCATGCCTAGGTGAAACCTGGTTTGGTCAAACCGTTATCCCAGAACAGAAGAATCAGATTCTCCTGGATGGAATCTGTTCCAGACCCTTCTGCCCAAGAGCCCCTCTGAGGATCTCCCTGCATCTCTGGCCTCAGCACACTGCCCCCTTTACCCAGTTTCACCCTCTTTCCCATCAGCTGCCAGTTCAGTTTGTTTCCCCTGTTGCCCCCTCAGGGGGTCTCACTGCACTGGAGCACTGACAGTTATGGCTATTCCCCAGCAGTTCTGCACCATCACCCCATTTCTTACAGCTTCTAGATCTGCTGCCCAGTCTGTTCTAGGTATTCTAGATTCTTTCTGACACCTGAGTTGGGTGAGAGACCTTTGTTCTTTTATGGTCCTTCCCTACAGGAGGTGGATTGAACCTTTAGTACTAGCACCCCACTGTATCATGTGATCTACTGGGTGGGACTAGTGTTCTAGTAGGGGCAGCAAGAACACAATTTGGTGGCTGCTTTGAGAGGTGGGGTAGAGAGCCTTTAACAAGCAGTGGGTGGGACTAGAACACTCTGATGGCTGCTTACAGGGGAGGGGCAAGGAGTCTATAACAAGCAGTGGGTGGGACTAGAACACTCTGATGGCTGCTTACAGGGGAGGGGCAAGGAGTCTATAACAAGCAGTGGGTGGGACTAGAACACTCTGATGGCTGCTTACAGGGGAGGGGCAAGGAGTCTATAACAAGCAGTGGGTGGGATTAGAACACTCTGATGGAAGCTTACAGGGGAGGGGCAAGGAGTCTATAACAAGCAGTGGGTGGGACTAGAACACTCTGATGGCTGCTCACAGCCCGCAGAGCCCACAGCACACAGAGTTCTAGGCTACTCTACATGATATGAGAACAGGGGAGAGTGCCGATGCCGAGCGTTACACAACCCCATGACACTCACACTGGGCAACCCTTTTGCCACTTACCGGTCAAGAGTCTCTGCACCTGGGAGATAAGTTTGTGATTGTTACTCATCCAAGAGAGACCCTTCTGGTTAATAGAGACATTGTACAGAGACATCAGCAGGAGACTGTGAGAAAGAGACACCAGCATGAGGCTGTGGGAAGGACACACTAGAGAGCCAATGGGAGAAAGGGTACAGTGCGGGACCCTCACACTCGGAGCCGGCAGCAGGATCCCAGTCCGATCTCCTCCAAGAGTTGGATCCAGGTCTCTAGAAGGTCCTGGCACCGGGACACCAGAAATTCCCGCCCACTAGAGACAGCCGCCACATCTGGGAGGGGACAGAACAAGCACCATTGGTCAGATGGAAAGTAATTAATGAGTTCTATATATCAGTATAATTAACGAGCTCTGTATATCAATGTAATTAATTAATAAGCTCCGTATATGGTTAAAAATAACTGAGTTCTGTATGTCCGTATGATCGATTAATGAGCTATAAGGGGGCTCTGGGTCAGTGTTTGGGGTCACTGTGCCTCCTGTGATTGGCCCTCTATGACACAGGCCCCTGATCCCCACATCCCCATTGGTCCTTACTTGTGACTGTCCCGGCCAGACCCAGAACAAAATGGCTCTCCTCGTTCTCCTCATCCTGGGGCTGTTCTGAGGTAAGTGATCGCACAAAGCTGGAGAGGGTTTGGGCAGCCAGGCTGAAGAACATGGGGGCCTTACTCTGGAACAGAAGCCAAGGAAGAGAAGGTGGGATTGGCTGCAGCGGTGGGAGATACCAAGCAATGGGAGGGGGGGGCTACAGGACTCTGATGGCAGTATTTGCCACTTGCTGCAGGTTGCTTACCCCTCCCAGAATGCTCAGCACCACTTCCTCCTTGTGCGAGACCCCCCAGAGCAGAGTGCAAGCTGCAGCCCCCATGTGAGAACAGTATTCGGCCTGCTGAACAGACTGCTCCCGAAGAGAGCTCACCTGAGAAACAAGAGACAGCTTCTCCTGGGGGGAGAGGGAAGAAGATGAACACAAACCTCTCATTAGGGGGAACAAACAGGGGGATTCATTTCAGATTGAAAACTCCCCTGTCAGTCATTCTGTTAGTATATTCTACCACTGTGCCCCACAGGAGCACCCCACAATCAGCCATGTTAGCCCCAGGACATTAAACTGTGTGGGGGTAACTGTGGTGCCCCCCCCCAATAGCCCCTCCTCCTCACCTGTCGTTCCCGTACACATTCGCTCTGTGCCGCCTCCAGCCGCGCCATCAGGTGATCACAGTCCAGAGTCTTCTTCTCCAGAGCTGCAGAGACAACATGTGGGCGGCAATCAGTGTTAGATTGTAAGCTCTCTGGGGCAGGGGCTGATGGGAATGGGATAGGGACCTTAGATTGTAAGCTCACTGGGGCAGGGACTGATGGGAATGGGATAGGGACCTTAGATTGTAAGCTCACTGGGGCAGGGGCTGATGGGAATGTGATAGGGACCTTAGATTGTAAGCTCACTGGGGCAGGAACTGATGGGAATGTGATAGGGACCTTAGATTGTAAGCTCACTGGGGCAGGGACTGATGGGAATGGGATAGGGTCCTTAGATTGTAAGCTCACTGGGGCAGGGGCTGATGGGAATGTGATAGGGACCTTAGATTGTAAACTGACTGGGGCAGGGACTGATGGGAATGGGATAGGGACCTTAGATTGTAAGCTCACTGGGGCAGGGACTGATGGGAATGGGATAGGGACCTTAGATTGTAAGCTCACTGGGGCAGGGGCTGATGGGAATGGGATAGGGACCTTAGATTGTAAACTGACTGGGGCAGGGACTGATGGGAATGGGATAGGGACCTTGGATTGTAAGCTCACTGGGGCAGGGGCTGATGGGAATGGGATAGGGACCTTAGATTGTAAGCTCACTGGGGCAGGGACTGATGGGAATGGGATAGGGACCTTAGATTGTAAGCTCACTGGGGCAGGGGCTGATGGGAATGGGATAGGGACCTTAGATTGTAAGCTCACTGGGGCAGGGACTGATGGGAATGGGATAGGGACCTTAGATTGTAAGCTCACTGGGGCAGGGACTGATGGGAATGGGATAGGGACCTTAGATTGTAAGCTCACTGGGGCAGGGGCTGATGGGAATGGCATAGGGACCTTAGATTGTAAGCTCACTGGGGCAGGGGCTGATGGGAATGGGATAGGGACCTTAGATTGTAAGCTCACTGGGGCAGGGACTGATGGGAATGTGATAGGGACCTTAGATTGTAAGCTCACTGGGGCAGGGACTGATGGGAATGGGATAGGGACCTTAGAGTGTAAGCTCACTGGGGCAGGGGCTGATGGGAATGGGATAGGGACCTTAGAGTGTAAGCTCACTGGGGCAGGGGCTGATGGGAATGGGATAGGGACCTTAGATTGTAAGCTCACTGGGGCAGGGGCTGATGGGAATGGGATAGGGACCTTAGAGTGTAAGCTCACTGGGGCAGGGGCTGATGGGAATGGGATAGGGACCTTAGATTGTAAGCTCACTGGGGCAGGGACTGATGGGAGTGTGATAGGGACCTTAGATTGTAAACTCACTGGGGCAGGGGCTGATGGGAATGGGATAGGGGCCTTAGATTGTAAGCTCACTGGGGCAGGGACTGATGGGAATGGGATAGGGGCCTTAGATTGTAAGCTCACTGGGGCAGGGACTGATGGGAATGGGATAGGGACCTTAGAGTGTAAGCTCACTGGGGCAGGGGCTGATGGGAATGGGATAGGGACCTTAGATTGTAAGCTCACTGGGGCAGGGGCTGATGGGAATGGGATAGGGACCTTAGATTGTAAGCTCACTGGGGCAGGGGCTGATGGGAATGGGATAGGGACCTTAGATTGTAAGCTCACTGGGGCAGGGGCTGATGGGAATGGGTTAGGGACCTTAGATTGTAAGCTCACTGGGGCAGGGGCTGATGGGAATGGGATAGGGACCTTAGATTGTAAGCTCACTGGGGCAGGGGCTGATGGGAATGGGATAGGGACCTTAGATTGTAAGCTCACTGGGGCAGGGGCTGATGGGAATGGGATAGGGACCTTAGATTGTAAGCTCACTGGGGCAGGGGCTGATGGGAATGGGATAGGGACCTTAGATTGTAAGCTCACTGGGGCAGGGGCTGATGGGAATGGGATAGGGGTCTCACCAGTCTCTGCCTGCTCAAGTCTCTGCACTATTTCCACCAATTCCGGGTTTAAGATCTTGGGCAGAAAGTCCTTCATCTGCATCACCTCCGTCGTCAGGCGCTCCAAGTCCCGCCTCCTGATGCGAATAAACTCTGCCCCAGAGGAGCCGGCCATCACGTCAGGCAGCCAATCACAAAGCAGCACCTGGGAAGGATCATACAACCTCCAATCAGATGAGCAACATATGTGCCCTGACCCTCTCTGTCCCACTAGCACCCACGTAGGGTCAATAGCTCACATGGGGTGGTGCATCTAGGGGCCCCCAACCAACCTGAAGAGCCCCGCCCCCAATCTGCCCAAATCCCTCCTCTTCCTGTAGCCTCAGGGTTGTATGAGCAGCTGGTGTTGCCCCAGGTAAGTGTTCAGGGGGAGGCTGGGGGGGTATTGCTTTTAACTGTTTTTTTTCTCACGTAGGCTCCAAAGGGCCACCCCCTAAAGGTGCTTCCCTAGGCGCAGGCACCTGTATGGTTAATACGGCCCTTGTGGCCACACCCCTACATACCACACCCCAGATGTGCCGGTACAATCACTAAATAAAAGGAATAAAGGGCATATTAACCCTAGGCGTGCCGGTATAATCACTAAATAAAAGGAATAAAGGGCGTATTAAAGGTGGCCATACACGAGCAGATCCGCTCGCTTGGCGATGTCGCCAAGCGAGCGGATCTTCCCCCGATATCCCCACCTACGGGTGGGCGATATCGGGGACCATTTAGGTAAAAAAAATAATAATCCGATCGTTTGGCCCTGGGGCCAGACGATCGGATTATGTGGGCGGCAATGGGGCAGTCGGATCGGGGACCGCATCAACGAGCCGATGCGGTCCCCGATCCGACCAGATTTTCTAACCTGGCCGATCGAGATCTGGCCAATTTCAGGCCAGATATCGGTCGGCCAGGCCGCTCTGCTCCCCCCATACACGGGCCGATTAGCTGCCGAATCGGTCCAAGGGACCCATATCAGCAGCTATAGTCGGCCCGTGTATGGCCAGCTTAACCCTAGGCGTGCGGGTACAATCACTAAATAAAAGGAATAAAGGGCATATTAACCCTAGGTGTGCCGGTACAATCACTAAATAAAAGGAATAAAGGGCATATTAACCCTAGGTGTGCCGGTACAATCACTAAATAAAAGGAATAAAGGGCATATTAACCCTAGGCGTGCCGGTATAATCACTAAATACGATGAATAAAGGGCATATTAACCCCAGATGTGCCGGTACAATCACTAAATAAAAGGAATAAAGGGCGTATTAACCCTAGGCGTACCGGTATAACCACTAAATACGATGAATAAAGGGCATATTAACCCTAGGCGTGCCGGTATAATCACTAAATACGATGAATAAAGGGCATATTAACCCTAGGCATGCCGGTATAACCACTAAATACAATGAATAAAGGGCATATTAACCCTAGGCATGCCGGTATAATCACTAAATACAATGAATAAAGGGCATATTAACCCTAGGCGTGCCGGTATAATCACTAAATACAACGAATAAAGGGCATATTAACCCTAGGCGTACCGGTATAATCACTAAATACAATGAATAAAGGGCATATTAACCCTAGGCATGCCGGTATACCCACTAAGTACAATGAATAAAGGGCATATTAACCCTAGGCATGCCGGTATAATCACTAAATACAATGAATAAAGGGCATATTAACCCTAGGCGTGCCGGTATAATCACTAAATACAATGAATAAAGGGCATATTAACCCTAGGCATGCCGGTATACCCACTAAGTACAATGAATAAAGGGCATAGTAACCCTAGGCATGCCGGTATAACCACTAAGTACAATGAATAAAGGGCATATTAACCCTTGGCGTGCCGGTATAATCACTAAATACAATGAATAAAGGGCATATTAACCCTAGGCGTGCCGGTATAATCACTAAGTACAATGAATAAAGGGCATATTAACCCTAGGCGTGCCGGTATAATCACTAAATACAATGAATAAAGGGCATATTAACCCTAGGCGTGCCGGTATAATCACTAAATACAATGAATAAAGGGCATATTAACCCTAGACATGCCGGTATAACCACTAAATACAATGAATAAAGGGCATATTAACCCTAGGCGTGCCGGTATAACCACTAAATACAATGAATAAAGGGCATATTAACCCTAGACATGCCGGTATAATCACTAAATACAATGAATAAAGGGCATATTAACCCTAGGCATGCCAGTATAATCACTAAGTACAATGAATAAAGGGCATATTAACCCTAGGCGTGCCGGTATAATCACTAAATACAATGAATAAAGGGCATATTAACCCTAGGCATGCCAGTATAATCACTTAGTACAATGAATAAAGGGCATATTAACCCTAGGCGTGCCGGTATAATCACTAAATACAATGAATAAAGGGCATATTAAACCTAGGCGTGCCGGTATAACCACTAAATACAATGAAAAAAGGGCATAGTAACCCTAGGCGTGCCGGTATAATCACTAAACACAAGGAATAAAGGGCATATTAACCCTAGACATGCCGGTATAATCCCTAAATACAATGAATAAAGGGCATATTAACCCTAGGCGTGCCGGTATAATCACTAAATACAATGAATAAAGGGCATATTAACCCTAGTCATGCCGGTATAATCACTAAATACAATGAATAAAGGGCATATTAACCCTAGGCGTGCCGGTATAATCACTAAGTACAATGAATAAAGGGCATATTAACCCTAGACATGCAGGTATAATCACTAAATACAATGAATAAAGGGCATATTAACCCTAGACATGCCGGTATAATCACTAAATACAATGAATAAAGGGCATATTAACCCTAGGCATGCCAGTATAATCACTAAGTTACATGAATAAAGGACATATTAACCCTAGACATGCCGGTATAATCACTAAATACAATGAATAAAGGGCATATTAACCCTTGGCGTGCCGGTATAATCACTAAATACAATGAATAAAGGGCATATTAACCCTAGGCATGCCAGTATAATCACTAAGTTACATGAATAAAGGACATATTAACCCTAGACATGCCGGTATAATCACTAAATACAATGAATAAAGGGCATATTAACCCTTGGCGTGCCGGTATAATCACTAAATACAATGAATAAAGGGCATATTAACCCTAGACATGCCAGTATAATCACTAAGTACAAGGAATAAAGGGCATATTAACCCTAGGTGTGCCGGTATAACCACTAAATACAAGGAATAAAGGGCATATTAACCCTAGGCGCGCCGGTATAATCACTAAATACAATGAATAAAGGGCATATTAACCCTAGGCGTGCCGGTATAATCACTAAATACAATGAATAAAGGGCATATTAACCCTAGACATGCCGGTATAATCACTAAATACAATGAATAAAGGGCATATTAACCCTAGGCATGCCAGTATAATCACTAAGTTACATGAATAAAGGACATATTAACCCTAGACATGCCGGTATAATCACTAAATACAATGAATAAAGGGCATATTAACCCTAGACATGCCAGTATAATCACTAAGTACAAGGAATAAAGGGCATATTAACCCTAGGTGTGCCGGTATAACCACTAAATACAATGAATAAAGGGCATATTAACCCTAGACATGCCGGTATAATCACTAAATACAATGAATAAAGGGCATATTAACCCTAGGCATGCCGGTATAATCACTAAATACAATGAATAAAGGGCATAGTAACCCTAGGCATGCCGGTATAATCACTAAATACAATGAATAAAGGGCATAGTAACCCTAGGCATGCCGGTATAATAACTAAATACAATGAATAAAGGGCATATTAACCCTAGGCATGCCAGTATAACCACTAAGTACAATGAATAAAAGGCATATTAACCCTAGGCGTGCCGGTACAATAACTAAATACAATGAATAAAGGGTATATTAACCCTAGGCATGCCGGTATAATCACTAAATACAATGAATAAAGGGCATATTAACCCTAGGCGTGCCGGTATAATCACTAAATACAATGAATAAAGGGCATATTAACCCTAGGCGTGCCGGTATAATCACTAAATACAATGAATAAAGGGCATATTAACCCTAGGCGTGCCGGTATAATCACTAAATACAAGGAATAAAGGGCATATTAACCCTAGGCGTGCCGGTATAATCACTAAGTACAATGAATAAAGGGCATATTAACCCTAGGCGTGCCGGTATAATCACTAAATACAATGAATAAAGGGCATATTAACCCTAGACATGCCGGTATAATCACTAAGTACAATGAATAAAAGGCATATTAACCCTAGGCGTGCCGGAATAATCACTAAGTACAATGAATAAAGGGCATATTAACCCTAGACATGCCGGTATAATCACTAAGTACAATGAATAAAGGGCATATTAACCCTAGGCGTGCCGGTATAATCACTAAATACAATGAATAAAGGGCATATTAACCCTAGACATGCCGGTATAATCACTAAATACAATGAATAAAGGGCATATTAACCCTAGGCATGCCAGTATAATCACTAAGTACAATGAATAAAGGGCATATTAACCCTAGGCGTGCCGGTATAATCACTAAATATGATGAATAAAGGGCATATTAAACCTAGGCGTGCCGGTATAACCACTAAATACAATGAAAAAAGGGCATAGTAACCCTAGGCGTGCCGGTATAATCACTAAGTACAAGGAATAAAGGGCATATTAACCCTAGTCATGCCGGTATAACCACTAAATACAATGAAAAAAGGGCATAGTAACCCTAGGCGTGCCGGTATAATCACTAAGTACAAGGAATAAAGGGCATATTAACCCTAGGTGTGCCGGTATAACCACTAAATACAAGGAATAAAGGGCATATTAACCCTAGGCGTGCCGGTATAATCACTAAATACAACGAATAAAGGGCATATTAACCCTAGGCGTGCCGGTATAATCACTAAATACAATGAATAAAGGGCATATTAACCCTAGACATGCCGGTATAATCACTAAATACAATGAATAAAGGGCATATTAACCCTAGGCATGCCAGTATAATCACTAAGTTACATGAATAAAGGACATATTAACCCTAGACATGCCGGTATAATCACTAAATACAATGAATAAAGGGCATATTAACCCTAGACATGCCAGTATAATCACTAAGTACAAGGAATAAAGGGCATATTAACCCTAGGTGTGCCGGTATAACCACTAAATACAATGAATAAAGGGCATATTAACCCTAGACATGCCGGTATAATCACTAAATACAATGAATAAAGGGCATATTAACCCTAGGCATGCCGGTATAATCACTAAATACAATGAATAAAGGGCATATTAACCCTAGGCGTGCCGGTATAATCACTAAACACAAGGAATAAAGGGCATATTAACCCTAGGCGTGCCGGTATAATCACTAAATACAATGAATAAAGGGCATATTAACCCTAGGCATGCCGGTATAATCACTAAATACAATGAATAAAGGGCATATTAACCCTAGGCGTGCCGGTATAATCACTAAACACAAGGAATAAAGGGCATATTAACCCTAGGCGTGCCGGTATAATCACTAAATACAATGAATAAAGGGCATATTAACCCTAGGCATGCCGGTATAATCACTAAATACAATGAATAAAGGGCATATTAACCCTAGGCGTGCCGGTATAATCACTAAACACAAGGAATAAAGGGCATATTAACGGTTGGTTCGGGATTCCCAGTTGAAAACCAGGTGGTTGGCAGCCCAAGTTCTGCCCGATGAGTCCAATCCATTAATGGGGTCTGTTATACCAGTTCCCCAGAAAGCTCTGACATTTGCTTTTTCTCTCAGTTATAATAAGAACATAAATGGGTTGGATGATGGGAGATCCGGGAGCATGACGGTCCCAGAGAGAAGCCATAATGGCACAAGCAGGGCCAGGGAACAGGAATCCCTTCTCATTACCAGAATATGTCTCTCAGCTTCCTGTGGCTTTCTCTCCCACAAGTTTCCCGCCCGGATATGCAGTGAAACGGGAAGTTGTATTTGGAACGCATTTACGGCCAGTCAGATACTTGTGGAACGCACAGATGAACACCCGGAAGTATGTAGGTGGAACGCACAGTGAGGCTACCGGAAATGCTGCTGCACGCACAGATAGTGTCGCTCTGACGCAATCAGAAGGTGCCGGAGAGTCCGGAACACGTGGGACTGGAGGAGGCGGCGGGGAAACATGGCTTCCCAGGATGCTGCCGTGCTGCTGGCCCAGAGACTGGCGGGGAACGATAAGAAGACTCGGGACCGGGCTCTGCGCAAACTGCGGAACTACCTGAGAGTGAGGAGCGCGTCTGACTCCGGTGAGAGGGGGTGGGGCCTGGGTGCCACAGGGAATGCCGGGTAGCAGGGATTCCGCCAGTTTAACAGCAGCTCCCATTCCGACGGGGGATTCTGGAAATAGTAGTGTTATAGCCCGGGATGCTGGGAGTTTGGGTGGAAGAACTGTCACATTGTCAGTTATGGAGGTGGGAAAGGGCTTCTGGGAGTTGTAGTTCGCCCATTCTCTCTCTCTCTCTGATTGGCTGTTCTGTCCCCGCAGGAGGATTCACAGAGGAGGAATTTATCAAGATCTGGAAGGGGCTGTTCTACTGTATGTGGATGCAGGATAAACCATTATTGCAGGTACTGGGGGGGGGGGCACAGAGAGGATTCTGGGAAAGGCACTGGGGTGAGAGTGAGGGGCAGATGTGCCCTGTTGGTTGGCAGAATGGGGTGAGAGTGAGGGGCAGATGTGCCCTGTTGGTTGGGGGAATGGGGTGAGAGTGAGGGGCAGATGTGCCCTGTTGGTTGGCAGAATGGGGTGAGAGTGAGGGGCAGATGTGCCCTGTTGGTTGGGGGAATGGGGTGAGAGTGAGGGGCAGATGTGCCCTGTTGGTTGGCAGAATGGGGTGAGAGTGAGGGGCAGATGTGCCCTGTTGGTTGGGGGAATGGGGTGAGAGTGAGGGGCAGATGTGCCCTGTTGGTTGGCAGAATGGGGTGAGAGTGAGGGGCAGATGTGCCCTGTTGGTTGGGGGAATGGGGTGAGAGTGAGGGGCAGATGTGCCCTGTTGGTTGGGGGAATGGGGTGAGAGTGAGGGGCAGATGTGCCCTGTTGGTTGGCAGAATGGGGTGAGAGTGAGGGGCAGATGTGCCCTGTTGGTTGGGGGAATGGGGTGAGAGTGAGGGGCAGATGTGCCCTGTTGGTTGGGGGAATGGGGTGAGAGTGAGGGGCAGATGTGCCCTGTTGGTTGGGGGAATGGGGTGAGAGTGAGGGGCAGATGTGCCCTGTTGGTTGGGGGAATGGGGTGAGAGTGAGGGGCAGATGTGCCCTGTTGGTTGGGAGAATGGGGTGAGAGTGAGGGGCAGATGTGCCCTGTTGGTTGGGGGAATGGGGTGAGAGTGAGGGGCAGATGTGCCCTGTTGGTTGGCAGAATGGGGTGAGAGTGAGGGGCAGATGTGCCCTGTTGGTTGGGGGAATGGGGTGAGAGTGAGGGGCAGATGTGCCCTGTTGGTTGGCAGAATGGGGTGAGAGTGAGGGGCAGATGTGCCCTGTTGGTTGGGGGAATGGGGGGAGAGTGAGGGGCAGATGTGCCCTGTTGGTTGGGGGAATGGGGTGAGAGTGAGGGGCAGATGTGCCCTGTTGGTTGGGGGAATGGGGTGAGAGTGAGGGGCAGATGTGCCCTGTTGGTTGGGGGAATGGGGTGAGAGTGAGGGGCAGATGTGCCCTGTTGGTTGGGGGAATGGGGTGAGAGTGAGGGGCAGATGTGCCCTGTTGGTTGGGGGAATGGGGGGAGAGTGAGGGGCAGATGTGCCCTGTTGGTTGGGGGAATGGGGTGAGAGTGAGGGGCAGATGTGCCCTGTTGGTTGGGAGAATGGGGTGAGAGTGAGGGGCAGATGTGCCCCGTTGGTTGGGGGAATGGGGTGAGAGTGAGGGGCAGATGTGCCCTGTTGGTTGGGGGAATGGGGTGAGAGTGAGGGGCAGATGTGCCCTGTTGGTTGGGGGAATGGGGTGAGAGTGAGGGGCAGATGTGCCCTGTTGGTTGGCAGAATGGGGTGAGAGTGAGGGGCAGATGTGCCCCGTTGGTTGGGGGAATGGGGTGAGAGTGAGGGGCAGATGTGCCCTGTTGGTTGGGGGAATGGGGTGAGAGTGAGGGGCAGATGTGCCCTGTTGGTTGGGAGAATGGGGTGAGAGTGAGGGGCAGATGTGCCCTGTTGGTTGGGAGAATGGGGTGAGAGTGAGGGGCAGATGTGCCCTGTTGGTTGGGGGAATGGGGTGAGAGTGAGGGGCAGATGTGCCCTGTTGGTTGGGGGAATGGGGTGAGAGTGAGGGGCAGATGTGCCCTGTTGGTTGGGGGAATGGGGTGAGAGTGAGGGGCAGATGTGCCCTGTTGGTTGGGGGAATGGGGTGAGAGTGAGGGGCAGATGTGCCCTGTTGGTTGGGGGAATGGGGTGAGAGTGAGGGGCAGATGTGCCCTGTTGGTTGGGGGAATGGGGTGAGAGTGAGGGGCAGATGTGCCCTGTTGGTTGGCAGAATGGGGTGAGAGTGAGGGGCAGATGTGCCCTGTTGGTTGGCAGAATGGGGTGAGAGTGAGGGGCAGATGTGCCCTGTTGGTTGGGGGAATGGGGTGAGAGTGAGGGGCAGATGTGCCCTGTTGGTTGGGGGAATGGGGTGAGAGTGAGGGGCAGGTGTGCCCTGTTGGTTGGGAGAATGGGGTGAGAGTGAGGGGCAGATGTGCCCTGTTGGTTGGCAGAATGGGGTGAGAGTGAGGGGCAGATGTGCCCTGTTGGTTGGCAGAATGGGGTGAGAGTGAGGGGCAGATGTGCCCTGTTGGTTGGGGGAATGGGGTGAGAGTGAGGGGCAGATGTGCCCTGTTGGTTGGGGGAATGGGGTGAGAGTGAGGGGCAGATGTGCCCTGTTGGTTGGGGGAATGGGGTGAGAGTGAGGGGCAGATGTGCCCTGTTGGTTGGGGGAATGGGGTGAGAGTGAGGGGCAGATGTGCCCTGTTGGTTGGGGGAATGGGGTGAGAGTGAGGGGCAGATGTGCCCTGTTGGTTGGGGGAATGGGGTGAGAGTGAGGGGCAGATGTGCCCTGTTGGTTGGCAGAATGGGGTGAGAGTGAGGGGCAGATGTGCCCCGTTGGTTGGGGGAATGGGGTGAGAGTGAGGGGCAGATGTGCCCCGTTGGTTGGGGGAATGGGGTGAGAGTGAGGGGCAGATGTGCCCTGTTGGTTGGGGGAATGGGGTGAGAGTGAGGGGCAGATGTGCCCTGTTGGTTGGGGGAATGGGGTGAGAGTGAGGGGCAGATGTGCCCTGTTGGTTGGGGGAATGGGGTGAGAGTGAGGGGCAGATGTGCCCTGTTGGTTGGGGGAATGGGGTGAGAGTGAGGGGCAGATGTGCCCTGTTGGTTGGGGGAATGGGGTGAGAGTGAGGGGCAGATGTGCCCTGTTGGTTGGGAGAATGGGGTGAGAGTGAGGGGCAGATGTGCCCTGTTGGTTGGGAGAATGGGGTGAGAGTGAGGGGCAGATGTGCCCTGTTGGTTGGGGGAATGGGGTGAGAGTGAGGGGCAGATGTGCCCTGTTGGTTGGGGGAATGGGGTGAGAGTGAGGGGCAGATGTGCCCTGTTGGTTGGGGGAATGGGGTGAGAGTGAGGGGCAGATGTGCCCTGTTGGTTGGGAGAATGGGGTGAGAGTGAGGGGCAGATGTGCCCTGTTGGTTGGGAGAATGGGGTGAGAGTGAGGGGCAGATGTGCCCCGTTGGTTGGGGGAATGGGGTGAGAGTGAGGGGCAGATGTGCCCTGTTGGTTGGGAGAATGGGGTGAGAGTGAGGGGCAGATGTGCCCTGTTGGTTGGGAGAATGGGGTGAGAGTGAGGGGCAGATGTGCCCTGTTGGTTGGGAGAATGGGGTGAGAGTGAGGGGCAGATGTGCCCCGTTGGTTGGGGGAATGGGGTGAGAGTGAGGGGCAGATGTGCCCCGTTGGTTGGGGGAATGGGGTGAGAGTGAGGGGCAGATGTGCCCTGTTGGTTGGCTGAATGGGGTGAGAGTGAGGGGCAGATGTGCCCTGTTGGTTGGGGGAATGGTGTGAGAGTGAGGGGCAGATGTGCCCTGTTGGTTGGGGGAATGGGGTGAGAGTGAGGGGCAGATGTGCCCTGTTGGTTGGGAGAATGGGGTGAGAGTGAGGGGCAGATGTGCCCTGTTGGTTGGGGGAATGGGGGGAGAGTGAGGGGCAGATGTGCCCTGTTGGTTGGGGGAATGGGGTGAGAGTGAGGGGCAGATGTGCCCTGTTGGTTGGCGGAATGGGGTGAGAGTGAGGGGCAGATGTGCCCTGTTGGTTGGGGGAATGGGGTGAGAGTGAGGGGCAGATGTGCCCTGTTGGTTGGGGGAATGGGGTGAGAGTGAGGGGCAGATGTGCCCTGTTGGTTGGGGGAATGGGGTGAGAGTGAGGGGCAGATGTGCCCTGTTTGTTGGCTGAATGGGGTGAGAGTGAGGGGCAGATGTGCCCTGTTGGTTGGGGGAATGGGGGGAGAGTGAGGGGCAGATGTGCCCTGTTGGTTGGGGGAATGGGGTGAGAGTGAGGGGCAGATGTGCCCTGTTGGTTGGCGGAATGGGGTGAGAGTGAGGGGCAGATGTGCCCTGTTGGTTGGCGGAATGGGGTGAGAGTGAGGGGCAGATGTGCCCTGTTGGTTGGGGGAATGGGGTGAGAGTGAGGGGCAGATGTGCCCTGTTGGTTGGCAGAATGGGGTGAGAGTGAGGGGCAGATGTGCCCTGTTGGTTGGCAGAATGGGGTGAGAGTGAGGGGCAGATGTGCCCTGTTGGTTGGGGGAATGGGGTGAGAGTGAGGGGCAGATGTGCCCTGTTGGTTGGGGGAATGGGGTGAGAGTGAGGGGCAGATGTGCCCTGTTGGTTGGGGGAATGGGGTGAGAGTGAGGGGCAGATGTGCCCTGTTGGTTAGGGGAATGGGGTGAGAGTGAGGGGCAGATGTGCCCTGTTGGTTGGGAGAATGGGGTGAGAGTGAGGGGCAGATGTGCCCTGTTGGTTGGGGGAATGGGGTGAGAGTGAGGGGCAGATGTGCCCTGTTGGTTGGGAGAATGGGGTGAGAGTGAGGGGCAGATGTGCCCTGTTGGTTGGGGGGAATGGGGTGAGAGTGAGGGGCAGATGTGCCCCGTTGGTTGGGGGAATGGGGTGAGAGTGAGGGGCAGATGTGCCCCGTTGGTTGGGGGAATGGGGTGAGAGTGAGGGGCAGATGTGCCCTGTTGGTTGGGAGAATGGGGTGAGAGTGAGGGGCAGATGTGCCCTGTTGGTTGGGGGAATGGGGTGAGAGTGAGGGGCAGATGTGCCCTGTTGGTTGGGGAATGGGGTGAGAGTGAGGGGCAGATGTGCCCTGTTGGTTGGGGGAATGGGGTGAGAGTGAGGGGCAGATGTGCCCCGTTGGTTGGGGGAATGGGGTGAGAGTGAGGGGCAGATGTGCCCCGTTGGTTGGGAGAATGGGGTGAGAGTGAGGGGCAGATGTGCCCCGTTGGTTGGGGGAATGGGGTGAGAGTGAGGGGCAGATGTGCCCCGTTGGTTGGGGGAATGGGGTGAGAGTGAGGGGCAGATGTGCCCTGTTGGTTGGGGGAATGGGGTGAGAGTGAGGGGCAGATGTGCCCTGTTGGTTGGGGGAATGGGGTGAGAGTGAGGGGCAGATGTGCCCTGTTGGTTGGCTGAATGGGGTGAGAGTGAGGGGCAGATGTGCCCTGTTGGTTGGGGGAATGGGGTGAGAGTGAGGGGCAGATGTGCCCTGTTGGTTGGGAGAATGGGGTGAGAGTGAGGGGCAGATGTGCCCTGTTGGTTGGGGGAATGGGGTGAGAGTGAGGGGCAGATGTGCCCTGTTGGTTGGGAGAATGGGGTGAGAGTGAGGGGCAGATGTGCCCTGTTGGTTGGGAGAATGGGGTGAGAGTGAGGGGCAGATGTGCCCTGTTGGTTGGGGGAATGGGGTGAGAGTGAGGGGCAGATGTGCCCTGTTGGTTGGGGAATGGGGTGAGAGTGAGGGGCAGATGTGCCCTGTTGGTTGGGAGAATGGGGTGAGAGTGAGGGGCAGATGTGCCCTGTTGGTTGGGGGAATGGGGTGAGAGTGAGGGGCAGATGTGCCCTGTTGGTTGGGAGAATGGGGTGAGAGTGAGGGGCAGATGTGCCCTGTTGGTTGGGAGAATGGGGTGAGAGTGAGGGGCAGATGTGCCCTGTTGGTTGGGAGAATGGGGTGAGAGTGAGGGGCAGATGTGCCCTGTTGGTTGGGGGAATGGGGTGAGAGTGAGGGGCAGATGTGCCCTGTTGGTTGGCAGAATGGGGTGAGAGTGAGGGGCAGATGTGCCCTGTTGGTTTGCAGAATGGGGTGAGAGTGAGGGGCAGATGTGCCCTGTTGGTTGGGAGAATGGGGTGAGAGTGAGGGGCAGATGTGCCCTGTTGGTTGGGGGAATGGGGTGAGAGTGAGGGGCAGATGTGCCCTGTTGGTTGGGAGAATGGGGTGAGAGTGAGGGGCAGATGTGCCCTGTTGGTTGGGGGAATGGGGTGAGAGTGAGGGGCAGATGTGCCCTGTTGGTTGGGAGAATGGGGTGAGAGTGAGGGGCAGATGTGCCCTGTTGGTTGGGAGAATGGGGTGAGAGTGAGGGGCAGATGTGCCCTGTTGGTTGGGAGAATGGGGTGAGAGTGAGGGGCAGATGTGCCCTGTTGGTTGGGGGAATGGGGTGAGAGTGAGGGGCAGATGTGCCCTGTTGGTTGGGGGAATGGGGTGAGAGTGAGGGGCAGATGTGCCCTGTTGGTTGGGGGAATGGGGTGAGAGTGAGGGGCAGATGTGCCCTGTTGGTTGGGAGAATGGGGTGAGAGTGAGGGGCAGATGTGCCCTGTTGGTTGGGGGAATGGGGGGAGAGTGAGGGGCAGATGTGCCCTGTTGGTTGGGGGAATGGGGTGAGAGTGAGGGGCAGATGTGCCCTGTTGGTTGGCAGAATGGGGGGAGAGTGAGGGGCAGATGTGCCCTGTTGGTTGGAGAATGGGGTGAGAGTGAGGGGCAGATGTGCCCTGTTGGTTGGGGGAATGGGGTGAGAGTGAGGGGCAGATGTGCCCTGTTGGTTGGCAGAATGGGGCACTGAGAGCAACATGTTGGGGATCACTGGCAACATCCAATGGGATATGAGCTGCTTTGCACAATTCCCCCCAGGGTGTGTTACTGCCCCCCAAGTTTATTGCCCCCCCTTTCTCTCTCTCTGCAGGAGGCTTTGGCACAATCCATGTCCCAGCTGGTTCACACGCTGCACACACAGGAATCACGTATGTTTAACCCCTTCTCTCCCAGCCTGTTAACCAGCATCCCCCTCCCTGACTGTCCCACTCAGCTTTCCCCTATTATAGATAATTATCACCTTGCCCCTCCCCTTATCCAGGCTCCACCCCCTTCCCAGCCATTTTCTCCTTTCCTTACTGTGACCCCCTTTGTCCCGTTACAGAGAACCTTTTCCTGCGCACGTTTTGGCAGACGCTGAGCCGGGAATGGAACGGGATTGATCGGCTGCGGCTGGACAAGTTCTACACGGTATCCTGGCAGCCATGTTCTTTATGTTGTTGTGTGCGTGCTAACTGCCCCCCCCCCCCACACAGATCATTTTCCCCCTTTCACCCATCTTTTTTTGCCCCCCAGTTAATGCGGATGGTGTTGCGGGAGTCAGTGGAGCTTCTGAAGAAAGCTGAATGGGAGGAGAGGTGAGGGGGGCTCTGGGTAATGCTGGGGGGGTGGGATTTTGTGGTGGTGCTGGGTGTTTATCTGAGGGGTAACCCTTTCCTGGGGTGCTTGTGTCCCAGCTCTGTGCAGGAGTTCCTGGCGCTGCTGAATGAAGAGGTGCTGAAGGGGGCAACTCTGGGGGTGCAGCTCCATCTCATAGACATTTACCTGGAAGAGGTGGCTAAAGTAGGAGCAGCAGAGGTAAGTGGCTCTCATGGAGGATGGATCCAAACTAAGGGCCCCAAATCCTGCTTTATTCTCTTTCTGCCCCGGGGGGTCCCCTCCAGCCTCCCTGCCCCAAGCTCTTAGTGTGAAATCTGTAGCCAGAGGCGGAGCCCATTACCTGAGGGGAGGAGCTAGACTTGTATGTTGTACTTCCCCTTACCCCAGCTAAATACCCCCCCAACTAATTTAGTGAAATCTGTAGCCAGAGGCGGAGCCCATTCCCTGAGGGGAGGAGCTGGACTTGTATGTTGTACTTCCCCTTACCCCAGCTAAATACCCCCCAACTAATTTAGTGAAATCTGTAGCCAGAGGCGGAGCCCATTCCCTGGGGGGAGGAGCTAGACTTGTATGTTGTACTTCCCCTTACCCCAGCTAAATTAACCCCCCCACCAACTAATTTAGCCCCTTGTCTCCTCTCTTCCAGCTCACTGCGGAAATGAACCTCAAGCTGATTGAGCCCTTCTGTAAGATCGTAGCCAAAAGCAAGAAGTGAGTGGCCGGGGGGCAAGCTGTGCGCTACTGTGTGTGTCCCTCTGTCTGTGTCACTGACCCCCTCTCCCCCCCCCCTCTCAGTTACTCCTTCCTGCAGGCCGTTACCTCGGGGATATTCCAGACTATTCTGGAGCAGGCTCCCTTCGCTATAGAAGATTTAATGAAGGAAATTGATTCCAACCCCGAGGGCAAAGGTAAGGATACTTTCATTAGACTCCTCCTCCTGTTGGTACTGACCCTAAATAAGCTCCGCCCCATGTTGTAATACACTCTCGTGGGGCTGCTCTATTCTTTCTAAACTTCATCTACCCCCTACCCTCATTTATTAGATTTACTGCTTGGAATGTGGGTGCCTCTCTTACACCTTTTTCAATTGTATATCAGAGGGAGGTTCCGCAGGGGAGGAGTCAGGAGAGAAGTCAGAATCAGAAGACAAAGAGTCCCAAGAACAGGACAATGAGGACATTGGGCCAGTACTGCAGGTATGGACTGACTGAGTGAGCACGTGTGTGTGTGTAACCGAGTGTGTCCTGCACTGGCCCTTGGAGCTCACAATCTGTCTGTCTCAGTTTGATTACCAGGCAGTGGCAGACAGACTCTTCGCTCTCGGAAGCAGAAAGAACTTGCCCACTCGGAACCGCAAAGCAGCATATGCCCTGGTGAAAAAGTGAGTGTCTGGCTCACACGTGGGATTTCTGTGTTACTGTCTCTTCCGCTGCCATCTGTCTGCTTGTGGGTTACTGGGTATATAGTAAGGAAGGAGTATGGGGGTAGGTAGAGTCACTGGGTATATAGTAAGGAAGGAGTATGGGGGTAGGTAGAGTCACTGGGTATCTAGTAAGGAAGGAGTATAGGGGTAGGTAGAGTCACTGGGTATATAGTAAGGAAGGAGTATGGGGGTAGGTAGAGTCACTGGGTATATAGTAAGGAAGGAGTATGGGGGTAGGTAGAGTCACTGGGTATATAGTAAGGAAGGAGTATGGGGGTAGGAGTCACTGGGTATATAGTAAGGAAGGAGTATGGAGGTAGGTAGAGTGTAGTAAGGAAGGAGTATGGGGGGTAGGTAGAGTCACTGGGTATATAGTAAGGAAGGAGTATGGGGGTAGGTAGAGTCACTGGGTATATAGTAAGGAAGGAGTATGGGGGTAGGTAGAGTCACTGGGTATATAGTAAGGAAGGAGTATGGGGGTAGGAGTCACTGGGTATATAGTAAGGAAGGAGTATGGAGGTAGGTAGAGTCACTGGGTATATAGTAAGGAAGGAGTATGGGGGGTAGGTAGAGTCACTGGGTATATAGTAAGGAAGGAGTATGGGGGTAGGTAGAGTCACTGGGTATATAGTAAGGAAGGAGTATGGGGGTAGGTAGAGTCACTGGGTATATAGTAAGGAAGGAGTATGGGGGTAGGAGTCACTGGGTATATAGTAAGGAAGGAGTATGGGGGTAGGTAGTCACTGGGTATATAGTAAGGAAGGAGTATGGGGGTAGGTAGAGTCACTGGGTATATAGTAAGGAAGGAGTATGGGGGGTAGGTAGAGTCACTGGGTATATAGTAAGGAAGGAGTATGGGGGGGTAGGTAGTCACTGGGTATATAGTAAGGAAGGAGTATGGGGGGGTAGATATTAGAGATGAAGCCCTTGGGCTGAGAGTGTTGCACTGCTGGTTCCTACCAAGTACATTCTGTATCTCGGCGCTATAGGAGCCCAATAGGAGCCCAATACTCACTTTCTCTTGTTCCTTTCAGGTTCCGGGACTTGGCTGAAGGTGGGTCGGACTCTGCTCTTGTCTCTGTGACATTCACCCTAATGCTCCGTTTGGCTGCTTGGGGCCCCCCGGCACCACCCGCTCCGGGGTCCTAATATCATTTCCATGTTTGCAGGGATCTTCCCCAGCGAGGACTTCCCGGAGGAGGTTTCCACGGACGAGGATGATGATGATTACAGCAGCTGGCTGTTCCGCAAGAGGATGAAGAGGGCGCAAGAGAATGGGTCCTATGGTGAGTGGGGGGGTCTGAGGGGGGCGGAGTCGCCTTGGGAGGTGGGAGGGGTTCTGGAGAGGTTTGGGGGGGTTTATTCCCAATTGCCTCTCTCTCTCTCCAGGAATAGTATCCCGACTTTCCGACGGTAACGCAGTCAAGGAAAAAAAACGGGAGAAGCGGAAGCGAGTGGGCGTGGCCCCGGACGAGTCCAAATTAAAAAATGGCCCCCCTGCAGCAAAAAAGAAACGTAAGAGGAGGAAGACGGATGAAAACAACAACACCCCGAGCCAGGAACAAGCCCCCCAACCTTCCCAAAATGGCGTGGCCCAAAGCTGCTGTACAGAAAATCACAGTGAACAGAAGGGGTCGCCCCAACCTGCCCCGACCCCCTCACCAGACTGTACCCCAACCCTCTCAAAGAAACCCCCCGGGAAGAGGAGAAGGGCTGGGCTGATCCGAACCAGCCTCCGTATTCTGCCCCTGACTGGGTCCTTACTGAGGAGGAGGCAACTCCGGCTGCTCAGGAGCAAGTGCAAGGTGAGACATTGGGGGGGCAGTAAGCAATAGCCCCCGGCCCTAAGGGAGGGTCCCACAGAGGAGGGGGCAGTATTACTGGGGCACCAGTGCTGCCAATCGGGGAATCTCTTGCCATACCCACTTCCTGTGACTGTATGGCCCATATACACGGGGCTGCCCACTGCAATATCATGTGATCTGTTACAGATTTCCCAGCAGCCAATGGGATCCTCTACTCCAGAACCAGAGGAAAGGCCGCTCGCTCCCCGGAAGGAAGTGACGTCGACTCCCCAAAACTTCATGTCTTTCCAGAAGGCAAATTCCCCCAAACCTGTATATGTGAAGCCGGCAAAGGCCAGGGGCAGGCAGGTAAACTGGGGGGGTGAGGGGGTGCCCTGTAATGGGGTACCCATGGGTGTTGGGCTGGGGGGCAATGCCTGACTGGGGAAGCTCTTGGGTGCAGTACAGTACCTGCCCATGTACAGATTCTACGTACTTCCTGCTTCTGGGCTGCTCTCTTCCCCATGAACATACAGCAGGGGCGGGGCTTAATCCTGACTGAACCATTGGTTCCTGTGAAATAATAACTCCTCCCCCAGGCCGATGCATTGAGAGGCCACTCAGCCCTTGTGCAGCCCAATCAGGGGCTCATACCCCTTTTCTACTTAGTGTGCTGGGGGGCAATATGCCTGGGGCTGACTAGCCGAATCCAAGCAGGGCCGATGTGGCCCCAGTGCCAGCTGGGTCAGCGCTCTCGTGGGGTTTGTACAGTTTGACCCTATTTGTTGCTTTCCCTTCCCAGGTTCCCACCAAGATGGGCGGCAAATCCAAGAAAGTCACTTTCAGCCTGAACAAGAACATGACCGCCGGTAAGCACCTCCCCCCATTTATATACACCCCACCCCCCCATTTATATACAGCCCACCCCCCCATTTATATACACCCCACCCCCCCATTTATATACACCCCACCCCCCCATTTATAATCACCCCCATTTATATACACCCCCCTTCCCATTTATATACACCCCACCCCCCCATTTATATACACCCCACCCCCCCATTTATATACACCCCACCCCCCCATTTATATACACCCCACCCCACCATTTATATATACACCCCATTCCCCCATTTATATACACCCCACCCCATGTCAGATTGTCTTCCTTTCCCAGCATGCCTTACTTTTCATACTCTTGGCTCCTCCTACTCTTGGCCCCTCCTACTCCGAGTACCTGCCCTGCTGGCATCATTATGGGGGCCCCTATAATCTGCCATTTCCCCCCATAGAGTTCAAGAGGACAGACCGCAGCCTCCTTGTCAGCCCGACCGGTTCCTCCCGAGTCCCATTTAACCCGGAGCAGAGACCAGATCACGGCGTCCTGAAAACTCCCACGTCAAGTCCCGCCCCCCGGGCCCGCGCCGCAGACTTTTTCTGAGTGTTGCCCCGCCCCTAGCGCACAGTGAATGTGGTGCCTTGTGGTTCTGTTCAGTGGATCCAACCCAACTCACCAGCAGCAGGAGCAGAATATGCTGTGTCCCCGCCAGCCGGGGACCCAAGGAAGCTGCTGGGCTGTACCATTATTCCCAGGGCCGTACCATTGTTCCCAGGGCCGTACCATTGTTCCCAGGGCCGTACCATTGTTCCCAGGGCCGTACCATTGTTCCCAGGGCCGTACCATTGTTCCCAGGGCCGTACCATTGTTCCCAGGGCCGTACCATTGTTCCCAGGGCCGTACCATTGTTCCCAGGGCCGTACCATTGTTCCCAGGGCCGTACCATTATTCCCAAGGCCGTACCATTATTCCCAGGGCCGTACCATTATTCCCAGGGCCGTACCATTATTCCCAAGGCCCTCACTGAATGTGACTTTATTCAAAAGCCGAGGGAGGAGGGGTCTTTTAATGGGCAGGAAGGAGAGATTTATATTTTTATTTAATGGTTGAGAAGGGGTTAAACTGGTATTAATGAGATCGGTCTGTGTTGTATAAAAAAAAAAAAAAAAAAAAAAATTCTTGTCTTGATCTATTTTTTTAGAAATTCAGGAATTCTATTTCCACCCTTTCCAAATGGGGAGGGGCCTTAGTGCCGATGCCCCTCCTACTCTACCCCGGCAGCCATTGGCATAATCACATGGTGTTGCCTGACCCCCAATCCATTAAGCCCAGAATGTCAAAAGTTTGCTCATAGTCTATACTGACCATAACTGCTCCAGCTTGGGTATTCCCCTGTACTAAGCACAATTCAGCAGGAACAGCCCCCTAAGTTTGCCCATAGCCTGTACAGAGAGATACCATAAAACTATGGCACACAGGGATTCCCCTGTACTAAGCACAATTCAGCAGGAACAGCCCCTAAGTTTGCCCATAGCCTGTACAGAGAGATACCATAAAACTATGGCACATAGGGATTCCCCTGTACTAAGCACAATTCAGCAGGAACAGCCCCTAAGTTTGCCCATAGCCTGTACAGAGAGATACCATAAAACTATGGCACATAGGGATTCCCCTGTACTAAGCACAATTCAGCAGGAACAGCCCCCTAAGTTTGCCCATAGCCTGTACAGAGAGATACCATAAAACTATGGCACATAGGGATTCCCCTGTACTAAGCACAATTCAGCAGGAACAGCCCCCTAAGTTTGCCCATAGCCTGTACAGAGAGATACCATAAAACTATGGCACATAGGGATTCCCCTGTACTAAGCACAATTCAGCAGGAACAGCCCCCTAAGTTTGCTCATAGCCTGTACAGAGTGATACCATAAAACTATGGCACATAGGGATTCCCCTGTACTAAGCACAATTCAGCAGGAACAGCCCCCTAAGTTTGCCCATAGCCTGTACAGAGAGATACCATAAAACTATGGCACATAGGGATTCCCCTGTACTAAGCACAATTCAGCAGGAACAGCCCCCTAAGTTTGCCCATAGCCTGTACAGAGAGATACCATAAAACTATGGCACATAGGGATTCCCCTGTACTAAGCACAATTCAGCAGGAACAGCTGCCTGCCAGTATCCTAGGGCGGCTAATATTATTTGTTTCTATTCTATATCCATGTTCCATTTGCACAGCCAATTGGCTGGTTGTTGCCTTTTGCCTTCATTTCCCTCCTATTGGATCAGGGCAGAACTTACTGGCATATTCTGGTACTGAGGGCTGGGACACAGTGTATGGGCCGGTACCTCAGGGATAAGAGACAGGAGCAGACCCAGCGGCTGCCATAGAGATGTCACAGCCAAGTCACGTATTGAGTACAGTTCAGCAACATCTCCTTTATTCCATTCTATATCCAATCATTAGAAAGAAAACTAACACCATAATATGCAGCACTTTCCCCGGTGCCACTGAGCTGTACCCGCGGCTTCAGGTGAATGAACTGGGAGTTGCAGGTAGTTGGAGGGAGTTGGAGGGAGTTGCTGGGAGTTGGAGGGAGTTGCTGGGAGTTGGAGGTAGTTTCTGGGAGTTGCTGGGAGTTGGAGGGAGTTGCTGGGAGTTGGAGGGAGTTGCTGGGAGTTGGAGGGAGTTGCTGGGGGTTGGAGGGAGTTGCAGGGAGTTTGGGGAGTTGCTGGGAGTTGTAGGTAGTTGCTGTGAGTTGTAGGTAGTTGCTGGGAGTTGGAGGGAGTTGCAGGTAGTTGCTGGGAGTTGGAGGGAGTTGCTGGGAGTTGCAGGTAGTTGCTGGGAGTTGGAGGGAGTTTGGGGAGTTGAAGGGAGTTGTAGGTAGTTGCTGGGAGTTGTAGGGAGTTGTAGGTAGTTGCTGGGAGTTGTAGGGAGTTGCAGGGAGTTGGAGGGAGTTGCTGGGAGTTGGAGGGAGTTGCTGGGAGTTGCAGGTAGTTGCTGGGAGTTGTGGAGAGTTGCAGGGAGTTGTAGGTAGTTGCTGGGAGTTGGAGGGAGTTGCTGGGAGTTGCAGGTAGTTGCTGGGAGTTGGAGGGAGTTTGGGGAGTTGAAGGGAGTTGTAGGTAGTTGCTGGGAGTTGTAGGGAGTTGCAGGGAGTTGTAGGTAGTTGCTGGGAGTTGTAGGGAGTTGCTGGGAGTTGGAGGGAGTTGCTGGGAGTTGGAGGGAGTTGCTGGGAGTTGCAGGTAGTTGCTGGGAGTTGTGGAGAGTTGCAGGGAGTTGTAGGTAGTTGCTGGGAGTTGGAGGGAGTTGCTGGGAGTTGGAGGGAGTTGCTGGGAGTTGGAGGGAGTTGCTGGGAGTTGGAGGGAGTTGCTGGGAGTTGTGGGGAGTTGCTGGGAGTTGGAGGGAGTTACTGGGAGTTGGAGGGAGTTGTGGAGAGTTGCTGGGAGTTGTGGAGAGTTGGAGGGAGTTGTTGGGAGTTGGAGGGAGCTGCGGGTAGTTGCTGGGAGTTGTGGGGAGTTGCTGGGAGTTGGAGGGAGTTGTGGGGAGTTGGAGGGATGGGGGGGTGAGAGCTGCAGGGAATCATGGAAAGATACTATAAGGTGCCCCCCTTATTTTTGCTTGGTGGCTGCACTTTATGTTCTGGTATTGGTTCTTGGGTATATGTTTTGGTACCGGTTCTGGAGTATACGTTCTGGTACTGGTTCTTGGGTATATGTTTTGGTACTGGTTCTGGGGTATATGCTCTGGGACTGCTTCTGGGGTATATGTTCTCGGACTGGTACTGGGGTATATGATCTGGTACCAGTTCTGGAGTATATGTTCTGGTACTGGTTCTTGGGTATATGTTCTGGGACTGGTACTGGGGTATATGTTCTGGTACTGGTTCTGGGGTATATGCTCTGGGACTGCTTCTGGGGTATATGTACTGGTTCTGGGGTATATGTTCTGGGACTGGTACTGGGGTATATGTTCTGGTACTGGTTCTTGGGTATATGTTCTGGTACCGGTTCTGGAGTATATGTTCTGGTAATGGTTCTGGGGTATATGTACTGGTTCTGGGCTATATGATCTGGTACCAGTTCTGGAGTATATGTTCTGGGACTAGTTCTGGGGTATATGTTCCGGGACTGGTACTGGGGTATATGTTCTGGTACTGGTTCTGGGGTATATGTTCTGGGACTGGTACTGGGGTATATGTTCTGGAGTATATGTTCTGGTACTGGTTCTGGGGTATATGTTCTGGTACTGGTTCTGGAGTACATGTTCTGGAGTATATGTTCTGGTGTATATGTTCTGGTACCGGTTCTGGAGTACATGTTCTGGAGTATATGTTCTTGTACTGATTCTGGAGTATATGTTCTGGTACCGGTTCTGGAGTATATGTTCTGTTACTGGAGTACATGTTCTGAAGTATATGTTCTGGTACTGGTTCTGGGGTTTATGTTCTGGAACTGGTTCTGGAGTACATGTTCTGGTACTGGAGTACATGTTCTGAAGTATATGTTCTGGTACTGGTTCTGGAGTATATGTTCTGGTACTGATTCTGGAGTATATATTCTGGTACCGGTTCTGGAGCACATGTTCTGGAGTATATGTTCTGGTACAGTCAGTTTGGAGAGTAGTAGTCAGCACCAAGCCTTGTGGTTAATTAGAAGTAGTGCAGGTTCCCCAATGGCCACTTTCCATCGGCAGATCCTGGGGCAGAAGAGCAGGAACAGCGCCTCCTGTCTGTAGATTAAATGCCTTTATTGCAAAGTGTTTGGGGCAAATAACAACAGCAACAACGTTTCAGGCCACATGAGGCCTTTTATCAAGCTAATTGGCAATTACACACAGCCCCTTGTATCCCCTGTGCTCCCTCTAGTGGAGATGTTCCTACATTACAACAATGTATCAAACAGCAGTGGAGCTGAGTAGACACTCATGTGTTACAATGAAGTGATCAATGTGTATCTTTAAGTGTTAGTTGAACTGCAACACAATACCCTTATAAATTTTAAAAAACATGAAAATGAAATTAAAAACAAAGGCCAGGATAAGAGGAGAATAAGGGAGAAAGAGAGAAAAGATTGTTTTATCTAAAGATTGGTCTTAAGTCATATTCTTTATTCAGCCCTAAAGGACTTAACGTTCCCAGTTTACGTACCCAGTAAGCCTCTCTATATAGTAATTCCTTTAGTCTATTTCCTCCTCTTGGGCTCAACTATTCCAACAACTTGAGCTTTCAGCTGATTCACTCTGTGTCCGTATTCAATAAAATCATCTGTTTTTCCTGTGTTAATTGCTGACTTATGTTCTCTTATCCGTTCGCGAACCATTCTCGTAGTTTGCCCAACATATGCCAGCCCACACGGGCATTTGCCCAACATATGCCAGCCCACACGGGCATTTGCCCAACATATGCCAGCCCACACGGGCATTTGCCCAACATATGCCAGCCCACACGGGCATTTGCCCAACATATGCCAGCCCACACGGGCATTTGCCCAACATATGCCAGCCCACACGGGCATTTGCCCAACATATGCCAGCCCACATGGGTATTTGCCCAACATATGCCAGCCCACACGGGCATTTGCCCAACATATGCCAGCCCACACGGGTATTTGCCCAACATATGCCAGCCCACACGGGCATTTGCCCAACATATGCCAGCCCACACGGGCATTTGCCCAACATATGCCAGCCCACGGCATTTGCCCAACATATGC
Source organism: Xenopus tropicalis (assembly GCF_000004195.4). Lineage (NCBI taxonomy): Eukaryota > Metazoa > Chordata > Amphibia > Anura > Pipidae > Xenopus > Xenopus tropicalis. The sequence goes on from NC_030678.2 coordinate 1,577,797, forward strand.
CAGCCCACACGGGTATTTGCCCAACATATGCCAGCCCACACGGGTATTTGCCCAACATATGCCAGCCCACACGGGCATTTGATGACATATACTGCGTAGGTTGAGCAACACGAGAATCTCCCATGTAACCTGACTGCATGGAAAAGTGCCTTGTTTCCTTCTCATATCATCTCTATGTAACACTGTTAGTTCCCAAATCTGATCCTACTAAATCGTTACCCACACTCCTCCCTTTCTTGTAAGCAATGACTGGGGCCTCTCCAACCCCTTTATATATGGCAAATTATCTCTAACCAGTGACCAGTGTCTCCTTAGAATTTGAGCAACATGTTTACTCACGGTGTTATATTGGGTCACAAACATGTTTTTCTGCCTTCTTTGGCTGCATCTCCAGCATCTCATCTCTATTCTGAGTCTGAACCTCTCCCAGCTGTCTCTGTAACAGATCCCTCGGATTCCCCCTGATGCAGGAGAGTGAAGCGCTGGAAACGGAGCTCCGGAACCATGTGTCCCCTGCTGTGTTTACGGAGGGAGGAAAAAAGCTGATGGACCACCTGCAAAATTTCCGTGCAGAGCTACAAGCGCGCAAGAGAAAGAAGTTTCAGCGCGATGCAACGGATTATGGGGCAGGTGAGGCGCACACTCGGGCAGCAGAGCGCAATGACCAGAGGGGAATGCCCTATAAGAGAGGGTCGGCACAGAGGTTTCCAGGTGCACGCAGAGGGGCAGCCATTGTCAGGAGCGACTGACACACAGGATTCTTCTCCTTCTTCTTTTTTAACTGGATCCCAGGACTCACTGGATCCCAGGACTCACTGGCTCCCAGGACTCACTGGCTCCCAGGACTCACTGGCTCCCAGGACTCACTGTATCCCAGGACTCACTGGCTCCCAGGACTCACTGGCTCCCAGGACTCACTGGCTCCCAGGACTCACTGGCTCCCAGGACTCACTGGATCCCAGGACTCACTGGCTCCCAGGACTCACTGGATCCCAGGACTCACTGGATCCCAGGACTCACTGGCTCCCAGGACTCACTGGCTCCCAGGACTCACTGGATCCCAGGACTCACTGGATCCCAGGACTCACTGGCTCCCAGGACTCACTGGCTCCCAGGACTCACTGGCTCCCAGGACTCACTGTATCCCAGGACTCACTGGCTCCCAGGACTCACTGGCTCCCAGGACTCACTGGCTCCCAGGACTCACTGGCTCCCAGGACTCACTGGCTCCCAGGACTCACTGGATCCCAGGACTCACTGGATCCCAGGACTCACTGTATCCCAGGACTCACTGGCTCCCAGGACTCACTGGATCCCAGGACTCACTGGCCCCAGAACCAAACGAAGGAAACGAGGGGCCGTAAACACCACAAGAAATAAGGAAAAGAAGCAACCGAAACGGCGCCGGGCGCGGTGGTAAATATTTCTTGTGTTGAACTCTCTGATATTGAACTACAAGTGTTACAGAAAGGTCTTTCTTACAGTTTAGTGAATAAACCGGACTGTTTTCGTCTGGATTTGGAACTGTTTCGTTTATACAGGACTCTAAGGTTAAAGGTACAATTTGCTAATACTGTGGAAAAAAGTTCTTTGAATAACATGAATACTTTTTGTGGGGACACTTTAGGGTTGAAACCTGCCAGTGAATATATGCCAGTCTGATAATGTGTTTATTGAAGCTTCTGTAAAACATGTGGAGAGAGATTAAAGAATTAGAGGAGAAATATAGGAGAGGTGATGGGCACAATTAAGCCCTACAAGGTTTCAAAAATAAACCAGGTATTATTATCAAGGCGTATAAGAATGTTGATGGAAGCGCATGTAAAACAAAACAAAAATATATGGTGCAAATCAAATGAGAAATAATATATATAATGGCCACTGCCGTGAATGCTTTAATTAAACACCACTATAGTGTAAAACCAAGACTATATATATATTATAGCTGCTCACCAGAACGATTCATAAGTAAACATGTAGACAAAACCCAGCCGGACATTGATTGGAGCAGGGATCCAGGGCTCCGTTCAACAATGTATACAAGGCAAAAGAAGCAGATATAGTGTAAAACTGTTTAATGAAAGTAAAAAGCCCTGCGCACTGCAGGCTACTTACAAAGTAGTAGTGATGTAAAAGCAGATAACAATCAGGAAATAAATCGTAGCTCAACGCGTTTCGCGTGCCTCCTGCACGCTTCCTCAGGAGCGAATAAAATAGAATATTGCTAAAAGGGATATTTATAGCCATAACAATCAAGGTATAACCCGACGGCACCAGAGAGTTACCGGAAGCGCATGTATGACGCGCCGGAAGCAGAGGCACGTAACCATGGGAACCGGTAAACATGCGCACGGCGCGCGTGCAGCTGGCCGTTGAGCAAGTAAACCGGTAACCATGGAAACGCGTCAGTGCTGGTATCACCAATGTCCCAATTTAAACATTGTGGCGCGCCTAATAAGCGCTAATGGAAAGTTTGTAATGGTGCAGGTAGCCTGTATATTATGATGTGGACTACTAAATGAGGAAGATACCTGAAAGGTAAAAAGAGTACCCGTTAATAAGGGGACCTAACACTATGGGGCTGATTTACTAACCCACGAATCCCACCCGAATTGGAAAAGTTCCGACTTGAAAACGAACATTTTGCGACTTTTTCGTATGTTTTGCGATTTTTTCGGATTCTTTAAGAATTTTTCGTTACCAATACGATTTTTGCGTAAAAACGCGAGTTTTTCGTATCCATTATGAAAGTTGCGTAAAAAGTTGCGCATTTTTCGTAGCGTTAAAACTTACGCGAAAAGTTGCGCATTTTTCGTAGCGTTAAAACTTACGCGAAAAGTTGCGCATTTTTCGTAGCGTTTAAACTTAACGCTACGAAAAATGCACAACTTTTCGCGTAAGTTTTAACGCTGCGAAAAATGCGCAACTTTTTACGCAACTTTCGTAATGGATACGAAAACTCGCGTTTTTACGCAAAAATCGTATTGGTAACGAAAAATTCGTAAAGAATCCGAAAAAATCGCAAAACATACGAAAAAATCGCAAAATACCGATCAGTACGAAAAAAACGCAATCGGACTCCATTCGACCCGTTCGTGGGTAAGTAAATCAGCCCCTATATATCACGTGCAACCATAACGGAATAATTACATAAATAAATAGATGGATGAATACATAGATATGGGCAAAATGAGACAAATGAATAAATCAATGAATAAATAAGGTATAGATCAATGGAAATCCAAATAGAAAACACAAATTAAGTATCAATTTCTAAAATATCTACATATATTCTGTCACCAATCGTAAAATCCAGATTAAAAGGCTGCCAAATCCAAATCAATGTTGAGACCCAGGGGTTGTAAGGTGTTAAAGATCCAATAGGTCTCACGTTGTCTGAGTTTGATAAAACGGTCCCCGCCCCTAATATTGGCCGATATTTGCTCCAAACCCATAAAATTTAAGTCCTTAGGGTCACTGTTGTGTTTGAGCTTAAAGTGCCGAGAAACTCCATGGTTCATCTTGCCCATTCTCATGTTACGTACATGCTCACTGATCCTTGTACCTACTGCTCTGATTGTCCTCCCAACATAAAACATTTGACATGGACAGATCAATAAATATATAACATAAATAGACCGACAATTAATAAAAACCTTTTTTAAAAATGTGTCTGTAACATATGATTTTTTAGGGGCGACAAAGGCGCAAGACGCACACCTTTTTTTGCCGCACTTATAAGTTCCCTTTAAACCAAATGGATTGGAATGTTTTGTATGTTCTTCGCGATCCCACACCTTGGAAGGTGCCAACATATTACTCAGAGTTTGTGATTTTTTGAAACATATTTGTGGTTTTGAATTACAATGTCCATTCAACACTGGATCGGCCAAAATTACATTCCAATGACGTTGGATGATATTTCTAATGTTATAGGCTGCCGAGTTGAACTTAGTATAAAAATTGCAATTTTGGGATTTGTTGACCCTGGATCTTTGGGGCTGAATAAGGTGATCTCTGTTAATGTTGTCTACTATATGTCTGGCTTCCTGGAGCCAGGACTTTTTATATCCCTTCTCTATAAATCTACTTTCCAAGGTGGAACACTCCTGCTCAAAATCCTCTGGTCTAGAACAATTTCTTTTTGCTCTCAAGAATTGTCCCTTTGGAATGTGTAAGGTTACCTGGTGGTCCAGTGGGGCAGCGGGGACACCCACCGCCTCCTTCGTTGCGGGGACGCCCGCCGACTGTTCCTAGGGCTGCGCGCGCTCGGCGTGCAGCCCTTTAAACTCTGTGCCATACGCGCGTTCGGCGCATGCGCGTTCCTTCCCTGGCTGCGCGCGCATGCGCATTTGCTTCTAGCATCCGGCGCTGCGTGTGACGTCACTATGGCACCAAATTTGAATTATTTAAAGCGGTTTCTGCAGCATAATGGTTGCCCAACGTAGGTTTTCCTCCTGTGAGTTCCTGGGTGTGTTATTCCTGTTTTGCTGATCTGTTTTGACCTCTGCCTGTCCTTGACCTTCCTGTACTGCTGCCTGAACCGACCTTTGCCTGAATTTTGACTACTCTTCCAGATTCTGTTGGTACCACGCTGCCCTATTGTTGTTGACCCCGGCCTGACTACTGACTACCCTTCCGGACTCTGATTCGGTACTTTACTCTCTGAACGTTGTTGACCCTGGCCTGATCTCCGATTGTGTCTTCTTGTGCCCATTCTCCCTGTAGCGTGGTTCTGGTTCCCTTGACTGCTCAGAACCCTTTCCTTGGGCTCCTCACTGTAAGACCTGGCGGCATCCGAGTAGCGAAGGGCTCCTCCCGACGTGAAAGGCGGCGGTTATAGGCAGAAGCGTGAGCCGAGACCACGCCCTTGGGAACTGTTCTGAGTTTTGGGATACCGACCGTGACAGAATGTTTCTAATACACTGGGTGTAATGACTACTGGATGCATGTAAAAGACCGTTCCGGTCTGTCGGTTTCCGGTAAAGCCTTGTCTCAATCTTATTGTTAGTGCAGAATAAAGTTAAATCTAAAAAATTAATTGTATTAGAGTGAACCTCTGAAGTGAATTTGAGATTGAATGTATTAGTATTGATGTGTGCGATGAAAGAGTCTAACACTTCTAGGGGGCCATTCCAAATGAAGAGTAGATCGTCTATAAATCTAGTATATAGGATGATGTGTTCCCTAAAGTCGGGAGAACCCCAAATAAAATCATCCTCCCATACAGCCATGTATAAGTTCACATACGCAGGAGCGAATTTACTCCCCATGGCTGTACCCTGCCTCTGTAAATAAAATTTATTGTTAAAATTAAAATAATTATGAGTCAAAATAAATAAAATACTGTCCAATAAAAAGGTTTGAAAAGCTTGTGGTAAGTTGCTTTCTGAATGCAACTTTTTCCGTATGGAATCAATGCCCCTCTTGTGTGGAATATTAGTGTATAGAGAGCGAACATCGCAGGTGATCCAGCGATAGGTGTCCCTCCACTCAATATCCCTTATTCTGTTTAGTAGATCCCTAGTGTCACGCAGATAGGATTTCTGTCTGACCACTATATTCTGGAGATAATGATCAACATAATCTGAAAGATTGCTGGTTAAAGAATGAATTCCCGAGATGATCGGTCTCCCAGGAGGAATCATAGCATCTTTGTGTATTTTGGGGAGGTGATAATACAAGGCTATCCTTGGGAAACGAGAAAAGAGAAACTTCAATTCTTTCTGCCCTATAATACCCTTCTTTTTTGCCCCACCCAACAATACTTCCATGTCGCCAATAAACTTGGTGGTGGGGTCTATACTTAATTTGTCATATTATCAAGGCGGCAGACAAGGGAGGGGCCTCAGTGATAATGAACAAAGAGGATTATGTTTCAGAAGTGAAACGGCAACTGATGGATTCCACAACTTACTGAGGGTGGATAAAAATCCAGTATTTGAAATAAGTAAGAAGATAAAAGTACTAATCCAGGAAGCTCTAAATCTGAAAGTGATCGATGGGAAATCGGCATCTTATCTGCAATGTGCCCATCCCCTCACTCCTATCTTCTATGTCTTGCCAAAGATCCACAAACGTTTAGAGCATCCTCCAGGGAGGCCAATAATCTCCAGTGTAGACTCCATTTTGTCTCCAATTGCTATTTTTGTAGATAAAGTAATAAGACCTTATGTGTTGTCACACCAGTCCTATATTAGAGACACCAGTGATTTCATAGTGAAACTGTCGGAAGATATTGGTAATGTTGAGGGCCTCTGGTTGGTCCCACTGGATGAGGAGAGACTCTACACCTCCATCCCACATGTCTCGGTGGAGCTAACAGAGGATGTCTCTATGGATGGTTCCCAGAAAAAGTCTGTGATTCAATGCTTGGCATTACTTCTTTATAATAATTACTTCCAATTTCAAGATGAATTCTATGTACAGGTACGAGGTACAGCGATGGGGTCCAATATGGCCCCGGCCTATGCAAACATCTATATGAACCAATTTGAAAAACGATTTATATATACAAACACATTATATGGTAAATATTGTAAGAAATGGATACGCTATATCGATGATGTCTTTGCGCTATGGGCGGGGCCATGTTGGACCCTAGAAGCTTTTGTACAAGATATAAATAGTTCACTTCCTTTCATTAAATTTTCCTTGAATGTTCAATTTCCATTGAAATTCCTTTTCTCGATACAAAAGTTTATAAAGGCAATGACAGGTTACTGACTGGTCTCTATGTTAAACCCACAGACCGGAACTTCTTACTACATTTCAATTCTTTTCATCCCCCTCAGTTAAAATCTCAATTAAGTAGAGTTAAAAGGATCATTTCCTCTGAGCAAATGGGGGATGAAAGACTGAAAGAAATGTGTAACAAGTTGAAAGACAGGGGGAATCCGAGGGATCTGTTACAGAGACAGCTGGGAGAGGTTCAGACTCAGAATAGAGATGAGATGCTGGAGATGCAGCCAAAGAAGGCAGAAAAACATGTTTGTGACCCAATATAACACCTTGAGTCACTGGTCACTGGTTAGAGATAATTTGCCATATATAAAGGGGTTGGAGAGGCCCCCAGTCATTGCTTACAAGAAAGGGAGGAGTGTGGGTAACTATTTAGTAGGATCAGATTTGGGAACTTAAGGCCCCCATACACGGGCCAATAGAAGCTGCTGATATGGGCCCCTTGGACACATTCGGCAGCTAATCGGCCCGTGTATGGGCAGAAACGAGCGGCCTGGCTGACCGATATCTGGCCTGAAATTGGCCAGATATCGATCGGCCAGGTTAGAAAATCCAGTCGGATCGGGGGCCGCATCAGCTCATTGATGGGTCCCCGAACCGACTGCCCATGGCCGCAAATGTAATCCGATCGTTTGGCCCCAGGGCCAAACAATTGGATTATTTTTTTTTTAAGCAGCTTGCTACCCGATATCGCCCACCCGTAGGTAGGGATATCGGGTAAAGATCCGCTCGCTTGGCGACATCGCCAAGCGAGCGGATCTTATAGTGTATGGGGACCTTAACAGTGTACATAGAGATGATATGAGAAGGAAACAAGGCACTTTTCCATGTTACAATTGCAATTGCTGCTCAAATGTACAAGTAGGAGAGGGGATATATCCCCCTAGGAAAGGTCATGCAGTCAGGTTACATGGGAGATTCTCATGTTGCTCAACCTACGCAGTATATGTCATCAAATGCCCGTGTGGGCTGGCATATGTTGGGCAAATACCCATGTGGGCTGGCATATGTTGGGCAAATGCCCATGTGGGCTGGCATATGTTGGGCAAATGCCCGTGTGGGCTGGCATATGTTGGGCTAATGCCCGTGTGGGCTGGCATATGTTGGGCAAATGCCCGTGTGGGCTGGCATATGTTGGGCAAATGCCCGTGTGGGCTGGCATATGTTGGGCAAATGCCCGTGTGGGCTGGCATATGTTGGGCAAATGCCCGTGTGGGCTGGCATATGTTGGGCAAATGCCCGTGTGGGCTGGCATATGTTGGGCAAATGCCCGTGTGGGCTGGCATATGTTGGGCAAATGCCCGTGTGGGCTGGCATATGTTGGGCAAATGCCCGTGTGGGCTGGCATATGTTGGGCAAATGCCCGTGTGGGCTGGCATATGTTGGGCAAACGACGAGAATGGTTCGCGAACGGATAAGAGAACATAAGTCAGGAATTAACGCAGGAAAAACAGATGATTTTATTGAATACGGACACAGAGTGAATCAGCTGAAAGCTCAAGTTGTTGGAATAGTTGAGCCCAAGAGGAGGAAATAGACTAAAGGAATTACTATATAGAGAGGCTTACTGGGTACGTAAACTGGGAACATTAAGTCCTTTAGGGCTGAATAAAGAATATGACTTAAGACCAATCTTTAGATAAAACAATCTTTTCTCTCTTTCTCCCTTATTCTCCTCTTGTCCTGGCCTTTGTTTTTAATTTCATTTTCATGTTTTTTAAAACGTATAAGGGTATTGTGTTGCAGTTCAACTAACACTTAAAGATACACATTGATCACTTAATTGTAACACATGAGTGTCTACTCAGCTCCACTGCTGTTTGATACATTGTTGTAATGTAGGAACATCTCCACTAGAGGGAGCACAGGGGATACAAGGGGCTGTGTGTAATTGCCAATTAGCTTGATAAAAGGCCTTATGTGACCTGAAACGTTGCTGCTGTTGTTATTTGCCCCAAACACTTTGCAATAAAGTAAGCAAGAAGGGGTGGGAACTTTATTATCACGGGGGGGTACGTTGGTTGATGAGAACGGGGAAAAAGCTGAAATTTTGAACTCTTATTTTCCATCTGTCTATACATCTGAGGAGCCAGATAATGAAGGCTTCCCTTGTAATATGCCCAGTTCTAGTAATTTAGCTACTGACGCATGGGTCACTCGGGGGGGAATTCAATAGCGACTGGAACATGTAAAGGTAAACAAAGGTCCAGGGCCGGATGGGATTCATCCCGGGGTATTAAATGAGCTGAGCGCTGTGATTGCCAAGCCTCTTCACATAATTTTTCAGGATTCGTTGAGGTTTGGCATGGTGCCGAGAGACTGGCGGATTGCTAATGTGGTGCCGTTATTTAAACAGGGATCTCGTTCTCAGCCTGAAAACTATAGGCCTGTTAGTCTGACATCAGTAGTAGGAAAGCTTCTGGAAGGGGTAATAAGGGATAGGATAGTTGAATACATTGCAGTTCACAATACTATTAGTTTGTGCCACATGGGTTTATGGGTAACAGATCTTGCCAGACTAATTTAGTTGCCTTTTATGAGGAGGTGAGCAGGAACCTTGATGCTGGAATGGCAGTGGATGGGATCTACTTGGACTTTGCTAAAGCGTTTGATACAGTACCTCACAGAAGGTTAATGATCAAATTGAGGAATATTGGCCTAGAACATAATATTTGTAATTGGATAGAGAACTGGCTGAAGGATAGAGTACAAAGAGTGGGGTAAATGGAACATTTTCTAATTGGGCCAGTGTGGTTAGTGGGTACCGCAGGGGTCAGTCCTTGGGCCTTTGCTTTTTAACTTGTTTATTAATGACCTGGAGGGGGGCATAGACAGTACTGTTTCTATTTTTGCTGATGACACTAAATTGTGCAAAACTATAAGTTCCATGCAGGATGTGCCGCTTTGCAGAGCAATTTGACAAAATTGGAAAACTGGGCAGCAAACTGGAAAATGAGGTTCAATGTTGATAAGTGCAAAGTTATGCACTTTGGTAGGAATAATATAAACGCAAACTATCTACTGAATGGTAGTGTGTTGGGGGGATCCTTAATGGAGAAGGATCTGGGGGTTTTTGTTGATAACAAGTTGTCTAATTCCAGGCAGTGTCATTCTGTGGCTACTAAAGCAAATAAAGTGCTGTCTTGTATAAACAGGGCATTGACTCAAGGGATGAGAACATCATTTTGCCGCTTTATAGGTCCCTGGTAAGGCCTCACCTTGAGTATGGGGGCAGTAACAGTGAGTATGGGGGCAGTAACAGTGAGTATGGGGGGGCAGTAACAGTGAGTATGGGGGGCAGTAACAGTGAGTATGGGGCAGTAACAGTGAGTATGGGGGGCAGTGACAGTGAGTATGGGGGGGCAGTAACAGTGAGTATGGGGGCAGTAACAGTGAGTATGGGGGGCAGTAACAGTGAGTATGGGGGGCAGTGACAGTGAGTATGGGGGGCAGTAACAGTGAGTATGGGGGGGGGCAGTAACAGTGAGTATGGGGGGCAGTAACAGTGAGTATGGGGGGGGGCAGTAACAGTGAGTATGGGGGGGCAGTAACAGTGAGTATGGGGGGGCAGTTACAGTGAGTATGCAGTGCAGTTTTGGGCTCCAGTCCTTAAGAAGGATATTAATGAGCTGGAGAGAGTGCAGAGACTGCAACTAAACTGGTTAAGGGGATGGAAGGGTTAAGCTATGAGGTGAGACTGTCAGGGTTGGGGTTGTTTTCTCTGGAAAAGAGGCGCTTGCGAGGGGACATGATTACTCTGTACAAGTACATTAGGGGGGATTATAGGCAGTTGGGGGATGTTCTTTTTTCCCATAAAAACAATCAACGCACCAGAGGCCCCCCCTATAGATTAGAGGAACAGAGCTTCCATTTGAAGCAGCGTAGGGGGTTCCTCACGGTGAGGGCAGTGAGGGGGTTGGGGAATGCCCTGCCGGGGGATGTTGGGTAGGGGGTTCCTCACGGTGAGGGCAGTGAGGGGGTTGGGGAATGCCCTGCCGGGGGATGTTGGGTAGGGGGTTCCTCACGGTGAGGGCAGTGAGGGGGTTGGGGAATGCCCTGCCGGGGGATGTTGGGTAAGGGGTTCCTCACGGTGAGGGCAGTGAGGGGGTTGGGGAATGCCCTGCCGGGGGATGTTGGGTAGGGGGTTCCTCACGGTGAGGGCAGTGAGGGGGTTGGGGAATGCCCTGCCGGGGGATGTTGGGTAGGGGGTTCCTCACGGTGAGGGCAGTGAGGGGGTTGGGGAATGCCCTGCCGGGGGATGTTGGGTAGGGGGTTCCTCACGGTGAGGGCAGTGAGGGGGTTGGGGAATGCCCTGCCGGGGGATGTTGGGTAGGGGGTTCCTCACGGTGAGGGCAGTGAGGGGGTTGGGGAATGCCCTGCCGGGGGATGTTGGGTAGGGGGTTCCTCACGGTGAGGGCAGTGAGGGGGTTGGGGAATGCCCTGCCGGGGGATGTTGGGTAGGGGGTTCCTCACGGTGAGGGCAGTGAGGGGGTTGGGGAATGCCCTGCCGGGGGATGTTGGGTAGGGGGTTCCTCACGGGGAGGGCAGTGAGGGGGTTGGGGAATGCCCCTAGTGATGGGGTAATGGCAGATTCTGTTAGTGCCTATAAGAGGGGCCTGGAGGAGTTCTTGAACAAGCAGAATATCCAAGGCTATTGTGATACTAATATCTACAGTTAGTACTAGTGGTTGTATATATATAGTTTATGTATGTGAGTGTATAGATTGGTAGGTGTGGGTTGGGTGTGCTGGGTTTACTCGGATGGGTTGAACTTGATGGACAATGGTCTTTTTTCAACCCTATGTAACTATGTAACTATATTTAATCTACAGACAGGAGGCGCTGTTCCTGCTCTTCTGCACCAGGTACAGTCAGTGACACCCAAGCTGTGAGCCCATAAACCCAAATGGTATCACTGAAGGGGCAGATGTTATACGGGGGGGTCGGCTGTAGGTATGTGGGGGGGGCAGATGTTATACGGGGGGTCGGCTGTAGGTATGTGGGGGGGGCAGATGTTATACGGGGGGTCGGCTGTAGGTATGTGGGGGGGGCAGATGTTATACAGGGGGGTTGGCTGTAGGTATGTGGGGGGGCAGATGTTATACGGGGGGGTTGGCTGTAGGTATGTGGGGGGGGCAGATGTTATACGGGGGGGTTGGCTGTAGGTATGTGGGGGGGGCAGATGTTATACGGGGGGGTTGGCTGTAGGTATGTGGGGGGGGGCAGATGTTATACGGGGGGGTCGGCTGTAGGTATGTGGGGGGGCAGATGTTATACAGGGGGGTCGGCTGTAGGTATGTGGGGGGGCCCAGAACCTGTCGGTCGGGAGGATTTGGGGCGCCATCCCACTTATCCTTTATGGGTCGGGGGCAGGTTCATTTGCCCACCCACTGAGACGTTTGCCCCACTCCCCCCTCTGGCAATAGGCAGACTGTGTGTAACTTGCCCCTCAGGAGGCATCAGAGTAATATTGTGCCATTACAGCCGGCCCCTTCCCCCCGGCCCAACCAATGGACCCACAGTGCCGGTACCTTTCATTATCTTTCTATTCAGTCCTTCACCTTTTCATATTCCAGTCTCTCATTCCAACCCCTCCCTGGTTGCTAAGGTAATTTAGACCCTAGTAACCAGGTAGCGACTGAAATCCCAAACGGGAGAGCTGCTGAACAAATAATAAAACAAATAATAAAAAATAAAGACTAATTCCATCTGACACAGAATATTACATCACACTAAAAGTTAACTCAAAGCTGACCAAGTTAAGCCCCTCCCCCAGAATATAAGCCCACCCCCTGCTCCTGTCAGTTACACAGTGGCCCCGCCCGTCTATTCTGACACAATCTCCACACACAGCTCCTGTCAGTCATCCCCAATGCCCCGCCCCTCCAGTCAACTTGAGCCCCGCCCCTCAGTCACGATTCCCTCACACCATGCAGCCGTCCCTCTCTCCGCCTCCTGTCAGTCACCTGGCCATTTCCCGCCTCCCGTTACAACAGACTCCGCCCATGACAAGCTCTTTCAATGCCTATAAGTTCGTGCTGACGTCCCTCCGCCCCCTGTCAGTCACTAATAGCGTAAAGCGTGACTCCCTCCTCACTGCGCTCCGAGCGCTAGTAACTCCGTCACCGCAACTGTAGCGCCGCCGTCTCTCCACTGCCCTTTATTAGTCACAGTCATTCCCCGCCCCCGCCCGTCACTCACAGACGGTCCCGCCCCAGGCCCCTCCCCCCGGTCAGATTAGCTGCCCCGGCTGTGCCTGGCTGGGTATCTCCGTGATCTGCCCCCATGGAGCTGCCCGGGAGCCCCGAGTGCCGGGTCTTTTCCATCCAGAGTCACGTGGTGCGGGGGTATGTGGGCAACAAGGCCGCCTCCTTCCCCCTGCAGGTAAGTGGGGCTCCAATGGGCATCAAGGGCATCCTGGGGGGCAGGTGTGAGTAATGTAAGGGGGGGGGCTGGGATACTGGGGGGCAGGTGTGAGTAATGTAAGGGGGGGCTGGGATACTGGGGGGGCAGGTGTGAGTAATATAAGGGGGGGGGGCTGGGATACTGGGGGGCAGGTGTGAGTAATGTAAGGGGGGGGCTGGGATACTGGGGGGGCAGGTGTGAGTAATATAAGGGGGGGGGGGATACTGGGGGGCAGGTGTGAGTAATGTAAGGGGGGGGCTGGGATACTGGGGGGGCAGGTGTGAGTAATGTAAGGGGGGGCTGGGATACTGGGGGGCAGGTGTGAGTAATGTAAGGGGGGGGGCTGGGATACTGGGGGGGCAGGTGTGAGTAATGTAAGGGGGGGGGCTGGGATACTGGGGGCAAGGTGTGAGTAATGTAAGGGGGGGGCTGGGATACTGGGGGGGCAGTGTGAGTAATATAAGGGGGGGGGATACTGGGGGGGCAGGTGTGAGTAATGTAAGGGGGGGGGCTGGGATACTGGGGGGGCAGGTGTGAGTAATGTAAGGGGGGGCTGGGATACTGGGGGGCAGGTGTGAGTAATGTAAGGGGGGGCTGGGATACTGGGGGGCAGGTGTGAGTAATGTAAGGGGGGGCTGGGATACTGGGGGGCAGGTGTGATTAATGTAAGGGGGGGCTGGGATACTGTGGGGGCAGGTGGAGTAATGTAAGGGGGGGCTGGGATACTGGGGGGCAGGTGTGAGTAATGTAAGGGGGGGGCTGGGATACTGGGGGGGCAGGTGTGAGTAATGTAAGGGGGGGGCTGGGATACTGGGGGGCAGGTGTGAGTAATGTAAGGGGGGGGCTGGGATACTGGGGGGGCAGGTGTGAGTAATGTAAGGGGGGGGCTGGGATACTGGGGGGCAGGTGTGAGTAATGTAAGGGGGGGCTGGGATACTGGGGGGCAGGTGTGAGTAATGTAAGGGGGGCTGGGATACTGGGGGGCAGGTGGGGGGGAGACATTGGTGCCACTAACCTCCCTCTCTCTGTTCAGGTTCTGGGGTTTGAAGTTGATACAGTAAACTCTGTGCAGTTCTCTAATCATACAGGTACAGTGTCCTACCTACCTACCTACTAACCCACCCACCTACCCACCCACCTACCCACCCGCCTGCCTACCCCACCTACCTACCTACCCACCCACCTAGCCCACCCACCTACCCACCCGCCTGCCTACCCCACCTACCTACCCACCCACCTACCTGCCTATCCTACCTACCCACCTAACTACCCACCCACCTACTTACCCACCCACCTACCTACCTACTCACATAGCTACCCACTCACCTGCCTACTTACCCTCCCGCCTAATACCCTCATATTTACCCACCCCCCTACATACCCACATACCCACCCACCTACCCACTCACATACCTACCCACTAACCCGCCTACTTACCCACCCACCTAACTACCCACCCCTCTACATACCCACCTACCCACCCATTAGATCTCTGTGTGGCCCACCCTGGGCCAGTAATATTTCCATTCTACCCCTGCCTTGAGGCAGTAATAGTGACATTCTACCCCCACCTGGGGCAGCAATATTGCTATTTTATTCCCACCTTGCTGTTACCCCAGGACTCCGTAGCTATGGCAACCAGGTACATACTGTGAGTGATGGTTGGTACCTTCCGTCATTTCCCTACATCATGTTTTTCCAATACACAAAGGCTCCTCCCCCTCTTTTCTTTGGGGGGGAGGGGCTTCTCATATTCCCCCAGAAAGAGACAGAAGTGGAAATGAAGACCAATTGAAAGGTTGCTGAAAAGAGGCCGTTCTATAACATTAATTAAAGGGGAACTAACCTTCTGGTTCCCATAGCGCTGGAGCCCAGACTGTAGCTATTTACCTGCCACTCAATATTAACCCTTCCCATGCTGCATAGAAGGGCACTATTCCCTTGCACAACCCCTCTGTACCCTCCCCTTGCTTTCTGCCCCTCATACCCAACTGCCTCTCTCTCCCCTCCCCCCGCAGGTTACAACCACTGGAAGGGGCAGGTGCTGAATGCCGAGGAGCTGCAGGAACTCTATGAGGGCCTGAAACTGAATGGAGTCACTCGCTACGACTATGTGCTGACTGGTAACGTGCCCACAGGAAGTGACGCTGACTCCGCTTCCTGTCTGTGTGTCTTGCTGCCCGTGGGCAATAACCCAAAGCAATCAGTCAGTAATTGGCTTTTATGATGCACATAGAACAACGAATGCAACAATTGGATTGGTTGCCATGGGTTACTGCCCATGGGCAAATTTGCCCAGTGTTGGTAAATGACCCCCACTAGTGTAATCACTCCCCACAGTGCCCATGTGTGCCAAGGGGGGGGGTGCTTTGTGCTCAGCATTTCATGCCCCGGGGGAGGTGCCCGTAGTCACTGGTTGAGTAACTGGGATTGGGGATCAGAGAGCAGCCCAGGTGGGTCCCCAGCAACAATAGTGCGAATAGTACCCAGCAGTACCGGCCCCAGTAGGCAGGTGGCGCCAGAGACCACTGACATAGCAACTGACTATAAGAACTAAGTAACACAGTATTTACATGCATTGCAGCCCCACAGGCTGTCACACTATACTGGGTCTCCCTGATCCAATCCCCCCCTTCCCCCCCAGTACTTACCCAGGTACAGAGCTCTGATTCTCTGTACTTCCTGCTCCTGGGCTGCTCTCTTTCCCATGGTCAGGCAGGAACCCCCCCCCTGGGTAAGTGAATCCAATCTCCCCCCCAGTACTTACCCAGGTACAGAGCTCTGATTCTCTGTACTTCCTGCTCCTGGGCTGTTCTCTTTCCCATGTTCAGGCAGGAACCTCCCCCTGGGTAAGTGAATCCAATCTCCCCCCAGTACTTACCCAGGTACATAGCTCTGATTCTCTGTACTTCCTGCTCCTGGGCTGCTCTCTTTCCCATGGTCAGGCAGGAACCTCCCCCCTGGGTAAGTGAATCCAATCTCCCCCCAGTACAGAGCTCTGATTCTCTGTACTTCCTGCTCCTGGGCTGCTCTCTTTCCCATGGTCAGACAGGAACCTCCCCCTGAGTAAGTGAATCCAATCTCCCCCCAGTACTTACCCAGGTACAGAGATCTGATTCTCTGTACTTCCTGCTCCTGGGCTGCTCTCTTTCCCATGGTCAGGCAGGAACCCCCCCCATGGTAAGTGAATCCAATCTCCCCCCAGTACTTACCCAGGTACAGAGCTCTGATTCTCTGTACTTCCTGCTCCTGGGCTGCTCTCTTTCCCATGGTCATTGTGCCTGGGAATCATTATAGTGTGTGGGTTTGGGGCATGGGGCTAATTTTGGGATCACTGTTGCCCTACACCCCCCTCCGTTCCCCACACTGCAGGGTACAACAGAGACGCCTCCTTCCTGGCTCGGGTTGTGGATATCATCCAGGAACTCAAACGGCAAAACCCTCATCTTGTGTATGGTGAGACTGGGGCACTTATATGATGGGGCAGTAAGTGGGAGGGGCAGACACATGGGGGTATCTCTTGACCTTTTCCCACCTTGTACCTGGGGGGTGGAGGGGGCTCCCACCTTGTACCTGGGGGGTGGAGGGGGCTCCCGCCTTGTACCTGGGGGGTGGAGGGGGCTCCCGCCTTGTACCTGGGGGGTGGAGGGGGCTCCCACCTTGTACCTGGGGGGTGGGGAGGGGGGCTCCCACCTTGTACCTAGGGGGTGGGGAGGGGGGCTCCCACCTTGTACCTGGGGGGTGGGGAGGGGGGCTCCCACCTTGTACCTGGGGGGTGGGGAGGGGGGCTCCCACCTTGTACCTGGGGGGTGGGGAGGGGGGTTTCCACCTTGTACCTGGGGAGTAGAGGGGGCTCCCACTTTGTACCTGGGGGGTGGGGGGGGCTCCCACTTTGTACCTGGGGAGTAGAGGGGGCTCCCACTTTGTACCTGGGGGGTGGGGGGGGCTCCCACTTTGTACCTGGGGGGTGGAGGGGGCTCCCACTTTGTACCTGGGGGGTGGGGGGGGCTCCCACTTTGTACCTGGGGGGTGGAGGGGGCTCCCACTTTGTACCTGGGAAGTAGAGGGGGCTCCCACTTTGTACCTGGGGGGTGGGGAGGGCTCCCACTTTGTACCTGGGGAGTAGAGGGGGCTCCCACTTTGTACCTGGGGGGTGGGGGGGGCTCCCACTTTGTACCTGGGGGGTGGGGGGGGCTCCCACTTTGTACCTGGGGGGTGGGGGGGGCTCCCACTTTGTACCTGGGGGGTGGAGGGGGCTCCCACTTTGTACCTGGGGGGTGGGGGGGGCTCCCACTTTGTACCTGGGAAGTAGAGGGGGCTCCCACTTTGTACCTGGGGGGTGGGGGGGGCTCCCACTTTGTACCTGGGGAGTAGAGGGGGCTCCCACTTTGTACCTGGGGGGTGGGGGGGGCTCCCACTTTGTACCTGGGGAGTAGAGGGGGCTCCCACTTTGTACCTGGGGGGTGGGGGATGAGTTCAGAACCTTTTCATTTCTGCTTAGTGGGGAAATAACCCAAATTCTGCTCTTTCCTCCCCAGTTTGTGATCCAGTTCTGGGAGACAAATGGAACGGAGAGGGATCCATGGTAAGATCAGTCCCCCTCTCCCCCGACACTTGGTATGGCCCAGATAATGCCCAGGGGGCCCCGAGTCTGATGGGATAGGGCCCAAGCTTTAGCATTCTATAGGGGGGGCTCACTGGGTTTTGGATCAGAATAAATGAAATGTACCCAGAGCTGTACTGGCACCGCTGGGCACTACGGTATTTGTGCCAACCAATCAAATGAACTTGTGGTACTATGCCCAACCAATCACAATGCCAGAACTCACACTGCTTGTGATGCTGCGTCCCACTAAGCGACCAATCAGGATTTGCCCCAGATCAGCAAGTGGAAGGGCAGAACGGATGGAATTGCTGTGTAGGAGTTCAGTGCCCCCTGTGGGTCAGATCTAAGCCCCACCCACAGGGGAAGCCACACCCCTTGCTGGGATAGAAGGGTTATATGCCCCAAACACTGCCCCTATATCTGCCTTCCTGCCCCCTCTCGCTCACCCATGTGCTTCCCTTGTTTCCCCAGTACGTTCCGGAGGAACTGCTCCCGGTATATAGAGATCTGGTGGTCCCGGTCGCCAACATCATCACCCCCAATCAGTTTGAGGCTGAGTAAGTGCATTTTTGGGGGAGGAGCCTAAAGAACATCCAGCCGGGCATGTATGGGTTAAATGGAGCTGTCTCTCATGCAGTTGGTCTCTTTCTTTGTCCTTCCCAAGGCTGCTGACCGGCCTGAAGATTCGCACAAAGATGGAGGCAGTGCAGGTGAGCTTCTGCCCCTATTGCCCCCCTCAGGGGCATCTTTATCTCCTCTGCCCCCATGTACCCTGGCCTGGGGCATTTAATCATACCCCCCCCCCCCCTTCCTTTGTCTTTTCCAGGTGATGGATAAGTTGCACTCGCTTGGGCCTGACACTGTGGTTATCACCAGCTCGGAACTCCCAGCATCCCGTGGGGCAGACTATCTTGTGACGCTGGGGAGCCAGAGGAAGGGTGAGGCCTGGGTTCTAACGCCGGAGCCCAAACCCCACTTATAGTATATAACCCCAGCTATAGTATATGCTGCAGCCTGCGCCGCCTCCCATGCAGCCGTGCAGAATCGCTAGTAATTACTGATTGGCTCGTTTAATCACATGGGCTAGAGAAATCCTGTCCCATTGGAATGGAACCTCTGCACGTGGTCAGGAACCCTCGTTGCTAGAGTTCTGTTCCGTAGCCGCTCTGGGGGCGGGCACAGCGATGCCTGGAAGCTGATAGGCCGGTCATTAGCTGGTAGGAGCAGCACAGGGATTGGGAGGAGGAGGGGGGCAGGGAACTAAAACAGTCACTTATTAATGTGGATCAGCACCGGGAGGGGAGGGGGGGAGTTCACTTGAGGTTAAACCATTTGCCCCGGGGTTACGGGAGGCCATGTTAGTGCAGCTCCATCCCCCCCCCGTGCAACCCTGATACAGCTCCCTGCAGCCGGGAACTTTAACCCTTACTGGCACAGCACGCGGAGACCAAATCCGGAACCGGATCCTTCATATAAAGGTTGATTTGGCCAAATCCGGAACCGGATCCTTCATATAAAGGCTGATTTGGCCGAATCCGGAACCGGATCCTTCATATAAAGGCTGATTTGGCCAAATCCGGAACCGGATCCTTCATATAAAGGCTGATTTGGCCAAATCCGGAACCGGATCCTTCATATAAAGGCTGATTTGGCCGAATCCGGAACCGGATCCTTCATATAAAGGCTGATTTGGCCAAATCCGGGCTTTGGTGCATCCCTACTCTGGGAGGTCTCATTCCCCCTTCTCTCCCCCCTTTAGTGGACGCACAGGGGCGAATCCACACGCAGAGAATCAGCCTGGAGTTGCCCCGCGTGGAGGCCGTGTTCGTGGGCACCGGGGACCTCTTTGCTGCCATGCTCCTGGCCTGGACCCATCACCACCCCAATGACTTCAAAGTGAGTGTCACAAATGCCAACTGCCCGACTCCAGGGCAAAGCTTTTATTATTAACCCCTCACTACTGCTCAGGGAACATGTACTTGGGCACTGGTGCTTGGGGAGAGGGGGTGGGGCTGAGAGGGAGGAGAAAGTGACAACAGGGAGGAGACATAGAGGAGAAGGATGGGTGGTGGGAGGAGACATAGGGGAGAGGGGTGGGAGGAGACATAGAGGAGATGGGTGGGAGGAGACATAGAGCAGAAGGGTGGGAGGAGACATAGAGGAGAGGGGTGGGAGGAGACATAGAGCAGAGGGGTGGGAGGAGACATAGGGGAGAGGGGTGGGAGGAGACATAGGGAGAGGGGTGGGAGGAGACATAGAGGAGATGGGTGGGAGGAGACATAGAGCAGAGGGGTGGGAGGAGACATAGAGCAGAAGGGTGGGAGGAGACATAGAGGAGAGGGGTGGGAGGAGACATAGAGGAGAGGGGTGGGAGGAGACATAGAGCAGAAGGGTGGGAGGAGACATAGAGGAGAGGGGTGGGAGGAGACATAGAGGAGAGGGGTGGGAGGAGACATAGAGCAGAAGGGTGGGAGGAGACATAGAGGAGAGGGGTGGGAGGAGACATAGAGGAGAGGGGTGGGAGGAGACATAGAGGAGAGGGGTGGGAGGAGACATAGAGCAGAAGGGTGGGAGGAGACATAGAGGAAAGGGGTGGGAGGAGACATAGAGGAGAGGGGTGGGAGGAGACATAGAGCAGAAGGGTGGGAGGAGACATAGAGGAAAGGGGTGGGAGGAGACATAGAGGAGAGGAGTGGGAGGAGACATAGAGGAGAGGGGTGGGAGACATAGAGGAGAGGGTGGAGGAGGGGAGACATAGAGGAGATGGATGGGCAGTGGGAGGAGACATAGAGGAGATGGATGGGCAGTGGGAGGAGACATAGAGGAGATGGATGGGCAGTGGGAGGAGACATAGAGGAGAGGGGTGGGAGGAGACATAGAGGAGAGGGGTTGGAGGAGACATAGAGCAGAAGGGTGGGAGGAGACATAGAGCAGAAGGGTGGGAGGAGACATAGAGGAGAGGGGTGGGAGGAGACATAGAGGAGAGGGGTGGGAGGAGACATAGAGGAGAGGGGTGGGAGGAGACATAGAGCAGAAGGGTGGGAGGAGACATAGAGCAGAGGGGTGGGAGGAGACATAGAGGAGAGGGGTGGGAGGAGACATAGAGGAGAGGGGTGGGAGGAGACATAGAGCAGAAGGGTGGGAGGAGACATAGAGCAGAGGGGTGGGAGGAGACATAGAGGAGAGGGGTGGGCAGTGGGAGGAGACATAGAGGAGATGGATGGGCAGTGGGAGGAGACATAGAGGAGATGGATGGGCAGTGGGAGGAGACATAGAGGAGAGGGGTGGGAGGAGACATAGAGGAGAGGGGTTGGAGGAGACATAGAGCAGAAGGGTGGGAGGAGACATAGAGGAGATGGATGGGCAGTGGGAGGAGACATAGAGGAGATGGATGGGCAGTGGGAGGAGACATAGAGGAGATGGATGGGCAGTGGGAGGAGACATAGAGGAGATGGATGGGCAGTGGGAGGAGACATAGAGGAGATGGATGGGCAGTGGGAGGAGACATAGAGGAGATGGATGGGCAGTGGGAGGAGACATGGAGGAGGGGCAGGAGATTCTGATTGATAGAAGGGAGGGAGGTGCTGTTGGAGGGGGAGGGTTTGGGGGTCTCAGTTCCCAAGTGACCGGCCCCTCTCCGTTCCAGCTCGCCTGTGAGAAGACGGTCTCTGCCATGCACCACATCCTGCAGAGAACTATCCGCAGCGCCAAGGGTGAGTCTCTCTGTCCCTGAGATGGGGGAGGGGCTAAAGGGGCTCAGCAGGATTGGCTGTAGTCCGGGGGGAGGAGCTATAAGGAACCCTATTTTTGTTGCTCACTGAAAAAAATACACTCATTTTAAGCTGCAAGAGGTCATTGGCTGGTTAGCTCAGTGGGAGGAGCTGTGACAAGTTGTATGACATAGAGAAAAGGCCATACATGTATTTTGCAGTGGGAGGAGCCACATAGAACACTAAAGCATTGTGGGAGAAGCTCAGTTGGTTTTGCAGTGGGAGGAGCCACATAGAACACTAACACATTGTGGGAGGAGTGACAGCGGGAGGGGCTATGGTTCCCCTATAGCAGGGATCCCCAACCTTTTATATACGTAAGCCACATTTAAATTGGAAAAGTGTTGGGGAGCAACACAAGCACGAAACAGGTTCCTGGGGAGCCAACTTAATAGCCCCTATGGGCACTGGCAGCCTACAGGGGGCACTGTTTGCCATTATACTTGGTTTTATCCAACCAAAACTTGCCCCCTAACCAGAAATTCCAAAATAAGCCCCTGCTTTGAGGCCCCTGAGAGCAACACCCAAGGGGTTGGGGGATCACTGCCCTATAGGCACACTAGGCCAAGGGGTTGGGGATCACTGCCCTATAGGCACACTAGGCCAAGGGGTTGGGGATCACTGCCCTATAGGCACACTAGGCCAAGGGGTTGGGGATCACTGCCCTATAGGCACACTGGGGGGCGCTGTGGGGCCCCTGATCCCATTGACGTTACAGGAGCTTTATTGTGCCCCCCCAGCCCTGGCCGGTCCCGGCGTGAAGCCGACATACGCGCAGCTGGAGATCCGGATGGTTCAGAGCCGGAAGGACATTGAGTCTCCGGAACTGGTTGTGACCGGCGCAGATTTATAGGGAGACCCCCGGGACCAACGTAGAGACCCCCCTTCCGCACAACTAACGCACAAACAGGGCAACATGGAGACCGGAACGGCCCGGGGGGCAATGAGGGGTAGATGCCGCCAGTGTTTGTGCCAAATACCCCCCTTCTCTCTCTACCAGCGACGGGCATGGAGCCCCCCCAACTGTGAGCACTGTGCCCCCCAATGACAAGTCACAAACCAATCATCGCTGAGACCTGGGACATGTACCCCCCCACCAGGGTTTGCCCCTCGCTGCCATTTGCAGGAAGACGGTTAATATACACCCCGTGCCACTTCTGCCCTGTCTGGGGGCAAGTACAGGCCTGGGGGCTTGGGGTTCCAATTGCCCCCCCGTCTGAGTAACACGCACCATGGAGCTGCATTAATGACACTCGCTATCCCAGAGTTCTTTTCTGCTCTCCTTATTCTTGGTGAGGTACTTCCTGTGATGCACTTCCTGTGAGTGTGAGCTTTGTGCAACAGGAAGGATCTGTCTCCTGGGGCTGTTGGAGGGCAGACCCCTTGCCCATAGCTGCTATGTCGCCCCTTTGTGGGAGAACCCCGCTTTTGTCTCTATTGCTTCCATGTGTTTGTCACCCTGCAGTGGGAGGGGCAAACTTACTATCCAATAGCTTTCTGCTGTATGTCACCCTGCAGTGGGAGGGGCAGACTTATTAGCCAATAGCTTTCTGCTGTATGTCACCCTGCAGTGGGAGAGGCAGACTTATTGGCCAATAGCTTTCTGCTGTATGTCACCCTGCAGTGGGAGGGGCCATATTCCTTCTCTTTATGTGACCCTGCAGTGGGAGGGGCCATATTCCTTCTCTATGTGACCCTGCAGTGGGAGGGGCCATATTCCTTCTCTATGTGACCCTGCAGTGGGAGGGGCCATATTCCTTCTCTATGTGACCCTGCAGTGGGAGGGGCCATATTCCTTCTCTTTATGTGACCCTGCAGTGGGAGGGGCCATATTCCTTCTCTATGTGACCCTGCAGTGGGAGGGGCCATATTCCTTCTCTATGTGACCCTGCAGTGGGAGGGACAGACTCCATGTCTCATGGTGCCTTTAAGTGTGTGAGTGTGATTTAATTGTGAGTTAATTAGCCCATGGTCTCTGTCCCAGACTCCCACGGGGTGAGGCCCAGGTCTCCCAGGGACCAACTGTAACGCCCCTCCCCCAAAGATTAGAATGATGAGCACAAGGCAGGGGGGTAACTTCCCCTTGCCCCACCCCTTGCCCCACCCCTTGCCAGACCACGCACAGGCGTCTCCAGGTCCGATCTTGTGTCCAATGCTTGATTAATATCGGCCTATCCCGTCTGCGCTAAAGCTCAGGGGGCGGAGCTAAGGAGCCAACCCATTGCCGGTACTTAACCAATTGCCAACAACGTGTGTCGTCGAGTCCGTGTTCCTGGTGCCAATGTCTTACGTCCCCCCCGTTATTGGTAACTGTGAGACCCTCGTGTTTGTATTGTCTACCTGGTTTGTGTCCCCCCACACCGAGCCCAAAGGGCCCCCGGGTATCGCCCAGAGACAGTAATGTAGGCCCTGGGCAAGGGGCATGAATATTCCTACAGGAAGTGCTGTACCCCGGTACTGTGCTGCAACAGGAAGTGTGTATGGCGCTGTGGGAGGAGCAATCGGGGTCTGGGATTGTGGGACCCATTAACCAAATAACTGGCCCTCATACTAACAGCTATAACTCCTCCCACTGCGACCTATGCAAAAATCTGATTGGTTGCTGGGTACTGTAAGAAAAGCTCATCTAGCAAGGTCCCAAGTGGGCCAAATTGGTACGATCCAGTCATTTAGGCCAATGATCGAATGATATTACTGGGCCTAGGGAGATAGCGGCCCCCATATATTGGCCAATAAGCTGCTGCCTGAAGGTACAGAGTCGTCGACTTTTATTGTCTCGTTAACGGCCGCCCCAACGCCGTAAATGTTATACCGAGGCTCAGCGGGTCGTTCCCAGTTTGATTCCAACATGGCGCCATCTGCAAAGTGTCTGTATGTCCCCCCCCATGTGCCCGCGTGGGTTCCTCCTACCCCCCCCCTTACATACAGATGGGTCAGCTGATACGTGGCACAAGGGTGTCACATTAGAGTGTAAGCTCCCCTGGAGCAGAGATTGAATGTCTCATGAAAGCGCTACAGAATATGTCGGCACTACAGGAAAGGGGATGATGGGAATAATAAGGAGCAGGAGTCCGTTGTGGTGTTTGCCCAATGCCAGTAGGGGGGCCTGAACCCCCAAACAGGGGGACCCTCTGCTCCCCAAGAGCCATGTACCCTCTGGTGCTGCCCATGGAAGGAGCGCAGGAGAGATGCGCAACCTCATTGCTGCCAAGTGAGTAGGAATGGGCACCCCGTGCCACCCTCCCGTGGGCAGCTGGATAGGCTGCTTATTCTTATTGGCTCAGCTGGATGCCACTACATGCTCTCCATTGGTTCTCGCTCAGTTGATACAGCCCCACTCCAACTAATAGCAGCACAACCACTTGATGGTGATCTACTGCTCCTCATGGGAAGCAAGAACGGTGATCTACTGCTCCTCATGGGAAGCACTGACGGTGATCTACTGCTCCTCATGGGAAGCACTGACGGTGATCTACTGCTCCTCATGGGAAGCACTGACGGTGATCTACTGCTCCTCATGGGAAGCACCGACAGTGATCTACTGCTCCTCACGGGAAGCAAGAACAGTGATCTGCTCCTCATGAGAAGCAAGAATGGTGATCTACTGCTCCTCATGGGAAGTACCAACGGTGATCTACTGCTCCTCATGGGAAGCAAGAACAGTGATCTACTGCTCCTCATGGGAAGCAAGAACAGTGATCTACTGCTCCTCATGGGAAGCACCGACGGTGATCTACTGCTCCTCATGGGAAGCAAGAACGGTGATCTACTGCTCCTCACGGGAAGCAAGAACGGTGATCTACTGCTCCTCACGGGAAGCAAGAACGGTGATCTACTGCTCCTCATGGGAAGCAAGAACGGTGATCTACTGCTCCTCATGGGAAGAAAGAACGGTGATCTACTGCTCCTCATGGGAAGCACTGACAGTGATCTACTGCTCCTCATGGGAAGCACCGACAGTGATCTACTGCTCCTCACGGGAAGCAAGAACAGTGATCTACTGCTCCTCATGGGAAGCAAGAACAGTGATCTGCTCCTCATGAGAAGCAAGAACGGCGATCTACTGCTCCTCATGGGAAGCAAGAACGGTGATCTACTGCTCCTCATGGGAAGCAAGAACGGTGATCTACTGCTCCTCATGGGAAGCAAGAACAGTGATCTACTGCTCCTCATGGGAAGCAAGAACAGTGATCTACTGCTCCTCACGGGAAGCACCAACGGTGATCTACTGCTCCTCATGGGAAGCAAGAACAGTGATCTACTGCTCCTCACGGGAAGCAAGAACAGTGATCTACTGCTCCTCATGGGAAGCAAGAACAGTGATCTACTGCTCCTCACGGGAAGCAAGAACGGTGATCTGCTCCTCATGAGAAGCAAGAACGGTGATCTACTGCTCCTCATGGGAAGCACCAACGGTGATCTGCTCCTCATGGGAAGCAAGAACAGTGATCTACTGCTCCTCACGGGAAGCAAGAACAGTGATCTACTGCTCCTCACGGGAAGCACCGACAATGATCTACTGCTCCTCACGTGAAGCACCGACGGTGATCTACTGCTCCTCACGGGAAGCACCGACGGTGATCTACTGCTCCTCACGGGAAGCACCGACGGTGATCTACTGCTCCTCACGGGAAGCAAGAACAGTGATCTACTGCTCCTCACGGGAAGCAAGAACAGTGATCTACTGCTCCTCACGGGAAGCAGGAACAGTGATCTACTGCTCCTCATGGGAAGCAGGAACAGTGATCTACTGCTCCTCACGGGAAGCAGGAACAGTGATCTACTGCTTCTCACGGGAAGCACCGACAATGATCTACTGCTCCTCACAGGAAGCACCGACGGTGATCTACTGCTCCTCACGGGATCACTGTACTGGAGTACTAACTAATAGCACTTCCCGCCTAGGCAATATGCTCCCAATTCCAACATGGCGGCACCTACAGTAGAAAGGGCCCAGATCATCTAGTAGTTTCCTTCATCGTTCTACAATGGAGTCCAGTAAGTTCTGGTTCTGCCAGTGAGAGTACTGACTGGTACCATGTAGCCATGCCAACCACATGCAGATGGGCACTGGTGTAAGTGAAATACCTTGTGGCAGAGGTTTTGGGTCCGACCCACCCCGGTACCTCCAGCCTGGGGGCAGATATTGCTGTATCAGCACGCATTCTAACTCCCCCCCCATTCACCCAATCGTTAGGGCCCCCGAGACACAGTGGGGCAAGCACTGTTAGAGGGCTCGTTGCCACAGCTGCTTATTGGGCCGGCCTGTTTCAGTTTGGTCACAATGGGAACACTAAACCCAATGATAATGTTCGAACCTTCAGCACTTTCTGGGGGGGCACTGGGCCCGATGGCGGCCATACTGGATCCTGGCATAGAACTGGTTGGGCTGCATCACGGGTGGGTGGTGCCAAGGGAGAGTGAACACCCCACATACCCCCCAGGATTTAGGCTGATGCCACACACAGCGGGGGATCTGTAGCTGCTACGTGCAGGTTTTATTGGTACTGGGGGGCAATTGAGCTGCCCCTGGGGCACATATGGGACTGTACCTGGAGCCCATTCCCCATGTTACTGTATAGAGCGGCCCGTACTGACACCCGCCTCCCAACCCTGTGGCTACTACTAGTCCAACGCTGCTAACGGGCCCTGTTTGTTCCATGTGCTTCAACCCCACGGGGTAAATTTTTATTTTATTCTACTAACTGTGATCAGATGGAAATAATTGGCTCTCAGAGCGTCTAATAAATTATCTGTGATCTGCTGCTGCCCCGCCTCTTTGTTCCGCCGTAATGGGGCAACTGGGGTACAGATGGGCTTATATGGAGCAAATGGAGTGATGGGGAGGGGCAGTGGGAGGAGTTACAGGGATGTAGGGGTTCCTTACTGTAAGGGCAGTCAGGTTATGGGGTTCCCTACCAAGAGAGGGGGAATGAGTGATAGATTGGGGGTGGGGGGAGGAGATCTCACCATCAGCATAGGAAGGGGTTCCTTACTGTAAGGGCAGTCAGGTTATGGGATTCCCTACCCAGAGAGAGGGGGAATGAGTGATACATTGGGGGTGGGGAGGAAAGGGGATCTCACCATCAGCATAGGAAGGGGTTCCTTACTGTAAGGGCAGTCAGGTTATGGGGTTCCCTACCCAGAGAGGGGGAATGAGTGATACATTGGGGGTGGGGAGGAAAGGGGATCTCACCATCAGCATAGGAAGGGGTTCCTTACTGTAAGGGCAGTCAGGTTATGGGGTTCCCTACCAAGAGAGGGGAATGAGTGATACATTGGGGGTGGGGGGGGAAAGGGGATCTCACCATCAGCATAGGAAGGGGTTCCTTACTGTAAGGGCAGTCAGGTTATGGGGTTCCCTACCCAGAGAGAGGGGGAATGAGTGATACATTGGGGGTGGGGGGAGGAGATCTCACCATCAGCATAGGAAGGGGTTCCTTACTGTAAGGGCAGTCAGGTTATGGGATTCCCTACCCAGAGAGAGGGGGAATGAGTGATACATTGGGGGTGGGGAGGAAAGGGGATCTCACCATCAGCATAGGAAGGGGTTCCTTACTGTAAGGGCAGTCAGGTTATGGGATTCCCTACCCAGAGAGAGGGGGAATGAGTGATACATTGGGGGTGGGGAGGAAAGGGGATCTCACCATCAGCATAGGAAGGGGTTCCTTACTGTAAGGGCAGTCAGGTTATGGGATTCCCTACCAAGAGAGGTGGAATGAGTGATACATTGGGGGTGGGGAGGAAAGGGATCTCACCATCAGCATAGGAAGGGGTTCCTTACTGTAAGGGCAGTCAGGTTATGGGGTTCCCTACCCAGAGAGGGGGAATGAGTGATACATTGGGGGTGGGGAGGAAAGTGGATCTCACTATCAGCATAGGAAGGGGTTCCTTACTGTAAGGGCAGTCAGGTTATGGATTCCCTACCAAGAGAGGGGGAATGAGTGATACATTGGGGGTGGGAAGGAAAGGGGATCTCACCATCAGCATAGGAAGGGGTTCCTTACTGTAAGGGCAGTCAGGTTATGGGTTCCCTACCAAGAGAGGGGGAATGAGTGATACATTGGGGGTGGGGAGGAAAGGGGATCTCACCATCAGCATAGGAAGGGGTTCCTTACTGTAAGGGCAGTCAGGTTATGGGATTCCCTACCCAGAGAGGGGGAATGAGTGATACATTGGGGGTGGGGGGGAAAGGGGATCTCACCATCAGCATAGGAAGGGGTTCCTTACTGTAAGGGCAGTCAGGTTATGGGGTTCCCTACCAAGAGAGGGGGAATGAGTGATACATTGGGGGTGGGGGGGAAAGGGGATCTCACCATCAGCATAGGAAGGGGTTCCTTACTGTAAGGGCAGTCAGGTTATGGGGTTCCCTACCAAGAGAGGGGGAATGAGTGATACATTGGGGGTGGGGGGGAAAGGGGATCTCACCATCAGCATAGGAAGGGGTTCCTTACTGTAAGGGCAGTCAGGTTATGGGATTCCCTACCCAGAGAGGGGGAATGAGTGATACATTGGGGGTGGGGGGGAAAGGGGATCTCACCATCAGCATAGGAAGGGGTTCCTTACTGTAAGGGCAGTCAGGTTATGGGGGGAATGAGTGGCTAATAGTTGGGGCTATTAGTGGCCAAGGGAAGTGCCTGACACATTTAGCTCCGCCCCTGTGGACCTGTCACTGCCTCTCCTGACTCCGGAACCTTATCAGAACCTTGGGCAGGTATCTGGGGGGGGGGGGGGGGGGCAGGTATCTGTAGATAAATGTCGCTGCTGATAGCGGCACCAGTACTAGGGATTAGGGTGGGACACTTGCCCTTGAGTGAGTATTTATTGCCCCCCTGCAGGCAGGACCCAGTGGAACCGGCCGCTGTGGGTAAAGTCCAGGAGGCTCAGGTGATTCCAGCAATGGCTCCGCCCCTTCCATCCCAGAGAGGGTGCAGGGAATCCTTGGCCCCAAGGCTCACACACTGTCCTGACCAGCGATTGGCCGATTCCCACCCAGTCTGTGCCACCTACAGCCTGTGGGCCCAGAGCCAGTCTATATACAGAGCCCGACACTTCTAATTGGATCAGTAACAATGATTAATATTAATTAGCACTTGGTTTGGATTCCATGGATAACTCCTCCCACTGGGTCGGTACAAACACTCGGCGGGATGGGGGGGATCTGGGTTGGGGGATAGAGGGGAATCAGATTGGGTCGGTACAAACACACAGTGGGATAAGGGGGGATCTGGATTGGGGGATAGAGGGGAATCAGATTGGGTCGGTACAACAACACAGTGGGATAAGGGGGGGATCTGGTTGGGGGATAGAGGGAATCAGATTTGGGTCGGTACAAACACACAGTGGGATAAGGGGGGGATCTGGGTTATGGGATAGAGGGGAATCAGATTGGGTCGGTACAAACACACAGTGGGATAAGGGGGGGATCTGGGTTGGGGGATAGAGGGGAATCAGATTGGGTCGGTACAAACACACAGTGGGATAAGGGGGGATCTGGGTTGGGGATAGAGGGGAATCAGATTGGGTCGGTACAAACACACAGTGGGATAAGGGGGGGGATCTGGTTGGGGGATAGAGGGGAATCAGATTGGGTCAGTACAAACCACACAGTGGATAAGGGGGGATCTGGGTTGGGGGATAGAGGGGAATCCAGATTGGGTCGGTACAAAACACACAGTGGGATAAGGGGGGATCCTGGGTTGGAGGATAGAGGGGGAATCAGATTGGGTCGGTACAAACACACAGTGGGATAAGGGGGGGATCTGGGTTGGGGGATAGAGGGGAATCAGATTGGGTCGGTACAAACACACAGTGGGATAAGGGGGGGATCTGGGTTGGGGGATAGAGGGGAATCAGATTGGGTCGGTACAAACACACAGTGGGATAAGGGGGGGGGATCTGGGTTGGAGGATAGAGGGGAATCAGATTGGGTCGGTACAAACACACGTGGGATAAGGGGGGGGGTCTGGGTTGGGGATAGAGGGGAATCAGATTGGGTCGGTACCACAGTGGGATTAAGGGGGGATCTGGGTTGGAAGGATAGAGGGGAATCAGATTGGGTCGGTACAAACACACAGTGGGATAAGGGGGGATCTGGGTTGGGGGATAGAGGGGAATCAGATTGGGTCGGTAACAAACACACAGTGGGATAAGGGGGATCTGGGTTGGAGGATAGAGGGGAATCAGATTGGGTCAGTACAAACACACAGTGGGATAAGGGGGGATCTGGATTGGGGGATAGAGGGGAATCAGATTGGGTCGGTACAAACACACAGTGGGAAAGGGGGGGATCTGGGTTGGGGGATAGAGGGGAATCAGATTGGGTCGGTACAAACACACAGTGGGATAAGGGGGGATCTGGGTTATGGGATAGAGGGGAATCAGATTGGGTCGGTACAAACACACAGTGGATAAAGGGGGGATCTGGGTTGGGGGATAGAGGGGAATCAGATTGGGTCGGTACAAACACACAGTGGGATAAGGGGGGGGATCTGGGTTGGAGGATAGAGGGGATCAGATTGGGTCGGTACAAACACACAGTGGGATAAGGGGGAGGGGCTCTGGGTTGGGGGATAGAGGGGAATCAGATTGGGTCGGTACAAACACACAGTGGGATAAAGGGGGGGGGATCTGGGTTGGAGGATAGAGGGGAATCAGATTGGGTCGGTACAAACACACAGTGGGATAAGGGGGGGATCTGGGTTGGGGGATAGAGGGGAACAGATTGGGTCAGTACAAACACACAGTGGGATAAGGGGGGATCTGGGTTGGAGATAGAGGGGAATCAGATTGGGTCAGTACAAACACACAGTGGGATAAGGGGGGGATCTGGATTGGGGGATAGAGGGGAATCAGATTGGGTCGGTACAAACACACAGTGGGATAAGGGGGGGATCTGGGTTGGGGGATAGAGGGGAATCAGATTGGGTCGGTACAAACACACAGTGGGATAAGGGGGGGAATCTGGGTTATGGGATAGAGGGGAATCAGATTGGGTCGGTACAAACACACAGTGGGATATAGGGGGGGATCTTGGTTGGGGGATAGAGGGGAATCAGATTGGGTCGGTAACACAACACAGTGGGATAAGGGGGGGATCTGGGTTGGGGGATAGAGGGGAATCAGATTGGGTCGGTACAAACACACAGTGGGATAAGGGGGGGATCTGGGTTGGGGGATAGAGGGGAATCAGATTGGGTCATACAAACACACAGTGGGATAAGGGGGGATCTGGGTTGGGGGATAGAGGGGAATCAGATTGGGTCGGTACAAACACACAGTGGGATAAGGGGGGGATCTGGGTTGGAGGATAGAGGGGAATCAGATTGGGTCGGTACAAACACACAGTGGGATAGAGGGGAATCAGATTGGGTCGGTACAAACACACAGTGGGATAAGGGGGGGATCTGGGTTGGGGGATAGAGGGGAATCAGATTGGGTCGGTACAAACACACAGTGGGATAAGGGGGGATCTGGGTTGGGGATAGAGGGGAATCAGATTGGGTCAGTACAAACACACAGTGGGATAAGGGGGGGATCTGGATTGGGGGATAGAGGGGAATCAGATTGGGTCGGTACAAACACACAGTGGGATAAGGGGGGGATCTGGGTTGGGGGATAGAGGGGGAATCAGATTGGGTCCTAGTACAAAACACACAGTGGGATAAGGGGCGGATCTGGGCTGGGGATAGAGGGGAATCAGATTGGGTCGGTACAAACACACAGTGGGATAAGGGGGGGATCTGGGTTGGGGAATAGAGGGGAATCAGATTGGGTCGGTACAAACACACAGTGGGATAAGGGGGGTCTGGGTTGGGGGATAGAGGGGAATCAGATTGGGTCGGTACAAACACACAGTGGGATAAGGGGGATCCTGGGTTGGGGGATAGAGGGGAATCAGATTGGGTCGGTACCAAAACACACAGTGGGATAAGGCGGGGGGTCTGGGTTGGGGGATAGAGGGGAATCAGATTGGGTCGCAAACAACTCTGCGCTCTGGATGATGGGGGGGGGGTCTGGGTTGGGGGATAGAGGGGAATCAGATTGGGTCGGTCGCCAGGGTGAGCAGAGACCGCATCGTCGGGGGATGGGGGAGGGATCTGGGTTGGCGGAGGATAGAGGGGAATCAGATTGGGTCGGCACAAACACACAGTGGGATAAGGGGGGATTCTGGGTTGGAGGATAGAGGGGAATCAGATTGGGTCAGTACAAACACACAGTGGGATAAGGGGGGGGATCTGGTTGGAGGGATAGAGGGGAATCAGATTGGGTCGGTACAAACACACAGTGGGATAAAGGGGGGGGGATCTGGGTTGGGGGATAGAGGGGAATCAGATTGGGTCGGTACAAACACACAGTGGGATAAGGGGGGGGGATCTGGGTTGGGGATAGAGGGAATCAGATTGGGTCGGTACAAACACACAGTAGCAGTGTACAAACACTGGAGTTGGGGATAGAGGGGAATCAGATTGGGTCGGTACAAACACCACAGTGGGATAAGGGGGGGCATCTGGGTTGGGGGATAGGCAGGGGGGGGAAATCAGATTGGGTCGGTACAAACACACAGTGGGATAAGGGGTGGGGTCTGGGTTGGGGGATAGAGGGGAATCAGATTGGGTCAGTAACAAACACACAGTGGATAAGGGGGGGATCTGGGTGGGGGATAAGAGGGGAATCAGATTGGGTCAGTACAAACACACAGTGGGATAAGGGGGGGATCTGGGTTGGGGGATAGAGGGAATCAGATTGGGTCGGTACAAACACACAGTGGGATAAGGGGGGGATCTGGGTGGGGGATAGAGGGGAATCAGATTGGGTCGGTACAAACACACAGTGGGATAAGGGGGGGTCCTGGGTTGGGGGATAGAGGGGAATCAGATTGGGTCGTTACAAACACACAGTGGGATAAGGGGGGATCTGGGTTCGGGGGGATAGAGGGGAATCAGATTGGGTCGGTACAACACTCGTCGGGATGGGGGGGTCTGGGTTGGGGGATAGAGGGGAATCAGATTGGGTCGGTACAAACACTCGTCGGGATGGGGGGCAATACAACCAAGATAGAGGGGAATCAGATTGGGTCTGTACCAAAAACACACAGTGGGATAAGGGGGGATCTGGGTTGGCTGGATAGAGGGGAATCAGATTGGGTCAGTACAAACACACAGTGGGATAAGGGAGGGGATCTGGGTTGTGGGATAGAGGGGAATCAGATTGGGTCGGTACAAACACACAGTGGATAAGGGGGGGATCTGGGTTGGGGGATAGAGGGGAATCAGATTGGGTCGGTACAAACACAACAGTGGGATAAGGGGGGGGGGATCTGGGTTGGGGGATAGAGGGGAATCAGATTGGGTCGGTACAAACACTCGTCGGAGGGGGGGATCTGGGTTGGGGATAGAGGGGAATCAGATTGGGTCGGTACAAACACACAGTGGGATAAGGGTAGGGGATCTGGGTTGGGGGATAGAGGGGAATCAGATTGGGTCGGTACAAACACTCGTCGGGTTGGGGACGCTCTGGGTTGGGGGACTAGAGGGGAATCAGATTGGGTCGGTACAACACTCGTCGGGATGGGGGGATCTGGGTTGGGGATTAGAGGGGAATCAGATTGGGTCGGTACCAAACACCTCGTCGGGATGGGGGGGGATCTGGGTTGGGGGATAGAGGGGAATCAGATTGGGTCGGAACAAACACACAGTGGGATAAGGGGCGGGGGATCTGGGTTGGGGGATAGAGGGGAATCAGATTGGGTCGGTACAAACACTCGTCGGGATGGGCGGGGATCTGGGTTGGGGATAGAGGGGAATCAGATTGGGTCGGTACAAACACTCGTCGGGTATGGGGGGGGATCTGGGTTGGAAGATAGAGGGGAATCAGATTGGCGTCGGTACAAACACACAGTGGGATAAGGGGGGATCTGGGTTGGAGGCATAGAGGGGAATCAGATTGGGTCGGTACAAACACTCGTCGGCGAAATGGGGGGGATCTGGGTTGGGGATAGAGGGGAATCAGATTGGGTCGGTACAAACCACACAGTGGGATAAGGGGGGATCTGGGTTGGAGGATAGAGGGGAATCAGATTGGGTCGGTACAAACACTCGTCGGGATGGGGGGGGATCTGGGTTGGAGGATAGAGGGGAATCAGATTGGGTCAGTACCAACCAACACAGTGGGATAAGGGGGATCTGGGTTGGAGGATAGAGGGGAATCAGATTGGGTCGGTACAAACACTCGTCGGGATTGGGGGGGGATCTGGGTTGGAGGATTAGAGGGGAATCAGATTGGGTCGGTACAAACACTCGTCGGTATGGGGGGGAATCTGGGTTGGGGGATAGAGGGGAATCAGATTGGGTCGGTACAAAACACACAGTGGGATAAGGGGGATCTGGGTTGGAGGATAGAGGGGAATCAGATTGGGTCGGTACAAACACACAGTGGGATAAGGGGGGGCATCTGGGTTGGGGGATAGAGGGGAATCAGATTGGGTCGGTACAAACACTCGTCGGCGATGATGGGGGGATCTGGGTTGGGGGATAGAGGGGAATCAGATTGGGTCAGTACAAACACACAGTGGGATAAGGGGGGATCTGGGTTGGGGGATAGAGGGGAATCAGATTGGGTCAGTAACAAAAACACACAGTGGGATAAGGGGGGGGAATCTGGGTTGGGGGATAGAGGGGAATCAGATTGGGTCTAGGTACAAACACACAGTGGGATAAGGGGGGGGGATCTGGGTTGGGGGATAGAGGGGAATCAGATTGGGTCTAGGTACAAACACACAGTGGGATAAGGGGGGGGATCTGGGTTGGGGATAGCAGGGAATCAGGAGTTGGCGTCGCGTACAAACACTCGTCGGGATGGGGGGAATCTGGGTTGGGGATAGAGGGGGGGGAAACAAATTTTTTCCAGAACAAATTGGGTCGGTACAAACACACAGTGGGATTAAGGGGGATCTGGGTTGGGGGATAGAGGGGAATCAGATTGGGTCGGTACAAACACACAGTGGGATAAGGGGGGGGTCTGGGTTGGGGGATAGAGGGGAATCAGATTGGCCGCGCGTACAAAACACACAGTGGGAAAGGGGTATTCTGCGGTTGGGGGATAGAGGGAATCAGATTGGGTCGGTACAAACAGCACAGTGAGAGTAAGGGGCGGTCTGGGTTTGGCGGGATAGACGGGGGAATCAGATTGCTGGTCGGTACAAGAGCCACACAGGTGGGATAAGGGGGGGATCCTGGTTGGGGAGGATAGCAGGGAATCAGATTGGGTCGGTACAAACACACCAGTGGGATAAGGGGGGACTGGAGTTGGGGGATAGAGGGAATCACGATTGCTGGTCAGGTTACAAAACACACAGTGGATTAAGGGGGGATCTGGGTTGGGGGATAGAGGGGAATCACATTGGCGGTCGCGTACAAACACATAGCTGGGATAAAGGGGGGGGGATCATGGGTTGGGGGATAGAGGGGAATCAGATTGGTCGGTACAAACAACACAGTGGGATAAGCGGGGATACTGGGTTGCGGGGATAGAGGAATCAGATACTGGGTCCGTACAACACTCGTCGGGATGAGCGGGGGATCTGGGTTGGGGATAGAGGGAATCAGATTGGGTCGAGGTTACAAACACACAGTGGGATAAGGGGGCGGATCTGGGTTTGGGGATAGAGGGGAAGCAGATTGGTCGGTCAAACACAACAGTGGGATAAGGGGGGGGGGATCGGGGTTGGAGGGATAGAGGCCGAATCAGATTGGGTCGAGTACAAACACACCAGTGGGATAAGGGGGGGGGATCTGGGTTGGGGATAGAGGGGAATCAGATTGGTCGGTACAAACACACCAGTGGGATAGGGGGGGGGATCTGGGTTGGTGGGATAGAGGGGAATCAGATTTGGGTCGGTACAAACACACAGTGGCGATAGGGGGGGATCTGGGTGGGGGATAGAGGGGAATTCAGATTCGGTCGTACAAACAACCACAGTGGGATTAAGGGAATGGGATCGGGTTGGGATAGAGGGAATCAGATTGGGTCGGTACAAACACACGGTGGATAAGGGGCATCTGGGTTGGAGGATAGAGGGAATTCAGATTTGGGCGCGTACAAACACACAGTGGGATAAAGGGGGATCTGGGTTGGGCGGATAGGGAATCAGATTGTGCCGGGTACAAACACTCGTCGGATGGGGGGATCTGGGTTGGCGGGATAGAGGGGAATCAGATTGGGTCGCGTACCAACACACAGTGGTATAAAGGGACTGGGATCTGGGTTGGGGATTAGAGGCGGAATCAGATTGGGCGGTACAAACACACAGTGAGGATAAGGGGGGGGGATCTGGGTTGGGGAAGAGGGGAATTCAGATTGGTCGGCTACAAACACACAGTGGGATAAGGGGGGGGATCTGGTTGGGGGATAGAGCGGAATCCAGATTGTGGTCGTACAAACACACCCATGCGGATAAGGGGGGGGGATCTGGGTTGGGATAGAGGGGAATCAGATTGGGTCGGTACAAAACACACGGTGGATAAGGGGGGATCTGGTTGCGGGAATAGAGGGGAATCAGATTGGGTCGGCGTTACAAAACACACAGTGGGATTTAAGGGGGAGCCCAGTAGGAGCCACAGGGTTGGGGTCAGTGTCCCACCACTGGGGGTCAGTTTGGAGAACAGCCGGTGGGGCAAGGGGGCAGGCGGCCTGACACAGAGGCCGGTACCTGAGGGGACAAGGGCGGCTAAGGAGCGGGGCTGCGCAGACGACATGCAGGGCCACATGGAAGCCATAACGGCATGTAGCGTGGTTCCGTACTACGGGCATACAAATTAACATATCATGTTACATCATAAGCGGGGAGGTGCAGCCCGTACTGAGCCCCCCACACACGACTCCAGGGTGCCCGTTACTGAGCCCCCCCTTTCCCACACCACATACTCAGGGGCCCGTACTGAGCCCCCCCCCCACACACTGACTCAGGGGCCCGTACTGAGCCCCCCCCACCCACACACTTGACTCAGGGGCCCGTACTGAGCCCCCCCCACACACTGACTCAGGGCCCGTACTGAGCCCCCCCCCCACACACCACTGACTCAGGGGAACCGTACTGAGCCCCCCCCCACACACACTGACTCAGGGGCCCGTACTGCAAGCCCCCCCCCACACACTGACTCAGGGTCCCGTACTGAGCCCCCCCCCACCACACTGACTCAGGGGCCCGTACTGAGCCCCCCCCCCACACACACTGACTCAGGGGCCCGTACTGCAGCCCCCCCCCCACACACTGACTCAGGGGCCCGTACTGAGCCCCCCCACACACTGACTCAGGGCCCGTACTGAGCCCCCCACACACTGACTCAGGGGCCCGTACTGAGCCCCCCCCCCCACACACTGACTCAGGGGCCCGTACTGAGCCCCCCCCCCACACACTAAACTCCAGGGGCCCGTTACTGAAGCCCCCCTCCCCACACCACTAAACGCAGGGCCAATACTGACCCCCCCCACACACTAAGCTCAGGGGCCCATACTGGCCCCCCCACACACTAACTAAGCGGGCCCGCAACTGCAGCCCCCCACAACACTGACTCAGGGCGCCCGTACTGAGCCCCTCCCCACACACACTGACTCAGGGGCCCGTACTGAGCCCCCCCCCCCCACACACTAAACTCAGGGCCCGTACTGAGCCCCCCCCACACCACTGAATCAGGGGGCCCGTACTGAGCCCCCCCCCCACACAACTGACTTCAGGGGCCCGTACTGAGCCCCTCCCCCCACACACTGACTCAGCGGCCCGTACTGAGGGCCCCCCCCCCCACACACCTACTCAGGGCCCGTACTGAGCCCCCCCCCACACACTGACTCAGAGGGCCCGTGTACTGAGCCCCCCCCCCACACACTGACTCAGGGGCCCGTACTGAGCCCACCCCCCCCCCCACACACTAACTCAGGGGCCGTGATGAGCCCCCCCCACACACAACTAACTCAGGGGCCCGTACTGAGCCCCCCCCACACACACTGACTCAGGGGCCCGTACTGAGCCCCCCCCCACCACACACTGACTCAGGGCCCATACTGAGCCCCCCCCCCACACGACTGGATCAGGGGCCCGTACTGAGCCCCCCCCCCCCCACCACACTAACTCAGGGGGCCCGTACTGAGACCCCCCCCCACACACTGACTCAGGGGCCCTTACTGAGCCCCCCCCCACACACTGACTCAGGGGCCCGTACTGAGCCCCCCCCCCACACACTGACTCAGGGCCCGTACTGAGCCCCCCCCCACACACACTGACTCAGGGCCCGTACTGAGCCCCCCCCCCACACACTGACTCAGGGGCCCGTACTGAGCCCCCCCCCACACACACACTGACTCAGGGGCCCGTACTGAGCCCCCCCACCCCACACACTGACTCAGGGGCCCGACTGAGCCCCCCCCCCCCACACACACTGACTCAGGGGCCCGTACTGAGCCCCCCCCCCACACACTGACTCAGGGGCCCGTACTGAGCCCCCCCCCCCCACACACTGACTCAGGGGCCCGTACTGAGCCCCCCCCCCACACACACTGACTCAGGGGCCCGTACTGAGCCCCCCCCCCACACACTGACTCAGGGCCCTACTGAGCCCCCCCACCACACTGACTCAGGGGCCCGTACTGAGCCCCCCCCCACACACTGACTCAGGGGCCCGTACTGAGCCCCCCCACACACTGACTCAGGGGCCCGTACTGAGCCCCCCCCCCCCCACACACACACTGACTCAGGGGCCCGTACTGAGCCCCCCCCCCCACACACTGACTCAGGGGCCCTACTGAGCCCCCCCCCACACCACACACTGACTCAGGGCCCGTACTGAGCCCCCCCCCACACACACTGACTCAGGGGCCCGTACTGAGCCCCCCCCCACACACACTGACTCA
This sequence comes from Xenopus tropicalis, assembly GCF_000004195.4. Lineage (NCBI taxonomy): Eukaryota > Metazoa > Chordata > Amphibia > Anura > Pipidae > Xenopus > Xenopus tropicalis. Next base: position 1,617,223 of record NC_030678.2, read on the forward strand.
GGGGCCCGTTACTGAGCCCCCCCCCACACACTGACTCAGGGGCCCGTACTGAGCCCCCCCACACACACTGTATAAGGGGCGCTATACAGCAGCCCCCCGGCCGTGACCTTGCCTCGGACGAAAAGAAGGCGATACCGGAAGTTACTGCAGGTCACATGCCCTTCCTCTTACCCAGTGTGACGCGTCACTGGAAACGTCTGGTTGCTAAGGGCCTCTCATAGTGCGTACGGACAGTCAGCCAATCCCCGCTTCCCTCTCACACTTGCCTCACGTCAGCTGGAGCAGGCAGGGTCACATGATAGTTATGACAGGCACAATAGGGAGTGGCTTAAGCTGCTGCTTGGGTTTGGGCGTGTTTGCGAGGTGGGCGGGGCCCTTAGAGTGGAGGATGTTTGCTATTGGTGGGAGTGCAACGTGCTGCTTTTAGGGGTTGGGGAAGGCGGAACTTCCGGGTCAATCCCGGCAACTGGGGGTGGGACTTCAGCTCATCCTTTGCCAATTTCATTTGGGCCCTTGATCTGCAGGTGAGAGGCATGGGGACTGGAGCTGTGGGTGAGGGAGCGCTGTGCGGCTGCGGGGGGATGTCTCTCAGGCTATCCTTGCCCCCTGTCCGTACTGTGTCTGGGGCAACTCGCCTCCATGGCAACCTTTATCTGGGAATTTACCCTGAGAATGAAAATGTGTGTGTGTGTGCTAATAGGGTATGGGGAGGTGGGGTAATAATAGGGTATGGGGGCTACCGAGGTGGTAATTAATAGGGTATGGGGGGGAGGTGGGTAATAATAGGGTATGGGGGAGGTGCGGTAATAATAGGGGTTATGGGGGAGGGGGTAATAATAGGGTATGGGGAGGTGAGGGTAATAATAGGGTATGGGGGGGGAGGTGGGTAATAATAGGGTATGGGGGGAGTGTGGGTAATAATAGGGTATGGGGGGGAGGTGGGTAATAATAGGTATGGGGGGAGGTGGGTAATAATAGGGTATGGGGGGGAGGTGGGTAATAATAGGGTATGAGGGGAGAGTGGGTAATAATAGGGTATGGGGGGAGGTGGGGTAATAATAGGGTATGGGGGTGAGGTGGGTAATAATAGGTATGGGGGGAGGTGGGTAATAATAGGTAGGGGGGGAGGTGGGTAATAATAGGTATGGGGGGAGGTGGGGTAATAATAGGGTATGGGGGAGGCAGAGGTGTAATATAGGTATGGAGAGGTGGTAATAATAGGGTATGGGAGAGGTGGTATAATAGGGTATGGCGGGGGAGGTGGGTAATAATAGGGTATGGGAGAGGTGGGTAATAATAGGTATGGGGAGAGTGAGGTAATAAATAGGTATGGGGGGAGGTGGTAATAATAGGGTATGCGGGGGAGGTGGTACTAATAGGGTATGGGGGAGAGGTGGGTGCACAGAGGAGACTGGGGTATGGCGGAGAGGTTGGTGCACAGGGGAGAATGGGAGAGGTGGGTGCACAGGGGAATGGGGGAGAGGTGGGTGCACAGGGGAGAATGGGGTGTTGGTTCAGTGGGGCTCTATTTTGGCCAATGGGTGCTGGGCCTGTATGTCGGGGAATGGGTGCTGGGCCTGTATGTCGGGGAATGGGTGCTGGGCCTGTATGTCGGGGAATGGGTGCTGGGCCTGTATGTCGGGGAATGGGTGCTGGGCCTGTAGGAGCTTGTACCTGGGGGGGTTGGTGCTGCTGTACAACGGGGGGCGGAACAGGGCAGCTGGTGGGCTCTGGGGGTCTCAGTGAGTGAGTGAGGGCTGGTGTGGCTGGGCGTGTAAGGACGAGTGTGCAACGTCACCACTTCCACAGGTAGATACTGTTTTTGCAGGGATTGGTGCCAGTGTAGTGGGCAGGCGGGGGTGCCAGTGTAGTGGGCAGCGGGGGGTGCCAGTGTAGTGGGCAGGCGGGGGTGCCAGTGTAGTGGGCAGGCGGGGGTGCCAGTGTAGTGGGCAGGCGGGGGTGCCAGTGTAGTGGGCAGGCGGGGGTGCCAGTGTAGTGGGCAGGCGGGGGTGCCAGTGTAGTGGGCAGGCGGGGGTGCCAGTGTAGCCGGGCAGGCAGGAGGTGCCAGAGTGCCTGATACCCGTATATAGTAACCTGCCGGCTGGGAATATAATACGGGGGGGGGCTCCTGTCTGATACCTGTATATAGTAACCTGCCGGCTGGGAATATAATACGGGGGGGGGGGCTCCTGTCTGATACCCGTATATAGTAACCTGCCGGCTGGGAATATAATACGGGGGGGGGCTCTCATCTGGGGCCGGAGAAGTGTCTGATACACAATACAGGTACCTACTGTGTCCCACCCAGGGGGAGGGGAGCTGGGAGTCTTTGGCCTGTAAGCTGATTAGCTAAATCCTGTGTATTAGTATCTGAGAGCGGCTAATATTCCTCTGTCTCTTCTACTCCCTGCCGCCTTTATCTGCCAGCAACTCACTCACCGGCCTCTTCCTCCTTGTGTCACATTCTCTCCTTCATCATAAACTGGGGGCTGTTCCTGCTGAATTGTGCTTAGTACAGGGGAATCCCTATGTGCCATAGTTTTATGGTATCTCTCTGTACAGGCTATGGGCAAACTTAGGGGGCTGTTCCTGCTGAATTGTGCTTAGTACAGGGGAATCCCTATGTGCCATAGTTTTATGGTATCTCTCTGTACAGACTATGAGCAAACTTATGGGGCTGTTCCTGCTGAATTGTGCTTAGTACAGGGGAATCCCTATGTGCCATAGTTTTATGGTATCTCTCTGTACAGGCTATGAGCAAACCTAGGGGGCTGTTCCTGCTCAATTGTGCTTAGTACAGGGGAATCCCTATGTGCCATAGTTTTATGGTATCTCTGTACAGGCTATGAGCAAACTTAGGGGGCTGTTCCTGCTGAATTGTGCTTAGTACAGGGGAATCCCTATGTGCCATAGTTTTATGGTATCCCTCTGTACAGGCTATGAGCAAACTTAGGGGGCTGTTCCTGCTGAATTGTGCTTGGTACAGGGGAATCCCTATGTGCCATAGTTTTATGGTATCTCTCTGTACAGGCTATGAGCAAACTTAGGGATTCCCCTGTACTAAGCACAATTCAGCAGGAACAGCCCCCTAAGTTTGCTCATAGCCTGTACAGAGAGATACCATAAAACTATGGCACATAGGGATTCCCCTGTACTAAGCACAATTCAGCAGGAACAGCCCCCTAAGTTTGCTCATAGCCTGTACAGAGAGATACCATAAAACTATGGCACATAGGGATTCCCCTGTACTAAGCACAATTCAGCAGGAACAGCCCCCTAAGTTTGCTCATAGCCTGTACAGAGAGATTCCATAAAACTATGGCACATAGGGATTCCCCTGTACTAAGCACAATTCAGCAGGAACAGCCCCTAAGTTTGCTCATAGCCTGTACAGAGAGATTCCATAAAACTATGGCACATAGGGATTCCCCCGTACTAAGCACAATTCAGCAGGAACAGCCCCCTAAGTTTGCTCATAGCCTGTACAGAGAGATACCATAAAACTATGGCACATAGGGATTCCCCTGTACCAAGCACAATTCAGCAGGAACAGCCCCCTATGTGCCATAGTTTTATGGTATGTCTCTGGACTCTGCCCCTGTAACTCTGCGGGGGGGGGGGTGAGTGGCCCCTTCCTTGGTGTGGTTAGGGGATCACTGCTACCATTGGCCAACGGCAGTTGCTAGGGGGGCGGGGGATGTTTGTACCTGAGCAACTGCCCTCCTCACGCGCTTTGTGCTGACAGCGCAGTTTCCTCCCTCGGCTCAATCCTAATCCCTATGGATTTTGTGGGATTAGCAGTGGCCTCACCTGCTGTGTGAGTGTGTGGGAGCCCCCAGAGCGACCAGCGGGACCCCGCGCGGAAGAACAGCCACATATAACCAGGGCAAATAGTGCAGAACGGAAATATACCCCCTCCAGGGGCAAGAGGAAGTGCACAGGGGGGACGGCCGGGGCCCACGTGGATCAGATTCACATCAGCGCTGCTCTAGGGAAGGGGCCCTCCTGCCTTGGCTGGATCCTCAGCTGCCACCCATTGCTGCCACCCATTCTGTGCCCCCCCCCGAAGCAACAGCTGCCCCCCTGTGTTGGTGAGGAGGAGACCTCCCAGTTCTCTCCCAGCATGTTGACTAATCAGTCTTCCATCTGTCTCTTCTCTGGCGTGTGTGCCACTCTCTTTGCCCTGGCACTCCTCTACTATCTGTACTGGTGAGTACTGGGGGGGGCAGGACTGGGGCACTGGCACTCCTCTACTATCTGTACTGGTGAGTACTGGGGGGCAGGACTGGGGCACTGGCACTCCTCTACTATCTGTACTGGGGGGGCAGGACTGGGGCACTGGCACTCCTCTACTATCTGTACTGGGGGGCAGGACTGGGGCACTGGCACTCCTCTACTATCTGTACTGGGGGCAGGACTGTGGCACTGGCACCCCTCTACTATCTGTACTGGTGAGTGCTGGGTACTGGGGGGCAGGACTGGGGCACTGGTACTCAGGCAGGGTAGGTAGGTAGCGTTTGGGACGGCTGTGCAGCTGTGTGTTTGCTACAGAGCAGGATTGTATGTCATTGTATGTGTATCTGTATGTGAGTGCCATGGTTGGGTCTGGCAGAATGCCCCTCCCCCAAATGCTTCCCTCACTTCCTTCTTCCTGTTACTTACTTGCAAGTTTCTCTTCATACGTCCTTCCTTTCCTGCCCCTTCCTATCCTATCCCTTCCCACCCCTTCCTTTCCTGCCCCTTCCTATCCTATCCCTTCCCACCCCTTCCTTTCCTGCCCCTTCCTATCCTATCCCTTCCCACCCCTTCCTTTCCTGCCCCTTCCTATCCTATCCCTTCCCTCCCCTTCCTTTCCTGCCCCTTCCCAGCGGGAGCTTCCCCCTCCTCCTCGTTAGCACGGTTTCCCTTACTTCCACTTCCTGTGTGTTTTTGCAATTCTTTATATTTTTGCTTGATGAAATCCAGAAATGTCCTGTGTGTCCCATTACTGTGGGACTGTGTCCCCTCCCCCCGGCGACTGTGGGACTGTGTCCCCTCCCCCCGGCGACTGTGGGACTGTGTCCCCTCCCCCCGGCGACTGTGGGACTGTGTCCCCTCCCCCCGGCGACTGTGGGACTGTGTCCCCTCCCCCCGGCGACTGTGGGACTGTGTCCCCTCCCCCCGGCGACTGTGGGACTGTGTCCCCTCCCCCCGGCGACTGTGGGACTGTGCCATTTTCTGCATTGTGATTGGCTGTTGTGGTTCTGTTTCAGGACGGTGGCACTAAGTGAGGGTCCGTGCAAGCGCTTCTGATCAGCAGGATGGGGTTCTGGGGGTTCCTGAAGACTCAGTTTGTGGTGCACCTCCTCATTGGCTTTGTGTTTGTTGTGAGCGGCCTGATAATCAACTTCCTGCAGCTCTGCACCCTGCCTCTATGGGGCATCAACAAGCCGCTGTACCGCAGGGTGAACTGCCGTATGTCCTACCTGCTATGGAGCCGTGAGTATTCTGCCGTGAGGGACTGATCTGCACCTGCTATTCTGAATACTAATTACTTGCCCCGCCCCTGCGGAGCGTATCATGTGCACAGAACTTTTCTATATTTGTATTTGTACCCGTGGGTGGGAGCAGCCATAGCAGTTTCCTTATACACTATCACTGCACCCTCATATAGGATCTGAGTATCATCCCGTCCCTGCAGCAATGCATCAAAAGCTTATTTTAGGCATGAGTATTGTCCCGCCCCTGAGCAGCAATGCATCAAAAGCTTATTTTAGGCCTCCGTATTGTCCCGCCCCTGAGCAGCATTATGTCCACTTATATCAAATAAAGCCTGAGTATTGTCCCACCCCTGAGCAGCATTGCATCAAAAGCTTATGTTAGGCCTCAGTATTGTCCCACCCCTGAGCAGCATTATGTCCACTTATATCAAATAAAGCCTGAGTATTGTCCCACCCCTGAGCAGCATTATGTCCACTTATATCAAATAAAGCCTGAGTATTGTCCTGCCCCTGAGCAGCATTGCATCAAAAGCTTATGTTAGGCCTCAGTGTTGTCCCGCCCCTGAGCAGCATTGCATCAAAAGCTTATGTTAGGCCTCAGTATTGTCCTGCCCCTGAGCAGCATTGCATCAAAAGCTTATGTTAGGCCTCAGTATTGTCCCGCCCCTGAGCAGCATTATGTCCACATTTCATGTAAGTTAGGCCTAAGTATTGTCCCACCCCCTGAGCAATATTGTATCCACTGTGGGATGGAAGATATGAATAAAATGTTGCTTGGGGGCAGGGAAATACTCAGGCCTTATAAAACATATGGATAACATTTTTCGGTGGCGGGACAATACTTAGGCCTTACTTACATGAAATGTGGACATAATGCTGCTCAGGGGCAGGAAAATACTGAGGCCTAACATAAGCTTTTGATGCAATGCTGCTCAGGGGCGGGACAATACTTAGGCCTTACTTACATGAAATGTGGATACCCAATACTCAGGCCTTATTTGATATAAGTGGACATAATGCTTCTCTTTTAAGTCCTGCACCCTCGTGTAAGATCTGAGGATCACTGTGCCCCTGAGCAGCACTGTATCAAAAACGTATGCAAGGCCTGTGTATTGTCCCGCCCCCGAGCAGCATTATGTCCACTTCTTTTATAAGGCCTAAGTATTGTCCCGCCCCCGAGCAACATTGTGTTGGTACCAATTTCAGCAATCAATTAGACCACACAGTTTGGATCTTTATGATTTGCTCATTGTCATCTTAATTTGTGGGCGTGAGTCTGTTAATTCAGAGCTTTCCAAACCCGAGCGCCATCAGCCTGGGTAGCCCCCCAAGCCCCCCATATGCCCTGGTACCATAAAGCAGTCCCCATCTTGTAGCAGCACATTCTGCACTACAGATCCTGGCACAGTGCCAGTGCTTTATGGTGGTGATGCAAAGGGCAAAGTCTCAGGATGCCCTGTAATGGGTAGCCAATAGGCTGCTCACCCCAGATCTAGCTCTGATCAGCTGTGCAGCTATTGGCTAGTAAGGAATGGCAGTTACTATATTTCCCTTGAGCTGAGCCCCCCGTGCCGTTACACGGAGCCCCCTGTCAGGCAATGAATAGTTAATAATAACCTGCATTATTCAGTGCAACTCCCACTGCTTTCCAACAATGCTCTGAATTATTGAGAGGGAAAGGATCAGGTTCTGTGTGTGGGGAAGGATCCGAGAGATCCGCTGTCTCGTATAATAAATGATATGCCATTAGGCTCCGGTCCTGCCCCCTCCCCCGGGGTCACAGGAATGGTACAGTCCAAGAGCAGCATGACTTTAACCCTTAGTTATATAAATGTCTGCACCCAATGTCAGGCCTGCCTTATTCTAAAGGGCGTGGCTAAAGTCTGTCCGTGGGGGCGGCCATTGTTATTCTGGTATGTAAACACATGACTGGGCCGTGCCATGTCCCCTGTGATGGGGGGGGGGGGGCTCTCCCTCACCCCCGTACCTAGATATCAAATAGTCTATTCCCAGTGAGTATGTGGAAATATAATGTCTCCCCTTGTGCCCGCAGAGCTGGTGATGCTGTTGGAGTGGTGGTCCGGCACCCAGTGCACCCTCTTCACTGACCAGGAGACCATCGACCACTTTGGGAAGGAGCACGTGATCATCATCCTCAATCACAACTACGAAATCGACTTCCTGTGCGGCTGGACTATGTGCGAGCGCTACGGCGTCCTGGGGGTGAGTTGTGTGCAACTAGAGCTTGCAGCCCCCCTACTCGCCGCCATCTTGCCTAACGCTATTTGCCCTCTGCAGAGCTCCAAGGTACTGGCAAAGAAGGAGCTGCTGATGGTGCCGCTGATTGGCTGGACCTGGTACTTCCTGGAAATCGTATTCTGCAAGCGGAAGTGGGAAGAGGACAGGGACATGGTGATCCAGGGGCTCCGGAACCTCAGGGACTACCCAGAGTACATGTGGGTGAGTGACGCGGGCAGTATAGGGGGATGCAGCCATGTTAGATCTGTGTCACTCACTGACCCATTTCTGTGGTGGAAGCCAGTTTGGTGCCCAATCCCCTCTCTGCTGTCTCTTCCCTTACTGCCCAGTCCCCTCTCTGCTGTCTCTTCCCTTACTGCCCAGTCCCCTCTCTGCTGTCTCTTCCCTTACTGCCCAGTCCCCTCTCTGCTGTCTCTTCCCTTACTGCCCAGTCCCCTCTCTGCTGTCTCTTCCCTTATTGCCCAATCTCTCAGAGAATAATAGAAACTGTTACATTACATTAACATTTATTTATAAAGCACCAACATATTCCGCAGCGCTGTACAATAAGTGGGTTACATACATTGGACATACAGAGTAACATATAAAGCAATCAATAACCGATACAAGGGGTGAAGAGGGCCCTGCCCAAAAGAGCTTACAATCTGTTACAGACACTCCCTTCAGTCCCACTTGTTCCTTCTCTTGCCCCCCCCCACCCATATTTATTGCGCTCTTTGTATCCCTGCGCTTCAGTTCCTGCTGTACTGCGAGGGCACCCGATTCACAGAGACCAAGCACAAAATCAGCATGGAGGTGGCGGATAAGAAAGGCCTCGCCCGCCTCAAACATCATCTCTTGCCTCGTACCAGAGGCTTCACTACTGCAGTCCAGTGTCTGAGGGGAACAGGTAAGTGCCCCCACTCCCCCCCACAGTGCATTCCATGCAACATAACATGAACTGTAACGTCTCATTGTCCCCTTCTGCTTGCCCTTCTCTGCCCCCCCAGTGTCCTTCAGACTTCACTACTTGCCTCTTGCGCCCCCTGGTGTCCTGAGCAGTAACTGAAACTGTATCTCTGTTCAGTGCTTTTCCCATCACAAGTGCTGCTCCCCAAGGAAACCCAATGTCGGGGCAGGGAGGGAGCTTGGGCAGTGGCATGGGGGGAGCACAGGAGGGAACAGTAATCAATAAGAGATTTAGGGTCACTTTATATTACACGGCTGGGGTGATTGCCCCCCATTAGAGAGCTCAGGGTAATAATATAGAAGATGTGAGTTCAAACAGTGGCTGAAGGGCTGCCCCACATGAGGTACAAAGAGGTTTTGGGGGTCCCCCCTCTCCCCATTCATGTTACTGTATTCCCTTGCAGTCTCGGCGGTGTACGACGTAACGTTAAATTTCCGTGGGAATAAGAATCCGTCCCTGCTGGGAATTCTGTATGGGAAGAAGTATGAGGCTGATATGTGTGTAAGGTAAGATCTCATGGGTGGTGGCGGTGGTGGAGGGGTTAAAAGTGCCCCCTGCTGGAGGGGGCAGGATACAGCTGGTAGGGAGCCATGTTGTTCTCTTTCCTAATCAGGTTCCATCTTTGCTTTCCAGGCGCTTCCCCTTGGAGGAGATTCCCGAGGATGAGCAAAAGGCAGCTGATTGGCTGCACAAGCTGTACCAGGAGAAGGTATGGACCCCCCCCCCCCCCCCCCCCAATGCTGCTGTAATGGGGTAGCCTTGGCACTGCTCGGGAATATCTGCCCCCCATTAAGTGTTGCATTGTGTGTCCATATTTACACTGACAGCCCTTCTCTCTCCCAGGATGCTTTGCAGGAGCAGTACATTCAGGAGGGGACCTTCCCAGGAACCCAGATTGTGCCCCCCAGGCGGCCTTGGACCCTACTGAACTTTTTATTCTGGGCTACGCTTCTCTTATCCCCTCTTTTCTCATTCGCCATCGGGATCTTTGCCAGCGGATCTCCCCTTCTGATCCTTTCCTTCATGGGCTTTATGTGGACAGGTGAGGTACCCCGGGCATTTGCCCTGTGTGGGGTGGCAAGTGGCTGATGTATGCAACCCAATGTCTGCTAATGCTTTGCCCATGAGAGAGTGTCTGGCCATTGAGTTGGGGGTGCATTTTCCCTACAGGGAAGCTGCCTGCCCAATAGAAAGGCAGGTAAGTCTAGGGGGCAGTCACCGTTACCCAGGGTGGGGTATTTATCCATAGTGCAGGAACAATTGCTCCTGATTGTGTAAATGGCCATTCATTTGCCTATTTTGCTCCTCCCCCCACAGCCTCATTCGCAGTGCGGCGCCTGATAGGTGTGACGGAGATCGAGCGGGGATCAAGTTATGGGAACCACGAGGTGAAGAAGTCGATTTAGCCGCAGGAAAACGCTGGGACGTCCTGGACTTTATCTTTTTATTTCTTACTAACATGAACTGAGGAGGAGGAAGCTCATCGGGGGCCGCCGCCCACACAGTGACATTAAGAGCCAATAGGATCCCGCCATTACATAGGCGCAAGCAAACCTGCTTACTGCCCGCAACACCAGTGACCGTATTAATTCCACTTCATGCCGCACATCCCATAATGCCCTGTAACCACTCCCGCTGCGCAGCACCCAGGGGGCTCCAGCCATAGAATAACCCGGCCGCGCACCTCTCTGAGCCAGACCCCCCACCTTCTGAGATCCTCTGGGCAACATTGGGGCCACAGGAGCCCTCCGGGCCGCCCAGCATTTCCTCTGCATGAATGTAATCCGTACCAATCCGCTCTCCTCTGCATGGAGCAAAGCATGCTGGGACTGCGGCGGGATAGAGTGCTAGAGCCGCAGAGGAGTGTGCAAGCGCTCTATTTGTGCTCACACATAATACCAGGGGCGTCGGGCTTTTCTGAGGTACAACATTTGGTTAGGCCCCGCCCCTTTCCCTTATATTGCCCCCACCTTAGCAACTATTCCAAGAATGTGGGGTGCTCATCCCAATGGACCCACAAACTGGGCTTCCAGGACTGTCTAGGAGAACAAATAGGCACCCCCCCCCCCCCCAAATCTCACCCACACTGGCTCTGAGTCATGGGACCCCCCTATTGCTACACAGTCACATGACTAGGTACTACACAGGGCAAGCTCATACGCACACACGGGGAAGGGGGTGCACGGATTGCACCAGTGTCCCCCCCCCCATACTTTAGTATTCGCTGAGTGGGAGGCGGGCTTATATTCACTCGGGAGGGTGAGGCCAGGAACATGGCACTGTAGCACGGTGGGGGGGGCTCTAACATGTATGGGCACAGGGTACTGATGGGGGGGGGGGGGCATGTGTGCAAACTATGATTGTTATAGGAAACCCATTAGAAACAAATAGCCAATGGTAGCTACCTGCAGGTATAGCCCCTCCCACACCTGGGCCACCTCCTCTAATCCTTTGGAAAGGGAACACAGGGGGTACAACCAAGTGTGGGGGGGGGCATTCCCAGAGACCTGCCACGTGGCCCCCTTATGAGTTATGTGGCCCCTGTAGGGTTAGATGTTGCCTCTGCCTGAGGAGAACGGAAGCTTTAGATTGAGGTGTCGGACATCATCATGTGCTAATTATCACGGCGTATCCCCCTCCCATAGGGACTGGTGTGGGGCTCGTCCTGTGGGCTTACACGTGTGTGTGTGTGTGTGTGTGTGTGTGTGTGTGTGTGTGTGTGTGTGTGTGTGTATGTGTGTGTGCGAGGGCCACATCTCTCGGGAACAGAATATTCTCTCACTAATCATGGAACAAACCTCTCGTCATTCTCTGGTAGATGTGGCCCCGTGTGTATTTGCCCCACGGCTGGGTACTTTCCTGCACTGTTTGTCTTCGTCCTGCTGTTTGGGGGTTGGTGCATTGCTCATCCTCCCATTGGTGCAACTGCCCAGGGCTGGGTATTGGTTGCATGGGTGTGTATGCGCCGGGGGGGATGGTGCCCCACTGAGAGCTGGGTATTGGTTGCACGAGTGTGTATGCACCGGGGGGGGAATGGTGCCCCACTGAGAGCTGGGTATTGGTTGCACGAGTGTGTATGCACCGGGGGGGGGGGGAAATGGTGCCCCACTGAGAGCTGGGTATTGGTTGCACGAGTGTTTATGCACCGGGGGGGGGAATGGTGCCCCACTGAGAGCTGGGTATTGGTTGCACGAGTGTGTATGCACCGGGGGGGAATGGTGCCCCACTGAGAGCTGGGTATTGGTTGCACGAGTGTGTATGCACCGGGGGGGGGGGAATGGTGCCCCACTGAGAGCTGGGTATTGGTTGCACGAGTGTGTATGCACCGGGGGGGAATGGTGCCCCACTGAGAGCTGGGTATTGGTTGCATGAGTGTGTATGCACCGGGGGAAAATGGTGCCCCCACTGGGGGTAGTGGGAGTGGGCGCTGCAGTTAATGCTGTATGTACGTGTGTGAGTGACGCCCCCCGGGGGTCAGTATCAGTATTAGTACATATTATGGTACCTGTCCTGTTTCATGTTCCCCTCAGCATGTGAGTTATTAGTCGCACAAGGGCCCTCATAGGGTTCCAGACTGGGGTGTGCCCCCCCCTCCCAGTCTGTTCCCCGGGTTGAAGCCTGGGGGGCCCATAGTACAGCCCCTACCCCAGATTCGTCCATTCTGCTGCTGATACTGTGGCCCCTGAAGCCGCAGACATTATGTGGATAGAGCTGCTTGGGGGGTGGGGTGCTGTACTGTGGGGCACATGGGGGGGGGGTCACCCCAGTGTGTGAGTTGGGGGCCCCACTGTTTGTGTGGATGTGTATATGGCATTACACATGGGGGGGGGTCACCCCAGTGTGTGAGTTGGGGCCCCGCTGTTTGTGTGGATGTGTATATGGCATTACACATGGGGGGGGGGTCACCCCAGTGTGTGAGTTGGGGGCCCCGCTGTTTGTGTGGATGTGTATATGGCATTACACATGGGGGGGGGGTCACCCCAGTGTGTGAGTTGGGGGCCCCGCTGTTTGTGTGGATGTGTATATGGCATTACACATGGGGGGGGGGTCACCCCAGTGTGTGAGTTGGGGGCCCCGCTGTTTGTGTGGATTGTATATTGCATTACACATGGGGGGGGGTCACCCCAGTGTGTGAGTTGGGGGCCCCGCTGTTTTGTGTGGATGTGTATATGGCATTACACATGGGGGGGGGTCACCCCAGTGTGTGAGTTGGGGCCCCGCTGTTTGTGTGGATGTGTATATGGCATTACACATGGGGGGGGGGTCACCCCAGTGTTGGGGCTGTTTGTGTGGAATGTGTATATGGCATTACAATGGGGGGGGGTCCACCCCAGTGTGTGAGTTGGGGGCCCCGCTGTTTGTGTGGATGTGTATATGGCATTACACATGGGGGGGGGGGTCACCCCAGTGTGTGAGTTGGGGGCCCCGCTGTTTGTGTGGATGTGTATATGGCATTACACATGGGGGGGGGGGTCACCCCAGTGTGTGAGTTGGGGGCCCCGCTGTTTGTGTGGATGTGTATATGGCATTACACATGGGGGGGGGGGTCACCCCAGTGTGTGAGTTGGGGCCCCGCTGTTTGTGTGGATGTGTATATGGCATTACACATGGGGGGGGGGTCACCCCAGTGTGTGAGTTGGGGGCCCCGCTGTTTGTGTGGATGTGTATATGGCATTACACATGGGGGGGGGGTCACCCCAGTGTGTGAGTTGGGGCCCCGCTGTTTTGTGTGGATGTGTATATGGCATTACACATGGGGGGGGTCACCCCAGTGTGTGAGTTGGGGGCCCCGCTGTTTGTGTGGATGTGTATATGGCATTACACATGGGGGGGGGGTCACCCCAGTGTGTGAGTTGGGGCCCCGCTGTTTGTGTGGATGTGTATATGGCATTACACATGGGGGGGGGGTCACCCCAGTGTGTGAGTTGGGGGCCCCCGCTGTTTGTGTGGATGTGTATATGGCATTACACATGGGGGGGGGGTCACCCCAGTGTGTGAGTTGGGGGCCCCGCTGTTTGTGTGGATGTGTATATGGCATTACACATGGGGGGGGGTCACCCCAGTGTGTGAGTTGGGGGCCCCGCTGTTTGTGTGGATGTGTATATGACATTACACATGGGGGGGGGGGGTAGCTCTGCTTTCATTTCACACATTTCTGCCCATTTTTTCACCCCTGTAACAACCGACTAGGAGTAATAAATAATACATGAGATGAACTGCAGTGTGCGACTCCTGAATGGGCTTAGGGGCGGGGCCACAGAGAGGGGCGGGGCATGGGTTGCCACTTACCCCTCAGCTGGAGCAACAGGAACCACCTACAGGCACAAGAGCGGCAGGGGGGCCCCTAGGGCGGGGTTGTTCTATTGGCGGATGTACCCGCCCCTATATTGCTGTGTGTAGTGAGTGTGAGCGTGCCCCCGGGGTACTTCATCTCTTCACTAAGGATTCGCATGGAATGTGCACCAAGGTAGCCATTTCATTGCCCTCTGTGGGGTCAGGAAACAAATGTGCCCTCCAGTCCTGTCCTGCAGTCGCCACAATGGCTTAGTTACCCTTGATTCACTTGACTTTAGCGCCTACCGGGGGGCAAAGTTACTAAATAATACCCAACTGCCCTTACAGTAAGGAACCCCCTTCCTATGCTGATGGTGAGATCGCCTTTCCTCCCCACCCCCAATGTATCACTCATTCCCCCTCTCTGGGTAGGGAACCCCATAACCTGACTGCCCTTACAGTAAGGAACCCCTTCCTATGCTGATGGTGAGATCCCCTTTCCTCCCCACCCCCCGATGTATCACTCATTCCCCCTCTCTTGGTAGGGAATCCCATAACCTGACTGCCCTTACAGTAAGGAACCCCTTCCTATGCTGATGGTGAGATCCCCTTTCCCCCCCACCCCCAATGTATCACTCATTCCCCCTCTCTGGGTAGGGAATCCCATAACCTGACTGCCCTTACAGTAAGGAACCCCTTCCTATGCTGATGGGGAGATCCCCTTTCCTCCCCACCCCCAATGTATCACTCATTCCCCCTCTCTTGGTAGGGAATCCCATAACCTGACTGCCCTTACAGTAAGGAACCCCTTCCTATGCTGATGGTGAGATCCCCTTTCCCCCCCACCCCCAATGTATCACTCATTCCCCCTCTCTGGGTAGGGAATCCCATAACCTGACTGCCCTTACAGTAAGGAACCCCTTCCTATGCTGATGGTGAGATCCCCTTTCCCCCCCACCCCCAATGTATCACTCATTCCCCCTCTCTGGGTAGGGAATCCCATAACCTGACTGCCCTTACAGTAAGGAACCCCTTCCTATGCTGATGGTGAGATCCCCTTTCCTCCCCACCCCCAATGTATCACTAATTCCCCCTCTCTGGGTAGGGAACCCCATAACCTGACTGCCCTTACAGTAAGGAACCCCTTCCTATGCTGATGGTGAGATCCCCTTTCCTCCCCACCCCCAATGTATCACTCATTCCCCCTCTCTGGGTAGGGAACCCCATAACCTGACTGCCCTTACAGTAAGGAACCCCTTCCTATGCTGATGGTGAGATCCCCTTTCCTCCCCACCCCCAATGTATCACCCATTCCCCCTCTCTTGGTAGGGAACCCCATAACCTGACTGCCCTTACAGTAAGGAGCCCCTTCCTATGCTGATGATGAGATCTCATTTCCCCCCCACCCCCAATGTATCACTCATTCCCCCTCTCTTGGTAGGGAACCCCATAACCTGACTGCCCTTACAGTAAGGAACCCCTTCCTATGCTGATGATGAGATCTCATTTCCCCCTGCCTATAGGGGGTGTAACTGCAGGTAAAGCCTTGGCACCTCCCCCGCTGGGCTTAAAGCAGCAATATGATTGGTCCCGACTCCAGAGGGGCCCTAACCTTTTACAAGGTGCCTGTTTGAGAAATATTACCTTTCTCTTTCTGGGAGAACCAATGCCTTATTGATATTAATGATATTGCAGTGTGGCCCTTACATGGGGCAGAATAAAATATCAGGGTGAGGGCTGGTCTATAAATTAACTCCTACAGGACTTTACCTGCCAGTCACTAGCTCCTCCCTCACAGGGGTATACTTCCTGTCAGTCAGTGACTAGCTCCTCCCTCACAGGGGTATACTTCCTGTCAGTCAGTGACTAGCTCCTCCCTCACAGGGGTATAATTCCTGTCAGTCAGTGACTAGCTCCTCCCTCACAGGGGTATAATTCCTGTCAGTCAGTCACTAGCTCCTCCCTCACAGGGGTATAATTCCTGTCAGTCAGTGACTAGCTCCTCCCTCACAGGGGTATAATTCCTGTCAGTCAGTCACTAGCTCCTCCCTCACAGGGGTATAATTCCTGTCAGTCAGTGACTAGCTCCTCCCTCACAGGGGTATAATTCCTGTCAGTCAGTCACTAGCTCCTCCCTCACAGGGGTATAATTCCTGTCAGTCAGTGACTAGCTCCTCCCTCACAGGGGTATAATTCCTGTCAGTCAGTCACTAGCTCCTCCCTCACAGGGGTATAATTCCTGTCAGTCAGTGACTAGCTCCTCCCTCACAGGGGTATAATTTCTGTCAGTCAGTGACTAGCTCCTCCCTCTCCGGTGGCCAATCAGTCAGTCGGTGACTGGCTCCTCCCATACGGAGGGAAGAGTAATCCTGCCAGTCAGTGTATGGTTTTCCCTCCCAAGTGTGTAGCAGCGTCAGCAATTGGCTTCCCTCTCTCTGAAACCTACGACGTTTATAGCACAAGCTATTGCCCAATACAAATATGGCCGCGCTGGCGATGACGTTTTTCCAGCAGGCCTATAAAACGATTAAGTCGTTACAACCACGCCCTTTTTCTCTCTCACCTATTGCGGGTCAACATGACATCCCGCCCCCCCAGCTTGTCAGGTTCTACCCAATGGCGGTAGGGGAGCTTCTCCGGAAGTGGCGGTGTCAGGTGGGTAGGAAGGCGGAAGTGAGAGTGAGCTGCCTGCGGATAACCCGGGATGGAGCGGTGACCGGTGCCCATGGAAGGGGCGGGGCCTGGAGACACCGGGAACGGAGACGGGGAGCCGGTGGTGGTTTGCACCATGGAGAACAAGCCCATAGTCACGTGTAAGGTTTAGCGCCTGTCAGTGCGCTCTGCGCTGCGTGTTGTGACCCAACTGCCCCCTGAGACCCTTCTACCGGCCCCTGGGCTCAACCTTCCCACCTGTGGGGCCTGAGCAGCTACTTGTTCCCCTGGGGTCGCTCACTCAGTGTTCCTGTAACCCCTGTGTATCCAGTGCCTGGTGACTCCTCCCACATACACCGCCCCCATCATGGCCCCTCCCACATACCTCTCCTGCTCCACTTGTGTCTATGTACCCCTGGGGTATATACTGACTCCTCCCACATACCCCTCCTGCCTCCACTTGTCTCTATGTACCCCTGGGGTATATACTGACTCCTCCCACATACCCCTCCTGCTCCACTTGTGTCTATGTACCCCTGGGGTATATACTGACCCCTCCCACATACCCCTCCTGCTCCACTTGTGTCTATGTACCCCTGGGGTATATACTGACCCCTCCCACATACCCCTCCTGCTCCACTTGTGTCTATGTACCCCTGGGGTATATACTGACCCCTCCCACATACCTCTCCTGCTCCACTTGTGTCTATGTACCCCTGGGGTATATACTGACCCCTCCCACATACCCCTCCTGCTCCACTTGTGTCTATGTACCCCTGGGGTATATACTGACTCCTCCCACATACCCCTCCTGCCTACACTTGTGTCTATGTACCCCTGGGGTATATACTGACCCCTCCCACATACCCCTCCTGCTCCACTTGTGTCTATGTACCCCTGGGGTATATACTGACCCCTCCCACATACCCCTCCTGCTCCACTTGTGTCTATGTACCCCTGGGGTATATACTGACCCCTCCCACATACCCCTCCTGCTCCACTTGTCTCTATGTACCCCTGGGGTATATACTGACCCCTCCCACATACCCCTCCTGCTCCACTTGTCTCTATGTACCCCTGGGGTATATACTGACCCCTCCCACATACCCCTCCTGCTCCACTTGTCTCTATGTACCCCTGGGGTATATACTGACCCCTCCCACATACCTCTCCTGCTCCACTTGTGTCTATGTACCCCTGGGGTATATACTGACCCCTCCCACATACCTCTCCTGCTCCACTTGTCTCTATGTACCCCTGGGGTATATACTGACCCCTCCCATATACCTCTCCTGCCTCCACTTGTTTATACCCCAACCCCTCCCACTTACCCCTTCTGCTTCACTTGTTTATACCTCGACCCCTTCCACTTACCCTGCCTCAATGAGTGTATTTTCCCTCCCCACTCTCACATACCCCATCCTGCTATATATATATACATATACACCCCAAACCTTCCCACATTTATACCTGTGTATATACCTCTACTCCTGCTCCAGTGAAAATACACCCCTACTTCTCCTATATACAGACTTGCACACATTATACTTTTCCAAATGCAAAGAGAGTCCCCAGAGAATTGGTTAAAGGGGAAGTTGAACCAGAGAAGGATGTAAATCCCCACCCAGTGAATGAGAACTATCATTATAAGCCAGTGGGGTGGGTGTCCCTGAGTACAGGGGGGGGGGATTCCATATTAATATTTTTCTGCCCAGGGATTCCCTGCAATGCCCACTGCTTATTGTTATGGGCAGAGTGTCTGTTCTCCTCTAGGTTGCCTCGAGACACCCCTATAGATCCGTTATATTGCAACCCTATTGATTACCTTCCTCCCCTTCTTCCATTGCTCATTTCACTCTGCTGGAAGGAAATCACTATTTTCACTTTGCCTTTATTATTGGCGTTGCCCCACGGGGATGTATCCACAATATGGTGAGAGAGTTCCCCTTAAAAAGATGGAGTCGGTGGCGTTAGCATACAGTTTGCACTTAGTCTTCATTTTTTATTTATTGTGGTTTGGAAACAATGACACGTTATTGTTCTGCATCTCTCAGGCTTGGAATTTCAAGTTTCTATCTTGTCACTAGGGCTTTGTTACCCTAGCAACCAAGTAGTTTGAAAGAGTAGAGGGCCTGAAAAGATGTGATGAACTTTACCAGTGAATACATTTCAGAAAGGGATGGACGCCATTGAGAAAATAATTATGGGCCCCTGTTCGTCCAGGGACTGTGCCCCTCTGTCTTTGGGTTGAACCGGCAGCTACATGGAAATTATCTGGGGGAACCCGATTGGTCTTTTTTTTTTTCTGGGAGGAGGGCTTTGACTTGCTCCGGATTCTGTAATACATTTATAGGAGAGGATTAGTTCCACCGCTGCATCTGCTGGGGGGGCTGTAAATGATATTTGATTTGATCATCAGAAAGCATGGCAGCCCCTGCGCAACCCATGACATATGTGCAAAAGGGACTTGTCCTTGTATGTGAATGAGCAGTTCAAGGGTAAGTTAACACTACTAGTTGTGTGGGCAGGTTCTCACCGCAGAGCTCAGGGTCTAATAATGGTTCCATTATTCCTGCTCAGGAACAGTGAGTGAGTGCGGAGTATGAGGAATGGCGGTATATATGAGTGTGAGTGTATATATTAGTATTTCTGTGTGTACTCATTACCCATATACAATGTTGTTTTACAGGGGCAGGAGACCAGAATGTATTCTATGCAGTTTTCCCCATCCTGACGCAGCAGCTGCCCCGGGAGCCAATGGAATGGAGAAGGTGAGACACTTACTCCTGGTGCCCCCCATTACCCCCCATTATTTTTTGCCCCTCTTTTTCTGATGTTCTGTACCTTTACTATCAGTACTGCAGCAGTGTTTAATGCTATGTACCCATCTACCCCCCCTAATTTATTTGCCCACTAGTAGCCCATCACTAGAACTCCCCGCTTCAGTAGCTTCATGTTTCTAACTAAATAAAATGTGATTAGAAATGTTCATCAGTCCCAGGCCCCCCTACAGAGCCCCAGCCTCCGCTTGATGCCCCCCGTGAGTCACTAAGGGGGGACCCTCTACTTATCTCTCCTTTTCTCTCTTTGTTCAGGGCTTATGGTCGTGCCCCAAAGATGATTCACTTGGAGTCTCACTTTGTACAATTTAAGGAAGAACTTCTCCCGAAAGAGGGCAACAAGGCCTTGCTCACCTTCCCCTTCCTCCACATCTACTGGACAGACTGCTGTGTGAGTACCACCGGCTCTTGGCTGGGGGGGGGCACCTCCGTGGTGGCACATGAGTACTTGTCAGCAGTAACGGTGGGGTTAATGGTATTGGGTCGGTATAACTTCTGTTCCTTCGTGGGATGCATGGTACATAGGCGCTGCCATGCTGCTGCTTAGTGGCCTAATGAGGGTCCTTTTGTGTGTAAGTAGGTGGTACTTGTGTGTGTGAAAGGCTGGCAGCCCTCTGTGGCACTGTTAATCCACAAGCTGGGTACAGCCTTAAACATCATACACAGGCAACTGCTTTGTTTCCCAGTGTGCCTGTGGGAGCCTGCCGTAGCCGTGGGCATCATGCCTGTGGGAGCCTGCCGTAGCCGTGGGTGGGCATCGTGCCTGTGGGAGCCTGCCGTAGCTGTGGGTGGGCATCGTGCCTGTGGGAGCCTGCCGTAGCTGTGGGTGGGCATCGTGCCTGTGGGAGCCTGCCGTAGCTGTGGGTGGGCATCATGCCTGTGGGAGCCTGCCGTAGCTGTGGGTGGGCATCGTGCCTGTGGGAGCCTGCCGTAGCCGTGGGTGGGCATCGTGCCTGTGGGAGCCTGCCGTAGCCGTGGGTGGGCATCGTGCCTGTGGGAGCCTGCCGTAGCTGTGGGTGGGCATGGTGCCTGTGGGAGCCTGCCGTAGCTGTGGGTGGGCATGGTGCCTGTGGGAGCCTGCCGTAGCTGTGGGTGGGCATCATGCCTGTGGGAGCCTGCCGTAGCTGTGGGTGGGCATCGTGCCTGTGGGAGCCTGCCGTAGCCGTGGGTGGGCATCGTGCCTGTGGGAGCCTGCCGTAGCCGTGGGTGGGCATCGTGCCTGTGGGAGCCTGCCGTAGCTGTGGGTGGGCATGGTGCCTGTGGGAGCCTGCCGTAGCTGTGGGTGGGCATGGTGCCTGTGGGAGCCTGCCGTAGCTGTGGGTGGGCATGGTGCCTGTGGGAGCCTGCCGTAGCTGTGGGTGGGCATCGTGCCTGTGGGAGCCTGTCGTAGCTGTGGGTGGGCATCGTGCCTGTGGGAGCCTGCCGTAGCTGTGGGTGGGCATGGTGCCTGTGGGAGCCTGCTGTAGCTGTGGGTGGGCATTGTGCCTGTGGGAGCCTGCCGTAGCTGTAAGTGGGCATCGTGCCTGTGGGAGCCTGCCGTAGCTGTGGGTGGGCATCGTGCCTGTGGGAGCCTGCCGTAGCTGTGGGTGGGCATCGTGCCTGTGGGAGCCTGCCGTAGCTGTGGGCATCCTGCCTGTGGGTGGGCGCCGTGCCTGTGGGAGCCCGCTGTACAGTAACTGTTGATGTGTTCCATACCCGTGACATGCTGTAAGGGGTATCCATGTTGGCATCCAGTTACATATATTAGTATGAGTTGGGCACATACCAGTGGGTGTCTTCCATATGTCTGTACCCACATGGGACAAAGCTGAATGGTTTGTTACCACCCCTGGGGTACAGAACTGTACAGTATTATGGAAACCACAAGGGCAGTTGTGCCTTCTAGAACCTTCCCATCAGGTTAGTTGCTCTTTACCTGTCCCATAAGGTCATGTTTTCAGGGAGGGAGGGTGAAATGAATCTCAGATACAGACCTGATCAGGATTGTAGTATTTGGGTAGGGGAAACTTCTGACTTTGTGTATCAGAAGCTCATTGGTTGCTTTCCTTGTCAGGTAAGTAAAGGAACACTAATGATTGGCTCTTTCTTATGTAATAAAGTGCTTTTGTGGTTATGTAATAAACGGCACTAAGTTTGCCCAGGAGCAGTAACCCATAGCAACCAGTCAGCAGGAGCTAAGATTTAGTGGTCACCTGTTTGAAAGCAAACATCCTGTTGCTATGGGTTACTGCTCCTGGGCAAACTTAGTGCCATTTATTACATATGGTAGGAATGAGCCTTTAGTGTGACAGAGATATTCTGAGACAATTTGCAGCTGGTTTTATTTAATTTTTTGGGGGGTGATTTAGTGATTTAGCTTTTTTATTTTTTCGCAGCTCTCCAGTTTGGAATTTCAGCAGCGACATGGTAGCTAGGGTCTTGTTTACCTTAGCAACCAGGCAGTGGGTTGAAAGAGATGCTGGAATATGATTAGTGGGGGAACTGAATATAAATATAAGGAATAAAAAGTAACAATAGCAATAAAATTGTAAGCTCACAAAGCAAAAGTTTTCTCACTGCTGGGGTCGGTGACCCCCATTTGAAAGCTGGAAAGAGGCAGGAAAGGAAGGCAAACAATTCCAAAACTATAAAAAAAAAATAACCAATTGCAAAGTTGTTAGGAATTGGCAATTCTATAATATACTAAAAGTTAACTTAAAGGTGAACCCCCCCCCTTGAATTAGTCTAAGCAGAGTTTTGATTGGTAATGATTGTTATATAGTGTAGAGATATATATAGTATGTTATTACAAATATGCAGGTCCTAATGAATATAATCAACGTGATGAACAAGTTATTAATCTGTGTAATAAGGAAAACTGTTATACGGTCCCATCCAATCTCATCCAGCCGTCCCTGGAGCCTCAGTGTGCGCCGTATGGATAGAGTGGAACTTCTGGGGTCTGTTTAATTGAGGGTTAATGTCTGTAGGGGGCAGTGCCCAGTGGGGATTATGGGACCAATTGTTCGCTTTTGAGCAGGGATTGTGCTCCCCGTCCTTTACCATTTCTGTCTACAATCTCATCCCCTCTGTCTGGTTAGATAATTTGATTTTCTCCTGCCATAAAGCAGGGCAGGACTGCTGCTTACAATGGGGGGATCAGGTAGGATCTGTGCCACTGTGACAGAATGCTCTGTTATACAGATAGCTAGAATCTCAGCCATAAAGCAGGGCAGGACTGCTGCTTACAATGGGGGGATCAGATAGGATCTGTGCCACTGTGACAGAATGCTCTGTTATACAGATAGCTAGAATCTCAGCCATAAAGCAGGGCAGGACTGCTGCTTACAATGGGGGGGGGATCAGATAGGATCTGTGCCACTGTGACAGAATGCTCTGTTATACAGATAGCTAGAATCTCAGCCATAAAGCAGGGCAGGACTGCTGCTTACAATGGGGGGGGATCAGATAGGATCTGTGCCACTGTGACAGAATGCTCTGTTATACAGATAGCTAGAATCTCAGCCATAAAGCAGGGCAGGACTGCTGCTTACAATGGGGGGATCAGATAGGATCTGTGCCACTGTGACAGAATGCTCTGTTATACAGATAGCTAGAATCTCAGCCATAAAGCAGGGCAGGACTGCTGCTTACAATGGGGGGATCAGATAGGATCTGTGCCACTGTGACAGAATGCTCTGTTATACAGATAGCTAGAATCTCAGCCATAAAGCAGGGCAGGACTGCTGCTTACAATGGGGGGATCAGATAGGATCTGTGCCACTGTGACAGAATGCTCTGTTATACAGATAGCTAGAATCTCAGCCATAAAGCAGGGCAGGACTGCTGCTTACAATGGGGGGATCAGATAGGATCTGTGCCACTGTGACAGAATGCTCTGTTATACAGATAGCTAGAATCTCAGCCATAAAGCAGGGCAGGACTGCTGCTTACAATGGGGGGATCAGATAGGATCTGTGCCACTGTGACAGAATGCTCTGTTATACAGATAGCTAGAATCTCAGCCATAAAGCAGGGCAGGACTGCTGCTTACAATGGGGGGATCAGATAGGATCTGTGCCACTGTGACAGAATGCTCTGTTATACAGATAGCTAGAATCTCAGCCATAAAGCAGGGCAGGACTGCTGCTTACAATGGGGGGGATCAGATAGGATCTGTGCCACTGTGACAGAATGCTCTGTTATACAGATAGCTAGAATCTCAGCCATAAAGCAGGGCAGGACTGCTGCTTAGTAGTGACCAGCCAGTAGTGGGAGGAACCTAGGGGGAGCAGCAGGCCGGCAGTGGGAGGAATGTAGGTGGGGGCAGTGTAAGGGGTTAGTGTAGAATTCCCACTGATGAGGGTGGGGGTTACTGTGGCTTCAGTAGATGAGGATTCCCAGTGCTGTTGGGGAAGGAGTCTCTGCCGTTCCTTGGGGAAGCCGCTCTGTTTATGCAGAACTGACCCCCAGCTCTGGGGTTTCCTGCCCTCGATTGACTCTCTGCCCCGTCTCGGCCCCCTGTGCCTCCTTATTCCCAAGCTTCCCCTGTGTGTGTCTCACTGACGTCTGAGGCTCTGCACTTCCTGGGCCCGCGGCACGTCATGGCTTGGCACATTGGACTCGGGGGCAGGCACTCGGGGGGAGGCGAGGCACAGGGGGGGGGCCCGGGGGGAGGTACGGCACATTGGGTTTGGGGGGAGGCAGAACACACAGGGGCTTTTGCAGGTACTGTGGCTTCTGTTTGTCTCTGTTACTCTCTCTCTATTTAGTTTGTGTGTCCAAATGAATCTGTCTCTGTCCCTACATTTTTATCTCCCTCTGAACTGTCACTTCTCCTGGCTCCTCTCCCACTGTCTCTCACTCTCTATAACTGTCTCTTGGCCATGCTGTCTCTGTATCTGTCACTTTATTAGTAATGCCTGTAACGCAGTGTGTGTACCAGAGCTGCTAGGGATTATGGGAGGTGTATGGTGGTGCTGATTGGGATGGTTTGGTTTCTTGGGCCATCTCTTAGGAACTTGGGCCATCTCTTTGGAACTTGGGCTGTCAGGAACTTGGGCCGTCTCTCGGGAACTTGGGCCGTCTCTCGGGAACTTGGGCCGTCTCTCGGGAACTTGGGCCGTCTCTCGGGAACTTGGGCCGTCTCTCGGGAACTTGGGCCGTCTCTCGGGAACTTGGGCCGTCTCTCGGGAACTTGGGCCGTCTCTCGGGAACTTGGGCCGTCTCTCGGGAACTTGGGCTGTCTCACAGCAGTATGGGGGGGTACATTCATGTTTGGTTTGATCCAACCAATAAGCTGATATTGCTGGCTGGTTTAATGGCTGTTGGTTATTGTGCCCCGGGGGCTGGAGGCAGATGTGGGGGGCACGTACCTGTACAATTAACCCCCAGGGAGTCTCAGGAATAATTAGCCACACGGAGAGTCACACAGTGGTTTCCCGGGGCAATGTGGGGGCATTGTGCCAGTTTGCCCACCCTGTGTGTGTCTTATTATATTCACATTAATGTGCCCGGCTGAGCCACCCATGTGTTGGGCAAGATCTGGCCGTCAAGAATTTGGACAGACATCAGTTGGTTTTCCCACAAGGGCCAATAAGCTGCTGCCTTGGCCTGGGGGGGGGGGGCTAGGGGCTTATCTTTGCCACTGTTTGGCAGGCAGAATGGGATGTTGTACCAGCAATGAAGCAAATACTGGTGGTGTATAGTCTATATGCTGTATGGTATTCCCCATGATATCCTGAGCGACTCAGCATGGGGGCACCGCCGGGGAGCAGGCCGAGGGGAAGAGATTCCTTGCTGCGCTTGTCACACAGGCCGGCACCGCTGAGTCATTCCCCTGAGTGGCAGCCATTACAGGCGGCACCGATCAATAACGGATCCTGAAAGCAAAGATCATGTTATTTGCCTTTATTGCTGAACGCGGCTGCTCCCGGGCCCGGGGAATGCGGGGCTTGAAACGGTGAGTTTGGCCACTCACATCCCTGTCGTCTGCCCAGGACACGGAAGTCTATAAAGCCGCCACGAAAGATGACATCACCAAATGGCAGAACGCCCTGCGCGCTCACAGCACCACCGATTGGCTGATTGTGGTGGTGGAAAGCGAAGCAAAGAAAAAGAATAAAACCAACATTCTTCCCCGGACATCCATTGCCGACAAGATCCGCAGCGACTTCTGTAACAAGCAGAGCGATAGGTGAGTGACGGGGGCACGGGGGGGGGGGTATTTAGGGTGCTGGGGGCAGGTAAGCAGCACATCTCTCTAACACACACAGGTGCATGGTGCTGGTGGACCCGTTGAAGGACACGTCTCGCTCCCAGGAGTCCTGGTCTCTGTTTTTAGCCAAACTGCGCACTCTGCTCCTCACGTCCTTCACCCGAAACCTGGGCCACTTTGAAGATGAGATGAGGACTCTGAGAGAGAAGAGAACCGAGCCGGGCTGGAGCTTCTGCGACTACTTCATGGTCCAGGTAACGGGCACAGTGCCTGCTTGGTTCTCTGTACTTCCTGCTCCTGGGCTGCTCTCTTTCCCATGGTCAGACAGGAACCTCCCCCTGGGTAAGTGAATCCAATCTCCCCCCAGTACTTACCCAGGTACAGAGCTCTGATTCTCTGTACTTCCTGCTCCTGGGCTGCTCTCTTTCCCATGGTCAGGCAGGAACCTCCCCCTGGGTAAGTGAATCCAATCTCCCCCCAGTACTTACCCAGGTACAGAGCTCTGATTCTCTGTACTTCCTGCTCCTGGGCTGCTCTCTTTCCCATGGTCAGTAGCAGGGTGGGGCTATGGTTCCCTGTGGAGCTGGAGTCCCACTGCTCTTGCCCCTTTCTCCCCCCAGGAGGAGCTGGCGTTTGTGTTTGAGATGCTGCAGCAGTTTGAGGATGCTTTGGTTCAGTACGATGAGCTGGACGCCCTCTTTTCCCAGTATGTACTTAACTTCGGTGCTGGAGGTAAGTCCCATTGCGTGGGGGAAGGCCCCAGTTCCTGTATGAGAGGGATTGATGCCCAGGGTGGGGCGGTACTGATATGGGGGATGATGCTATAAGGCGCAGGGTAGGTGCAACTTACTGTGCCCTTACTGTTCCAGACGGGGCCAATTGGCTGAGCTCATTTTGCCAGCCAGTGAGGAGTTGGGACGGCCTGGCCCTGCGCAAACCCATCGACATGGAGAAGCGAGACCTGATCCAGAGGCGCCAGGCCAACCTCCTGGAACTGCGCAGTTACCTCTTCTCCCGCCAGTGCACCCTGCTGCTCTTCCTGCAGCGCCCGTGGGAAGTGGCCAATCGAGCGCTGGAGTTACTGCACAACTGTGTTCAGGAGCTGAAACTGCTGGAAGTAAGTGAGGGATGTGCTTATGGCGTACTTACCTATTCTCATGGTTATAAGAGAGTGGGGGTGTGAGGGATGGGTTTAAAGGACAGGGGGTACATCAGAAGTGGGGGTACAGTAAGGGGTGGGACATCTCATACCTCACTCTGAATCCCTTCAATCAGTTGCAGCAGGCAGCATATATATGGGACTAGCGATATCAGTCGGGGCAGGCAGCATATATATATGGGACTAGAGATAGCAGTCGGGGCAGGCAGCATATATATATATGGGACTAGAGATAGCAGTCGGGGTAGGCAGCATATATATATGGGACTAGAGATATCAGTCGGGGCAGGCAGCATATATATGGGACTAGCGATATCAGTCGGGGCAGGCAGCATATATATATGGGACTAGAGATAGCAGTCTGGGCAGGCAGCATATATATATATGGGACTAGAGATAGCAGTCGGGGTAGGCAGCATATATATATGGGACTAGAGATAGCAGCCGGGGCAGGCAGCATATATATATATATATATATATATATATATATATAATATATGGAACTAGAGATATCAGTCGGGGCAGATACAGGGGTAGAAGCGGCTGTGAGTCTTTTCTTTCCTCCTTCCCCGTAGGTGTCCGTTCCTCCCGGGGCGCTGGACTGCTGGGTGTTCCTGAGCTGCCTGGAGGTGCTGCAGAGAATTGAGGGGTGCTGTGAGCGTGCTCAGATAGAGGCCAACGTGTGCCACACCGTGGGCTTGTGGAGTTACGCCACCGAGAAGGTGCGATGTGTGCGAGACTCACTGACCAACCCTATTGGCATCTGCCCCCTCCTGTCATTGGTGCAAACAAGCACAGTTGTGTATACGGATTGGCCACTGGCACCCACTCACTTCCTGCTCCTGTAGCCCTAATGTCTCCCTATAACATATCCCCCATCCTATTGCCCCTCCTGCTGCCAGTCCTTCTGGTCCCAGTGTGCCCTCCTGCTGCCAGTCCTTCTGGTCCCAGTGTGCCCTCCTGCTGCCAGTCCTTCTGGTCCCAGTGTGCCCTCCTGCTGCCAGTCCTTCTGGTCCCAGTGTGCCCTCCTGCTGCCAGTCCTTCGGACCCCAGTGTGCCCTCCTGCTGCCAGTCCTTCGGACCCCAGTGTGCCCTCCTGCTGCCAGTCCTTCGGGTCCCAGTGTGCCCTCCTGCTGCCAGTCCTTCGGGTCCCAGTGTGCCCTCCTGCTGCCAGTCCTTCGGGTCCCAGTGTGCCCTCCTACTGCCAGTCCTTCGGGTCCCAGTGTGCCCTCCTGCTGCCAGATCTCCAGACATTTCTGCTCTGGGTTTGATATCTCAGTGTTTGTGTCACAGCTCCAGTCCCTCGGGTCGCTGTGTGGGTTGGTATGTGAGAAGGGCCCCTGCTCTGAAGATCTTCAACGGACGGTGGACTTGTTGGCCGGACTTGGAGCAGAGAGGGCGGAGACAGGTAAGGGGCGGGGCTCTACTGAAGCCCCCCCTATAGCCCACTTGTACCAGACTGAAGCCCCCCTATAGCTCACTTGTACCAGACTGAAGCCCCCCTATAGCCCACTTGTACCAGACTGAAGCCCCCCTATAGCCCACTTGTATCAGACTGAAGCCCCCTGTGTGGTTCTGATTTGTTCCCTTGCCTTTCCAGCCAACACGGCCCATAGCCCCTATAAGAAGCTGCAGGAGGCGCTGTCCTCTGAGGAAGCCTTTGAGAAGCACTATCTGGTGAGTGGGGACCCCTGAGACCCCGAGCCCATGGTTCTGCCCACTCTGACACTGTTCTCTGCCCCCCCAGGAGCTGTGCCACGCAACCATAGAGATGTACAACAGCATCGGGAGAAGTCGCTCTGCCAAGCTGGTTGGCAAGGACCTGGCCGACTTCTACATGTAATTGGCTCCCCTCTTGTTCTGCCTGTATATCTGCCAATCGTATCTCTTGCCCCTCCCACATGCCCATATCCCATGCCCACCTTGTCCTGCCTGTATATCTGCCAATCGTATCACTTGCCCCTCCCACATGCCCATATCCCATGCCCACCTTGTCCTGCCTGTATATCTGCCAATCATATCACTTGCCCCTCCCACATGCCCGTATCCCATGCCCACCTTGTCCTTGGCTAACTTGTTTCCTCCATCGTTGTCATGACCTGTGGGTAAACAGGTTTTTGGGTAGAATTTTGAGGAGAGAGCTAAAAAGAAGCAGAGTGAGTTGGGTAGAACACTGGTTGCCATGGGAATCAGACATGGCAACAGCGTGGGCAAGTAGCTCATTCTCCATGTTTGATACCATAGCTCTGTGCTTCCATGACTGGCACCGATATTTGCCCCAAGGTTTTTCCCAGCATCCCTTGCTTAGTGCCTCTGTTTGTCTGTGCAGGAAGAAGAGCTGCCCGCAGAAAGCTGAGCCGTTCCTACAGAGCGCCCTGAGCATGTACCAGTCTGAGGGCTGGGAACTGCCCCTCACCCACACTCGCAAGCAGCTGGCCGAGTGTCAGAGGCAACTTGGGCAAACTGAGCCGTATCCTTCCTGTGTCATTTCCCGCAGGGACTTATGGGAATTTGATAGGGGCCTTATATTGTAAGCTCACTGGGGCAGGGGCTGATGGGAATGGGATAGGGACCTTAGATTGTAAGCTCACTGGGGCAGGGGCTGATGGGAATGGGATAGGGACCTTAGATTGTAAGCTCACTGGGGCAGGGGCTGATGGGAATGTCATAGGGACCTTAGATTGTAAGCTCACTGGGGCAGGGAATGATGGGAATGGGATAGGGACCTTAGATTGTAAGCTCACTGGGGCAGGGGCTGATGGGAATGGGATAGGGACCTTAGATTGTAAGCTCACTGGGGCAGGGGCTGATGGGAATGTGATAGGGACCTTAGATTGTAAGCTCACTGGGGCAGGGACTGATGGGAATGGGATAGGGACCTTAGATTGTAAGCTCACTGGGGCAGGGACTGATGGGAATGGGATAGGGACCTTAGATTGTAAGCTCACTGGGGCAGGGACTGATGGGAGTTGGATAGGGACCTTAGATTGTAAGCTCACTGGGGCAGGGACTGATGGGAATGGGATAGGGACCTTAGATTGTAAGCTCACTGGGGCAGGGACTGATGGGAATGTGATAGGGACCTTAGAGTGTAAGCTCACTGGGGCAGGGGCTGATGGGAATGGGATAGGGACCTTAGATTGTAAGCTCACTGGGGCAGGGACTGATGGGAATGGGATAGGGACATTAGAGTGTAAGCTCACTGGGGCAGGGACTGATGGGAATGGGATAGGGACCTTAGATTGTAAGCTCACTGGGGCAGGGACTGATGGGAATGGGATAGGGACCTTAGATTGTAAGCTCACTGGGGCAGGGACTGATGGGAATGGGATAGGGACATTAGAGTGTAAGCTCACTGGGGCAGGGACTGATGGGAATGGGATAGGGACCTTAGATTGTAAGCTCACTGGGGCAGGGGCTGGTAGCGCTGCTATGTCAGGGCTGTATTCCCAGAGGAGGATAATAATAAAAGGGGACTCCGAGACACAGAGGCAGGGGGGTCACAGAGTGATACAGACAGAAGGGAGTTCTAAGATGAGAGATAGGACCCTCCCAGTGCATTGTGGGTATGTAGAACAAATGAAGCTCCGCCCCCTCCCACTGTCCGCGACAGACTGCCCCCCAGTATTTGCGCCTCTTTATCTGTTGATTCCTCAGCCCCCCCCCCAGATACCTCAGGACTTGCAGTCTGCTGGCGGCTGATGTGAATCTCTCTCAGGAAGAGCGACAGCTTTTCTGCCAAGAAATTCTCAAGTTCGCAGCGAAGAACAGCGGCAGCACAGGTAAGGGCCACTCCTGGTCCCTCTCACTCCACCCCCCGGGGCCCCCAGCATGTGGCACCTAGCTCCTCCCCCTGCCGCCATAACGTGCCCTCCTGCCTTTCCCCCCACAGAGTCGCTGGTCTGCCTCCCCCTGGGCTCGTTCGCACAGCTCACCTCTCTCAGCTTCGAGCCCCCCAATGCGGTGGTGCACGTGGGGGGGTCCCTGACCATGGAACTGACCCTGCTCAGCCTGATGCCGGAGCCGCTGCAGCTCGACCACATCTCCGGCCACTTCCACTACAACCTGGACAGGAACAGCTACCGGAAGACGGCCGAGTGGCTAACCAGGCACAAACCGGCCAGCGGAACCATCTTCTTCCAGGCGGAGGGGCCTCTAGGGGCCAGAGGGACGTCGCCGACTCCAGAACTCTCCGAGATGCATGAGAAGAGCCCATCAGAGGGCGGGCTAGTAAGCGCGGGGGTCATCTGTCGGAATGTGCACGTGCTGCTCCGCCCCCCAGACTCCCAGTCATCATCATCGCTGGACAGACAGACCAGCGTCACTGTGAAGGAGGGGGCCAACACCCTGAAGTGCCACAATGTCACCCTGCAACCTGGCCTCAACCACCTGACCTTTCATACCCAGGTACCAGCTGTTTGCTCCTCCCACTATAGGGCAATGCATGACTTCTAAGGAAACAAAGAATAGGGAGCTCCCTCCCACTGTTGGGTGATATTGGGGCAACCAAGGGAGCTATAGGACATGCAGTCTGCCTCTCCCATTGATGGGTGACTTATTTGGGTGCCAGGGCACCTGGGGTGGCAGTAGGTGCTGTATAATGATTGTGTCCCTGTTTAGGCACAAGAGTCGGGCACCTACACCCTGCGCCAGTTGGTGGCATCTATCGGAGAGGTGCAACTGAAGCTGCCCCATATTTACCCCATTGTGCAGTACGATGTATATACCCAGGACCCTCAGTTGAAGGTGGAGCCCCAGAGCGGTGAGTGGCACATACAGGTCTGTAAGTACATGTCCTATAGCTCTGCCTACAGCAGCATGATGTGGCTCCTCCCTCTCATTCCCAGAATGCCTCCTGGCCGGGATCCCACAGAGCGTCAAGTTCACAGTCACCACCGGGCATTACACTATAAAGACTGGCGACACCCTGCAGCTGAGCAACACCGAGAGTATGCCCATCCTACTGGGCGCGGGCACCACTGCCGCCATCTACAGGAACAGCCAGGGTGAGTGCCCTTCTGTGTTATGGCCTTTAGTATTCTAGAACAAGTGCCCCCCCTTAGCTAATTGGAATGGGTGGGGTCTTTGTGTCTGGGGCACCCTAAAAGCAGCTCCCTCTTTTTAATTTGTGGGGGTCGCCGGGCATGGGTTCATGTAATTGGCCATTAGTAGAGGTAATGCCGTAGGGCCCCCTGTAGAGGCGCGGTTAGGCCGTAGCACCCCCTGTAGAGGCGCGGTTAGGCCGTAGGACCCCCTGTAGAGGCGCGGTCAGGCCGTGGGGCCTCCCCTGTAGAGGCCGGGTCAGGCCGTGGGGCCTCCCCTGTAGAGGCCGGGTCAGGCCGTGGGGCCTCCCCTGTAGAGGCCGGGTCAGGCCGTGGGGCCTCCCCTGTAGAGGCCGGGTCAGGCCGTGGGGCCTCCCCTGTAGAGGCCGGGTCAGGCCGTGGGGCCTCCCCTGTAGAGGCCGGGTCAGGCCGTGGGGCCTCCCCTGTAGAGGCCGGGTCAGGCCGTGGGGCCTCCCCTGTAGAGGCCGGGTCAGGCCGTGGGGCCTCCCCTGTAGAGGCCGGGTCAGGCCGTGGGGCCTCCCCTGTAGAGGCCGGGTCAGGCCGTGGGGCCTCCCCTGTAGAGGCCGGGTTATAGCGAGGGCCACACTCACAAGGGACTCTTTCCCCAGGGGAAGCGAGTGAGAGGTCGCTCAGCATTCAGCGGTCGGAGAAGGTAACGAGTATCTGCCTGCCCCCCACGCCCCCCTATCACATCCTGGAGTTCGAGCTGGACGTGGTGTGTCTGCTGCCAGAAGCCGGGCACCTGCTGAATGGAGAGTTGCCCCGCAGGGGGCGGGACCAGCCGGACGCACTCAGCAGCAACACTACAGAACAGCGGGTGGGTGAGGCTCCCAGTTACCCCGGGGCAGAGGGGCAGGATTGGGGGGGATTCATGTTGCCCATGTTTGTCTGCAGGTTACGGTCGACTGCCCCTGGTCCATCTACTCCACCATCATCAGTCTGTCCTTCCAGCTGCCCCTGAGGGCTCAGCACACCCTGCTCTCCTCTGGCACCCGGTGAGTAGAACCCCCCCCCCCCCCCACCCATGGGTGCTGCCCCTCTCTGTGCGCAGAACCCACTGTGAATGTGGCCCCAAGAGTGTGGCCCTAATGTCACATTTCCCTCGGCTCAAGTCTATGGGGCAAATGAGAGGTGCAATATCCTTACTATGTGTGTGTTTGTGCCCCCGGCTCTCACCCCCAGGAAATACATTCAGGTTTGTGTGGAGAACACGTGTGAGTTCCAGTTCCAGCTGTCGGAGAGCAGTCTCAGCTCCACCCGCGACTTGAAGTTCCGCCCCCTGCACCGAGCGGGTTCCCAGGTAACGCGCCCCTCTGTGGCTCATACACCCAGATCCTTGCAGTAAATGTATATAATATGGGGGTGATTCGTTGGGGGCACAGATCCCCCCAAGGGACCCCCTGTACATGATTGTTTGTCTCTCCCACTTCCAGGATCTCCAGAGCCAGCAGTGCCTGTTCTTCATCTGGGAAGTCACGTGGTGCCCGGATCTGCCCCCATCTCTCCCCTGTCACTTCTCTGTCAGCTTCTACCCCGTGCCCTCACCCAACCCCTGCGGCCACCTACAGCCCTTCACCTACCTCTTCCACTTGGAGCACTTTTATGTGAGTTACAGCCACGTGCAGTTACCCCTTCTGTATTGCCCTGGTGTGCTTTAAATGGGCCTTGTTGCCCCGTGTGTGCATTACATGGGCCTGTGTTGCCCCAGGTAGGTGCTGTATATACCATATGTAGCTGTTTATATATTAACCCTCCGTTCCCCACAGACCCTGTACACGGTGCGCGCGGAGATCTCGCCGCCCCCAGACGCTCAGTTCTGTAAGACGGGCGCTCTCTGCTCGCTGGAAGTCTGTATCACGCGCCTGTGCGACTCTCTCGAGAACGACAAGGAGGAGACGCTCACCGACTGTAACGGATACAGCAGCGCTCAGCTCTTCTATCAGGGTGAGGGGTCCCTCTGCCCTGCCGGGGCAACTAGACTGCCCCTGGCTTGGCCACTAGTGGGAAAACTGACACCTCAGTGGGGCACTTACAGCTCACTTACCCCAAGCTCTCTGATCTCCCTCTCTCAGAGCTTGTGTGTGCTGTCTCTTCCTCTCACTCTCATCCTTTCTCTAATCCTCTCTCTCTAACCTCCTCTCTCTCATTCTCACTCTAACCCCCCCTCTCTCTAACCCTCTCGTTCTCTAATTCGCTCTCTAACCCCATCTCTCTCATTCTCTTTTACCCCCCTTTCCCCCTCTCTATAACCCTCTAATTCTCTCTCTAACCCTCTCTTTCTCTAATTCTCTAACCCTCTTTCTCTAATTCTCTCTCTAACCCTCTTTCTCTAATTCTCTAACCCTCTTTCTCTAATTCTCTCTCTAACCCCCCCCCCTCTCTCTCTCTGCTGGTGGGGGTGCTTGTTGGGTGACACAGACACTTACCTTTCGTTGGTCCCTTTGCAGTTGCAGACGGGGGCAGTAACTGGGCAGTTTGTGGGCGCAGCTCGGGGGTAGTGATGATGCCAGTGAAGGAGGGCGCGTGCCACACGTTACATATGGAGGTGATGCCCCTGTTTGCGGGTTTCCTGCCCTACCCCGACGTGCGGCTCTTCCGCTACCTGCCTCACCACTCGCACTCCCAGCAACTGGATGCAGGTGAGTCTCCCCCCCCCCCCCGTATATCTGTATATATGTATATATGCCCCCCTGACCGAGCAGGATTCTGGGTATACAAACACATCTGTGTTCTGTTTGGACTCGGCACAGATCCGCCCATTCCCCTTGCAGAGTTTGCTTTCTAACCCTGTGATTTGCCCCCAGCTTTGAGTGACAGGTGGATTGTCCTATCTGCCCCAAGCTAACAGCTCAAATGCCCCAACCCCTAATAATACAGGCAGCACTGAGGAGCCTTTCCACCTGAGCTCAGATCTAATTACTGCCCTGACCTAGGGGCATTAGTACACCGATTCCCCACCCCTTAGGGGCATTATTAATACACCGATTCCCCACCCCTTAGGGGCATGAGTACACTGACCCCCCAGCGCACTTACCTCTCGCTTTGTGCCACAGACAGCTGGATAGAGAACGACTCGGTGTCGGTGGAGGATCCGTGTGAGTTGGGCAGCGGCCGGGCACAGAGCAGAGGCCTTATCTCTCCGGGGGCCACGGGCGCCAGTGTGGAACACAAGGGACTCCCAATGCCACGGCTGCAGCCCTTTCACCCGGGGCAGATCAGTAACGGCAGTTTAGGCCGGCAGATCCTCGTTGTACCCAGCACAGACGACCATGTGCTGGAAGTGAACGTCACATGACCCTGCGCCCCTCGGGGCGGAGCCAAACCTGTAT
Organism: Xenopus tropicalis; assembly: GCF_000004195.4. Lineage (NCBI taxonomy): Eukaryota > Metazoa > Chordata > Amphibia > Anura > Pipidae > Xenopus > Xenopus tropicalis. The sequence goes on from NC_030678.2 coordinate 1,652,424, forward strand.
TATGTATGTATAGTTGGGGGCGGGGCTTGGACACAGAGGGCGAGGGGACGGGTGATGACACATGGTCCCGACGGAGATCATAGACTCTGCTCTGCATGTGCTCCTGATTGGGCAGGTGATGAGTGGGAGGCGGGGTCAATCTGTAGCTCGTTAAGGAGCATATTATCCATGGACTCATACATAGCAGACTTACAGGCGGGATTCCCAATGGAAAAAACTGGAATTATGTGCCGGGTGGGGGAGGGAGGTGGTGCCGGGAGCATCTTGCTTCTTTCTGCCCCTACCCCCTTCTGCCATCTTCTTATTGGCTCTGTGACTGGACTAACTGGCCTGTATTTCCTTGCCTCCATCTGCCAATGGCCTCCCTTCCACTCTCTCTCTGCCCCCACTGGTGTTTCCCCCCTCCCACAGCTGCCCTGTGAAATTGCCCTGTGGCACCTTAGTGCTGTAGCACCTCATGGTGCCCGTATGAAGGGCCACAGTGTTAGATAAGTGCCCTGGGCAACATTTGGTGCTCCCTCCATTGCTGTTCCGGCTGAGGTGCCAGGGGCAATACTGGGAGTTGCACGGAGGCAGCAGGAGCACCACATGGTGCCACTCGGGTTTTGGGCGGTCCCACTGCGACCCAAAGTATTTCAGTATTGGATGTTTACAGAGACTTATATACAGGGACAAGGAGCTTCTCTGCTTATAGTGCCAGGGTGGGGGGCACTTCTGCCAGCGTTACAATTCCGGGGAAGGGGGTGGTGAATGGGGAGGTTCTGCAGTGGGAAAGCAATGGAAGCTCCGCAGATGCTCCTCCTGGGGGTGAGAAATAGGTACAAAGCTCAATAAAAAAAGCTCTGCAGACCTGGGTTTCAATGGGCAGAGGCTCTGCAGACCCGGGAGACCAGTGGGAAGAAGCTCTGCAGACCCGGGAGACCAGTGGGAAGAAGCTCTGCAGACCCGGGAGACCAGTGGGAAGAAGCTCTGCAGACCCGGGAGACCAGTGGGAAGAAGCTCTGCAGACCCGGGAGACCAGTGGGAAGAAGCTCTGCAGACCCGGGAGACCAATGGGCAGAAGCTCTGCAGACCCGGGAGACCAGTTGGAAGAAGCTCTGCAGACCCGGGAGACCAGTGGGCAGAAGCTCTGCAGACCCGGGAGACCAGTGGGCAGAAGCTCTGCAGACCCGGGAGACCAATGGGCAGAAGCTCTGCAGACCCGGGAGACCAATGGGCAGAAGCTCTGCAGACCCGGGAGACCAATGGGCAGAAGCTCTGCAGACCCGGGAGACCAATGGGCAGAAGCTCCGCCCCAGGCAACAAACTTCTTTTTATCTCAGATAATCCTGGAGTCTCTGGCGTTACGTTTACAGAAGGGATAGTGAGAACTGGGGGTGATTGTGGGTGTAATGCCCCATCCCTTGGCCCCAGGGGCACCCTACTCTGCTCTCTGTGCCTGGGGTAAATACAACAAAGACTCACGTTGGCCCCTGTTTTGTGGGGTGGTTTTTGCACCAATATATTATACACGCGTGTGAGTTTGGGGTTACAGAGTTACCCCCCCACATCTCTCAGCCCCAGGGGACTGTCCCACTCTCTCTGGTCTTGTGAGCGCTGCCCCCCAGTGGCCCCCTAGCTAGTAACACTACAGCGCTGCCCATTGTGATATCTGCCTGCTGCTATGGGGAGGCCCCGCCCCTGATTTAACCCCTCTGTCCCTTACCCCCCCCAGCCCCCTTCTCTGTAATATACCCTGTGGGAGAAATGTTAAATTAAGGTGCCGCTTCTATTCAGAGTTACAAGAAATACACATTTTAACAGAGACTCTGTGTCCGTCTGTCTTTGACTCCGCCCACAGGATGACTGAACTCCCGCCCCTTAAAGGGGAACTCCTCCCTAATTTTATAATGGAAGAAAATGTACAATCCAGTGGCCAATGATCGGATGATGCTAAGGGGCCCACGGAGGACTAAATCCATGCACCAATGAGCTCCTCACCCGATTGGGTTATTAAACCTGCCTGATAGATACCTGGTTCTGAAGGGCCAACGTTGGTAGGTTTTATTGGCCTGTGTTTGACCAGACTAATGTATAAACTCATAGGTGCCCAAGTGACCAACATGGCTTCCAGCTCAGAGTGTGGCTCCTCCCCACGGTCACAGCACCAATGAGCACAGGCTTCTCTCCAAGGGTGATTGGGGCAAAAGGAGGATCAATAGGGGTAGAAAACCCTGATGGGCAAGTCCCCCCAGCGACAGGGTGGGAAGTTATTGACTTATAGATCAGGAAGTTCCTCGTGGGAGGGGTCAGGAAGTTCAGTTGGTATTACAGGGCGACGGCGGTCTGTCTGCTACTCGGTATTCAGTCAGGGGCCACAGGTCTGTTCAACAGGTTGGAACGGAAATGTTATCGTTAGATAATCGTTAGACCGTTTATGACCGACAGAAGCTGATTGGGCAGAAACTTGACCTTTATCGGCACTTACTTGACCCCTTATGTACACGCCCCTCTCTCACTCGGAGGGAGCCGATTTGCCAAAAACTGTCAATTATGTGAATTATTTGCTTATAATGGAGTCTATGGGCTTCCCATAATGTGGGTCTTTCCGGATAATGGATCCTATACCCGTATTACCAAGAAAGAATGTGAATTTATTCAGGTATCAGACCTAGGGTTGTGATGTTCTATCCATAAAATGCAAGACCCCCATCTCCCCGTGGCCCCATGATTTTGGGCGACCTTACAAAAAGGCGGTGCTATCCTATGTGCCACCTACACTGTGGGAGGGTTATTGGTGGCCATTGGGTCCTCATAGGCATCAGTGGGGGACACATTAATGCCCCCCCCAGCCATAGGAACATGAGTTTATACTCAAACCATTATATTTTATATCACTCCATCATTACATTAGTTTGTATGTACAAAGCCAGGGTACCGCTATGGGCACTATATGTGCCCCCTATAAACCTATCTTTGGGCCAATGGGAAAGAGACTTGTTTGCAGACTGACTGCCCCATTATACCCCAATATACCCCCATCATCTAAATATAGAATGTTAATAATAATAATAGAAGGAATGTGCTTTAAAAAGGAGTCATTTATTGGAAATTTCTCCAAAACCCCCTCTAGCCCCGCCCATCTGCCCCACTTCCTGCCGCTTCCTTTCCCAGGCGGCTCTGTAGGATAGGAACCAATCAGCAGCTAGGCTGACCTGATAGGGAACTGAAGCCTGTCTGTGCTTGTGTGACTGCAGGGCTGTGATTGGCTCTCCCCCTTCTACTGTGCTTCTGGCAGGGACCGTTAGGACACGCCCACCCCTCATTTGAAACCCAGACAGGGACCTGAGAGGATCTATATCAGTGGTTCTCAACCTGTGGGTCGGGACCCCTTTGGGGGTGGAACGACCCTTTCACAGGGGTCACCTAAGACCATGGGAAAACACATATTTTCGTTGGTCTTAGGAATAATTTTATGGTTGGGGGTCACCACAACATGAGGAACTGTATTAAAGGGTCACGGCATTAGGAAGGTTGGGAACCCCTGATCTATAGGGACCCCCAATAAAGGGGCCATTTCTCCTTAGCAAAGTTACCGTTATACGCAGGGGAAGCCTGGCCGCCCTCCAGTGTTATTGTTACTTTTCATTCCTTCCCTTTCTGCTATTTATATTCCCATCTCTCCTTTACCCGCTGCTGGTTACTGGGGTAATACCGAACGGGGAGCCGCTGAGCAAAGAAGCCAAATAACTGAAAAACCAAATAAAATGAAAACAAAATGAAGACCAATTGCAAATTGTCTCAAAATATCAGTCTACAACTTATTAACAGTTAGTTTAAAGGTCAACTATCCCTTTTTAATACCCGATTCTCTGATGGATGTAATGAGTTTAGCTCCTCCCTCTAATGCCTGCACCTTGCCTTACGGCAATATCCTAAATGCCTTATCTGCTGAGCGTCACTGATTTCTTAGTGACAGGAGATTTGCCGTTTCTTACTAACATGGGAAATGCCCTTTTCTAAAAAATAAAAGTATAAATGGGAAACCTGCCTTATTAAAGTGTATAATCACTCCCCAAGCCCTGCGCCCCCTCCCCAGTTACTGGGATGGCTGATAATTCCCTCTGTGCCCAGTTACTGGGATGGCTGATAATTCCCTCTGTGCCCAGTTACTGGGATGGCTGATAATTCCCTCTGTGCCCAGTTACTGGGATGGCTGATAATTCCCTCTGGGCCCAGTTACTGGGATGGCTGATAATTCCCTCTGTGCCCAGTTACTGGGATGGCTGATAATTCCCTCTGTGCCCAGTTACTGGGATGGCTGATAATTCCCTCTGTGCCCAGTTACTGGGATGGCTGGTAATTCCCTCTGGGCCCAGTTACTGGGATGGCTGGTAATTCCCTCTGTGCCCAGTTACTGGGATGGCTGATAATTCCCTCTGTGCCCAGTTACTGGGATGGCTGATAATTCCCTCTGTGCCCAGTTACTGGGATGGCTGATAATTCCCTCTGTGCCCAGTTACTGGGATGGCTGATAATTCCCTCTGGGCCCAGTTACTGGGATGGCTGATAATTCCCTCTGGGCCCAGTTACTGGGATGGCTGATAATTCCCTCTGTGCCCAGTTACTGGGATGGCTGATAATTCCCTCTGGGCCCAGTTACTGGATGGCTGATAATTCCCTCTGTGCCCAGTTACTGGGATGGCTGATAATTCCTCTGGGCCCAGTTACTGGGATGGCTGGTAATTCCCTCTGGGCCCAGTTACTGGGATGGCTGATAATTCCCTCTGTGCCCAGTTACTGGGATGGCTGGTAATTCCCTCTGGGCCCAGTTACTGGGATGGCTGATAATTCCCTCTGTGCCCAGTTACTGGGATGGCTGATAATTCCCTCTGGGCCCAGTTACTGGGATGGCTGATAATTCCCTCTGGGCCCAGTTACTGGGATGGCTGGTAATACCCTCTGTGCCCAGTTACTGGGATGGCTGATAATTCCCTCTGTGCCCAGTTACTGGGATGGCTGATAATTCCCTCTGTGCCCAGTTACTGGGATGGCTGATAATTCCCTCTGTGCCCAGTTACTGGGATGGCTGATAATTCCCTCTGTGCCCAGTTACTGGGATGGCTGGTAATTCCCTCTGTGCCCAGTTACTGGGATGGCTGATAATTCCCTCTGTGCCCAGTTACTGGGATGGCTGATAATTCCCTCTGTGCCCAGTTACTGGGATGGCTGATAATTCCCTCGTGCCCAGTTACTGGATGGCTGATAATTCCCTCTGTGCCCAGTTACTGGGATGGCTGGTAATTCCCTCTGTGCCCCAGTTACTGGGATGGCTGATAATTCCCTCTGTGCCCAGTTACTGGGATGGCTGATAATTCCCTCTGTGCCCAGTTACTGGGATGGCCTCTGGGCCCAGTTACTGGGATGGCTGTAATTCCCTCTGGGCCCAGTTACTGGGATGGCTGTAATTCCCTCTGTGCCCAGTTACTGGGATGGCTGATAATTCCCTCTGTGCCCAGTTACTGGGATGGCTGATAATTCCCTCTGTGCCCAGTTACTGGGATGGCTGGTAATTCCCTCTGTGCCCAGTTACTGGGATGGCTGATAATTCCTCTGGCCCAGTTACTGGGATGGCTGATATAATTCCTCTGTGCCCAGTTACTGGGATGGCTGATAATTCCCTCTGTGCCCAGTTACTGGGATGGCTGATAATTCCCTCTGTGCCCAGTTACTGGGATGGCTGATAATTCCCTCTGTGCCCAGTTACTGGGATGGCTGATAATTCCCTCTGTGCCCAGTTACTGGGATGGCAGATAATTCCCTCTGTGCCCAGTTACTGGGATGGCTGATAATTCCCTCTGGGCCCAGTTACTGGGATGGCTGGTAATTCCCTCTGGGCCCAGTTACTGGGATGGCTGATAATTCCCTCTGGGCCCAGTTACTGGGATGGCTGATAATTCCCTCTGGGCCCAGTTACTGGGATGGCTGATAATTCCCTCTGTGCCCAGTTACTGGGATGGCTGATAATTCCCTCTGTGCCCAGTCCAGCTGGGAAGTCCCTACAGAAATGGATTCAGAATGTTGCATTAACCCCAGATATGATATACATATGGGTGTGTTGTACTACAACTCCCAAGACCCAAGGGATTCTGAGTTATAGCTTAAGGATCAACTGCAGAAAGTAACCAATGGCAGCCCCCCCACCCAATTGTAATGGTACAATCCCATACCCTATAGAGCAGGGAGCAGGGCAGACAGGTTGGGGCTGAACAGAATAGAAATGGGAGCCTCTGTCTATACTGTCCAAATGCATTCTGGGTATTGTAGTTTTATATTAATCCTAGCTGTAGGCTAATTGTTAGATACAAACTACATTACCCAGCATGCAGTGGGACAGGCACGGCAGGTTTACTAGAGGAAAAAACTTTGGCTAGTTTCCAAACTACAAACCTGCCAAGGCTTCAAAAAATAGTACTTTGGAAACCCGCCAGGGCTTTATATTAGTAGCCCAATTTGGTGGAAAAACTGGCAACCCTGCGTCTGTCTAACGGAACACGCGTGTTTATCTGCACCACACGAGCCCGTCATCCACAAACGCTTCCTCTGATTGGTCCTTTCTCGCTATGGTTTGTTCTGATTTGTCCATTCTTTCGACATTTTCTTCCGATTGGTCCATTCTCTCAATAATCTGCTCTGATTGGCCTATTATTTCAACACTCTGCTCTGATTGGCCCATTCGCACGATAACTGCCTAAACACGCAGCTCAATCTCTCCAAGCGGAGTTTTAAAGCGCCGATACTTTCAGAGCAAATTAATAAAAGGCAAATTTGATCTTCCTGAGAGCCTGATTACTCAGTGTTGCTTTCTCTATATCATTCCGCTACACACTCGGTGCCCTAGTCCAGCGCCTCCATTTCCCCACAGAACTAGTAGGAACACTAACACAAAGCACGGTGTGTGGCCCTTCTGTGGAGCCAGGGGCCAAGTATGAGGGATTTGGGGCTGAGGGAAAAGCCTGACGGGAAATTCTTTAGGGGCGATAATAGAAGCGCTGCCGGTGACTAACTGCGCCCAAATCCCGCCAAATCCAAACCTCCCGGAAGTGGCTGTGCGTTCCAGAGAGAAAGTCCGAATCAGTTCCGGGTTGAAGCCGGTGCGTGTCACTTGTGTTTCCGGAAGTTATTCCCATGCGGTTCCCATGTGTTGCTGGGGAGCTGAAGTCCGGCCATGAAGTATTCCTACAAGGTAACGAATGGGCCCCTGATAACTGTAATGATTCTGCCCGGTACCTACCGGAGGCTCCGCCCCAGGGCCACTTACTGACTGGGGGCTAATCCCGCCTTCTCTCTAACCTGCTCTGTCTCTCTCCCCATTGCAGTTCAGCAACCTCCTGGGCACCTTCTATCGCCGTGGGAACCTGAGCTTCACTCCCGATGGGAATTCCCTGATTAGCCCAGTGGGCAACCGACTCAGCATCTTCCACCTGAAGAAGTAGGTAGTGACTGGGCTACATGTGTGTGTCCTATTGCCCCCCAGCCTGTTGCCCCCCCAGCCTAATGCCCCCCCCAGCCTGTTGCCCCCCCCAGCCTAATGCCCCCCCAGCCTGTTGCCCCCCCAGCCTATTGACGCCCCCCCAGCCTATTGACGCCCCCCCCAGCCTATTGCCCCCCCCCAGCCTATTGCCCCCCCCCAGCCTGTTGCCCCCCCCCAGCCTGTTGCCCCCCCCAGCCTGTTGCCCCCCCCAGCCTGTTGCCCCCCCCCAGCCTGTTGCCCCCCCCAGCCTGTTGCCCCCCCCAGCCTGTTGCCCCCCCCAGCCTGTTGCCCCCCCAGCCTATTGCCCCCCCAGCCTATTGCCCCCCCAGCCTGTTGCCCCCCCAGCCTGTTGCCCCCCCAGCCTATTGCCCCCCAGCCTGTTGCCCCCAGGGGTGCGGGGGTACTGGGCCCCTTCCTCTGAGTTCAGTTGGTACAGTCTGACCCAGGAACAATAAATAACCCAGAATTGCTTGTAACTCTCTTCCTTCCCTCCGTTAGTAACAATGGCGAGACCCTGCCCCTGGCCACTCGCTGTAACATCACCTGCGTCGCTCTCTCACCGGACGGGTCGCTGGGGATACTGGTGGATGAAGGTAACTGTTAGGGACACTCTGGGAATGGTGGTCTCATCCTCTGCACCTTCACTGCCCTCTCACCCTTATATCTGCCCCCCCCATAGGGCAATTCCCACACAGTAACATAACCAGCGTGGGCTCAGGGATCTCATGGGGGGGTGTTGGTTACGCTGGTTACGCTAAACAGATGATGCTGATTGGGGCAACTTCCCGGAGTATTTAACTTCAGAAAGACCTTTTGTACAAGTCATTGTGAATGGAAAAAATTCCATACTGTTATCTGCCCCTCTGTCCCCTCCCCATCCTGCCCCTTCCCCCTGATACTGTTATCTGCCCCTCTGTCCCCTCCCCATCCTGCCCCTTCCCCTTTATACTGTTATCTGCCCCTCTGTCCCCTCCCCATCCTGCACCTGATACTGTTATCTGCCCCTCTGTCCCCCTCCCCATCCTGCACCTTCCCCTTTATACTGTTATCTGCCCCTCTGTCCCCTCCGTCCCCTCCGTCCCCTCCCCATCCTGCCCCTGATACTGTTTTCTGCCCCTCTGTCCCCCTCCCCATCCCCATCCTGCACCTTCCCCTTTATACTGTTATCTGCCCCTCTGTCCCCTCCGTCCCCTCCCCATCCTGCCCCTGATACTGTTATCTGCCCCTCTGTCCCCTCCCCATCCTGCCCCTGATACTGTTATCTGCCCCTCTGTCCCCTCCCCATCCTGCCCCTGATACTGTTATCTGCCCCTCTGTCCCCTCCCCATCCTGCACCTTCCCCTTTATACTGTTATCTGCCCCTCTGTCCCCTCCCCATCCTGCCCCTGATACTGTTATCTGCCCCTCTGTCCCCTCCCCATCCTGCCCCTGATACTGTTATCTGCCCCTCTGTCCCCCTCCCCATCCTGCACCTTCCCCTTTATACTGTTATCTGCCCCTCTGTCCCCATCCTGCACCTTCCCCTTTATACTGTTATCTGCCCCTCTGTCCCCTCCCATCCTGCACCTTCCCCTTTATACTGTTATCTGCCCCTCTGTCCCCATCCTGCACCTTCCCCTTTATACTGTTATCTGCCCCTCTGTCCCCTCCCCATCCTGCACCTTCCCCCTGATACTGTTATCTGCCCCTCTGTCCCCTCCCCATCCTGCCCCTGATACTGTTATCTGCCCCTCTGTCCCCTCCCCGTCCTGCCCCTGATACTGTTATCTGCCCCTCTGTCCTCTCCCCATCCTGCACCTTCCCCCTGATACTGTTATCTGCCCCTCTGTCCCCTCCCCATCCTGCCCCTTCCCCCTGATACTGTTATCTGCCCCTCTGTCCCCTCCCCATCCTGCCTCTTCCCCCTGATACTGTTATCTGCCCCTCTGTCCCCTCCCCATCCTGCCCCTTCCCCCTGATACTGTTATCTGCCCCTGTGTCCCCTTCCCCATCCTGCCCCTTCCCCCTGATACTGTTATCTGCCCCTCTGTCCCCTCCCCATCCTGCCCCTTCCCCCTGATACTGTTATCTGCCCCTGTGTCCCCTTCCCCATCCTGCCCCTTCCCCCTGATACAGTTATCTGCCCCTCTGTCCCCTCCCCATCCTGCCCCTTCCCCCTGATACTGTTATCTGCCCCTCTGTCCCCTCCCCATCCTGCCCCTTCCCCCTGATACTGTTATCTGCCCCTCTGTCCCCTTCCTGCCCATTGATATCTCTGCATTAATATCTCCCTATTCTGCTCCTCTCTTGCCCCAAGCCCCGCCCCTTTGCTATTTGCCCCATCTCATCTTCCTGCTTTCTTGCCCCACAGAAGGAGCCGCTCTGCTCATTAGTTTTGCCACCAAGTCGGTGCTGAACCAGTTCAGTTTCCAGCAGCCGGTGCAGTCAGTGAGCTTCTCCCCGGACGGCAGGTAACTGGGGGGGTATCTATATTCATACAGTGCCCCCCGTACGGGTGCAACTGCCCCTGCCTGACCCCCATTGCTTGTTCCTGGCAGGAAGTTCCTGCTCACTAAGGGCAATGTGGCGATGCTGTATCACGCGCCGGGGAAGCGCCGGGAATTTAACGCCTTCGTCCTGGATAAAACGTTTTACGGACCCTACGACGAGACCACGTGTATCGACTGGACGGACGACTCCAAGTAAGTGGGAAAGTGCGACTCCCTGATGCCCCTCAGTGGGGTAATGGGCTCAGAGGGAAAGGCCAATGTTACCCCTTTGACTGTTGGTAATGAAGAATCTCCATCTCTGGTTACAAACGTTACAGCATTGCAGTAAAGCAGCTCCTATGTTCCAGCAAATGGAAGCTGATAGGAGGGAAATCAACCAATCAGGGGGCAGTCCCTGCCCAGGCTTAGTGATTGTGCATAGAGGACTCTATAAAGACCAATGAAATCTCTTTTTCTCTCTTTTCCCAAGATGCTTTGCTGTGGGGAGTAAGGACATGTCCACCTGGGTGTTTGGGGCAGAGCGGTGGCAGAATCTCATTTACTACTCCCTGGGGGGGCACAAGGATGCCATCGTGGCTTGTTTCTTCCAGGAGGGCAGTTTGGATGTGAGTATGGCAGTTCCTACACCTGGGGGAGGAGCCTGAGTTACAGGCTCTGTGATTGGATGAGGTGTTGCTCTATAACCGCGCCTGTTGCCCCACAGTTATACACAATCAGCGCTGACGCCACCCTCTGCGTGTGGGGGTGCGACACGGAACTCGCCCAGCTGCTGCCCCGGGACCCCGACAAGAAAGCCCGAGAGTCGGGGGGCGCAGAGGAACCCAGAGCAGAGGAGATCCGCGGAACCGCAAACCCCGCCCCCGAGGAGAGCGTGGGCAGAGTGCGCTACCGCAAGAGCAGCAGGTAAGTGCCGGGGGGGGGCAATTAGGGCTTCTCTGAGACCCCAACTCACTCTCTGTGCCCCCCCCCAGGCACTTCTTTAACAAAGAGGGAGATTTTACCGCACTCACGGCCGCCGCGTTCCACAAGAAACTCAACATCCTGGTCACCGGATTCTCCTCCGGAATGTTCCATATCCATGAGCTGCCGGAGCTGAGCCTCATCCACTCACTAAGGTATTGGGGGGTTCCTTACGGGACGGGGGGGGGCTTGTACCCCCACAGCAGTGTTAGGGGGCTGCTACACCGCTATCATGGCCACTGGGCAATGTGCTGGGGGGCCGCAGTGTTGGCAGCCCCTCTCTCCCAAATAAATACTGCCCCCCCCCCCCATCTAGCAGCCGGCATTCTGATTGGTGTAAAAGTGACCTCCGAAGCCCCTCCCATCTTGATAATTTGGAGCACTTCCCGCCCCAGCTGCTTGTTGGTTTTGGGGACTGGGGGGGCAGGCAGTTCTGTGATACTGGGGGGGGGTAAGGTTTGTAAGAGAGAGAATGTACCATTGTATTTGGGGGGGGCAGATAGTAAGTTCATCTATTGACCCTCCCCCTGGTAACCCCCCCGAGCCTTTCTTAGTATTTCAGACCAGAGAGTTTCCACCATCAGCATCAACTGCACCGGGGACTGGATTGCGTTTGGCTGCAGCGGTGAGTCCAACAGAACCTCCAGCAGAACCCGAATTCCCCTTATACTGGTGCCAGTCTCTCCCCTCTGGTCCCCCCTTACTGTTACCCCAGGCCTAACTGTGCCTTAACCCTAAACTCCCTGTCTGGGCTCCCCCTCTGGCACCTTCCCCCTGAGCTGCCCCCCCCCCCCAATTCCTCTATCACCTTCCCCCCCCAGTTGGGCTCTCCCCCTCTGGCACCTTTCCCCCCCCCCTCCAGCTTGGCTCTCCCCCTCTGGCACCTCCCCCCCCCCCCTCCAGCTGGGCTCCCCCTCTATCACCTTCCCCCCCCCCCCCCCCCCCAGCTGGGCTCTCCCCCTCTGACACCTTTCCCCCCCCCCTCCAGCTTGGCTCTCCCCCTCTGGCACCTCCCCCCCCCCTCCAGCTGGGCTCCCCCTCTATCACCTTCCCCCCCCCCCCCAGCTGGGCTCTCCCCCTCTGACACCTTTCCCCCCCCCCTCCAGCTTGGCTCTCCCCCTCTGGCACCTCCCCCCCCCCTCCAGCTGGGCTCCCCCTCTATCACCTTCCCCCCCCAGCTGGGCTCCCGCTCTATCACCTTCCCCCCCCAAGCTGGGCTCCCCCTCTTGCACCTCCCCCCCCCCTCCAGCTGGGCTCCCCCTCTATCACCTCCCCCCCCCCCAGCTGGGCTCCCCCTCTGGCACCTCCCCCCCCCCTCCAGCTGGGCTCCCCCTCTATCACCTTCCCCCCCCCCCCCCCAGCTGGGCTCCCCCTCTAGGACTTTTTTTCCATATTTCCTCTCAACCCACTGGTACCGGGCCATTGCCCCATGATTTCACCCCGTTCCTTTGCCTGCAGGTTTGGGGCAGTTGCTGGTGTGGGAGTGGCAGAGTGAGTCGTACGTGCTGAAGCAGCAGGGGCATTTCAACAACATGGGGGCCCTGAGTTACTCCCCCGACGGGCAGCACATTGTGACTGGGGGGGACGATGGGAAGGTGAGTGGGAAATGAGTGAATCTGTGTATAAGGGGCCTCGCCCCGCGGCTGCCAGCATGGGGTGCCTGGGCCTCGCCCCGCGGGTGCCAGCATGGGGTGCCTGGGCCTCGCCCCGCGGGTGCCAGCATGGGGTGCCTGGGCCTCGCCCCGCGGGTGCCAGCATGGGGTGCCTGGGCCTCGCCCCGCGGGTGCCAGCATGGGGTGCCTGGGCCTCGCCCCGCGGGTGCCAGCATGGGGTGCCTGGGCCTCGCCCCGCGGGTGCAGCATGGGGTGCCTGGGCCTCGCCCCGCGGGTGCCAGCATGGGGTGCCTGGGCCTCGCCCCGCGGGTGCCAGCATGGGGTGCCTGGGCCTCGCCCCGCGGGTGCCAGCATGGGGTGCCTGGGCCTCGCCCCGCGGGTGCCAGCATGGGGTGCCTGGGCCTCGCCCCGCGGGTGCCAGCATGGGGTGCCTGGGCCTCGCCCCGCGGGTGCCAGCATGGGGTGCCTGGGCCTCGCCCCGCGGGTGCCAGCATGGGGTGCCTGGGCCTCGCCCCGCGGGTGCCAGCATGGGGTGCCTGGGCCTCGCCCCGCGGGTGCCAGCATGGGGTGCCTGGGCCTCGCCCCGCGGGTGCCTGGGCCTCGCCCCGCGGGTGCCTGGGCCTCGCCCCGCGGGTGCCTGGGCCTCGCCCCGCGGGTGCCAGCATGGGGTGCCTGGGCCTCGCCCCGCGGGTGCCAGCATGGGGTGCCTGGGCCTCGCCCCGCGGGTGCCAGCATGGGGTGCCTGGGCCTCGCCCCGCGGGTGCCAGCATGGGGTGCCTGGGCCTCGCCCGCGGGGTGCCAGCATGGGGTGCCTGGGCCTCGCCCCGCGGGTGCCAGCATGGGGTGCCTGGGCCTCGCCCGCGGGTGCCAGCATGGGGTGCCTGGGCCTCGCCCCGCGGGTGCCAGCATGGGGTGCCTGGGCCTCGCCCCGCGGGTGCCAGCATGGGGTGCCTGGGCCTCGCCCCGCGGGTGCCAGCATGGGGTGCCTGGGCCTCGCCCCGCGGGTGCCAGCATGGGGTGCCTGGGCCTCGCCCCGCGGGTGCCAGCATGGGGTGCCTGGGCCTCGCCCCGCGGGTGCCAGCATGGGGTGCCTGGGCCTCGCCCCGCGGGTGCCAGCATGGGGTGCCTGGGCCTCGCCCCGCGGGTGCCAGCATGGGGTGCCTGGGCCTCGCCCCGCGGGTGCCAGCATGGGGTGCCTGGGCCTCGCCCCGCGGGTGCCAGCATGGGGTGCCTGGGCCTCGCCCCGCGGGTGCCAGCATGGGGTGCCTGGGCCTCGCCCCGCGGGTGCCAGCATGGGGTGCCTGGGCCTCGCCCCGCGGGTGCCAGCATAGGGTGTCGGTATAAGGTGCCATTTCTCGCCATCCCTGCAGGTAAAGGTTTGGGACACGAGCAGCGGATTTTGTTTCGTGACGTTTACGGATCATACGAGCAGCGTTACAGCCGTTACATTCGCCAGCAGCGGGCAGGTCATACTCAGCGCCTCATTGGATGGCACCGTCAGAGCGTTCAGCTTGCTCAGGTACCCGCTCCCTTCCTGCCCCCAACCTGCCCAGCGCAAGGGGAGGAGCCACCATCCTGGGACTGAACCAAATGCCCTGCTTTGCCCCCCCCCCCTCACCCCAGCGCCCCCTGTTACTGAGGAGGGTAAATTCCCTGTCTCCGCAGGTACCGCAACTTCCGCACATTCACATCCCCCAAACCCGCGCAGTTCTCGTGCCTCGCCGTGGATGGGAGCGGGGAGATCGTGTGCGCGGGGGCGCAGGACTCCTACGAGGTCTATGTGTGGAGCATGCAGACTGGGCGGCTCCTCGATGTGAGTATCTCTTAGGTACCCCCCCATACCCCCTGATACCCCAGACACTCCCCCCATACCTCCTTATACTGCCTGATACCTCCCAATACAGCCTGATACTCCCCCCATACAGCCTGATACTCCCCCCATACCTCCTTATACTGCCTGATACCTCCCAATACAGCCTGATACTCCCCCCATACCTCCTTACATTGCCTGATACCTCCCAATACCCCAGATATTCCCCCCCCCATACCCCTGATACCTCAGATACTCCCCCCATACCTCCTTATACTGCCTGATACCTCCCAATACAGCCTGATACTCCCCCCATACCTCCTTACATTGCCTGATACCTCCCAATACCCCAGATATTCCCCCCCCCCCATACCCCGGATACCTCAGATACTCCCTCCCATACCTCCCGATACAGCCTGATACCCCAGGTACTCCCCCCATACCTCCCGATACCCCAGATACTCCCCCCCCTCCCCCATACCTCCCGATACCCCAGATACTCCCCCCCCCCCCCCATACCTCCCGATACAGCCTGATACCTCAGATACTCCCCCATACCTCCTTATACTGCCTGATACCTCCCAATACAGCCTGATACTCCCCCCATACAGCCTGATACTCCCCCATACCTCCTTACATTGCCTGATACCTCCCAATACCCCAGATATTCCCCCCCCCATACCCCTGATACCTCAGATACTCCCCCCATACCTCCTTATACTGCCTGATACCTCCCAATACAGCCTGATACTCCCCCCATACCTCCTTACATTGCCTGATACCTCCCAATACCCCAGATATTCCCCCCCCCATACCCCGGATACCTCAGATACTCCCTCCCATACCTCCCGATACCCCAGATACTTCCCCCCCCCCCCCCCCATACCTCCCGATACAGCCTGATACCCCAGGTACTCCCCCCATACCTCCCGATACCCCAGATACTCCCCCCCCCCCCCCATACCTCCCGATACAGCCTGATACCTGATACCCCAGGTACTCCCCCCATACCTCCCGATACCCCAGATACTCCCCCCCCCCCCATACCTCCCAATACAGCCTGATACCTCCCGATACCCCTTCCCTTAGCACTAGGACCCCATTCCCTTTCTGAACACATTCGTTGCCCTGGCAACTGAGTTCTATTTTACTACTCACAGGTCCTCTCCGGGCACGAGGGGCCAATCAGCTGTGTGGCATTTAACCCTTGGCGTTCTGTGCTGGCCACGGCTTCCTGGGATAAGACTGTCAGGCTGTGGGACATGGTGGACAGCTGGAGGACCACCGAGACTCTCAACCTGACTTCAGATGGTGAGTTGGGCAGCGCTTGTTTGGCCTTGGTTTCCCCAGTGCCCCAATGCCAGTACCAGTGCCAGCTCCCCAGTACCAGTGCCAGCTCCCCAGTGTCTCATCCTGGTTTCTCGCCCCACAGCCCTCGCCGTCACGTTCCGCCCGGATGGCAGGGAGATCGCCGTGGCCTCTATGGACGGTCAGATCACATTTTGGGAATCTGAGAAAGGGACACAAACGGGATCCATCGAGGGGCGACACGACCTGAAGTTGGGGCGCAAGGAGCTGGACAAGGTGACGGCCAAACATTCTTCAAAGGGCAAGTAAGTATCCGCACCCCTAGTTCTGCCCCCTATGTGCCCCGGTGCCACATACTGTGACCCTTATTATCTTGCCCCCCAGGGCATTCACGGCGCTTTGTTACACCGCTGACGGGCAGGCCCTGCTGGCCGGGGGGGCATCTCGCTACGTCTGCCTGTACCACGTCGGGGAGCAGATTCTGGCGAAGAAGTTTGAGATCTCGTGCAACCACTCTCTGGATGCCATGGAGGTGGGGGCGCTGGAGGGACCAATGGGGGGGAATGGGGGGTTCCTTGTACCCCGAGGCTCTTTGTTCTACTCGTCATTCATTTTCTGTTTCCCAGGAATTTCTGGACCGTCGGAAGATGACGGAATTCGGGAGCGTGGCGCTGATCGATGAAGGGACAGGAGAAGAGGGGGGGGTCAGTTTGAGCCTCCCGGGGGTGCACCGAGGTTTGTGGCCACACTGGCAGCCCTGGGGTAGGGGGGTTTGGGTATTATGGGTGGCAGTCAGTTGTCTGTACGAGGCGGCCATATTGGTGCTGATTTAGACGCATTTCGCGCAGGTGACATGAGTTCGCGCCACTTCAAGCCTGAGATCCGCGTCTCGTCTCTGCACTTCTCCCCCACCGGTGAGTAATTTGGGGCTCAGTAGCTGTAGCAGGCAGGTTTGGGGGGCAGTACCTATTGAGCCCCGCCCCTTTTCTACCCCACAGGGCGTAGCTGGGCCGCCACCTCCACAGAGGGGCTCCTGATCTTCTCACTGGATTCCAGCGCCGTGTTCGACCCCTTCGACCTGGACGAGGAGGTGACGGCTGGGGGGGTGCGGAGAGCGCTCCGCGGGGCAGAATGGACGCGCGCCATCGTCATGGCGATGAGACTCAATGAGGAGTCACTTCTGCGGGAGGCGCTGGAGAGCGTGCCTTGTGCTGATAGTAAGTGCACCCCACGTGTACCCCCCTGTCCCCCCACATGTACCCCCTGCCCCCAGTTACTCACAAGCCCTTGGTGCCCCCATCTGCCCCATCTCTAACCCCTGCACACACAAAATCTGTTCTACATGCCTGGGGGCATTGGGGCATTGGGGCATAGGAGCATGTCTGGGTGTTAGTATGTGCCTGGGGGTGTTAGAGTCCCTGTGTAATGCTGTGTTTGCCCCCCCCCCCCCAGTTGCAGTGCTTTGCTCCTCACTCCCGGAGCTGTACGTACAGAGACTTCTAGTGTTTTTGGCAACGCAGATCGAGCGATCCCGGCACCTCCAGTTCTACCTGATGTGGGCCCACCAGCTGCTCCTGCTACACGGGCACAGCATGAAATCCCGGTGAGCGGCCAACCTGTAGGGACGGGAAACGGGGGCATTCTGACCAGGGCAGGGGGGGTGTGAGGGTTAGTCGTGGTGAAGGAATGGGCAGAGAGAGTTAATTGCGGGGTAGGGATGGGCAAAAAGGGCTAAGTGCGGGATAGGGGCAGGTAATAGGTTAAATGTAGTAGCATAGGGGGGGGCAGGTAAGTTGTGACTGGGGGGGTCTCCCTGACTCACTTGGCTGTTTATCCCCCCAGTTCCGTGTCGGTGCTTCCGGCTGTCCATTCCCTACAGAAGAGTCTCCAGGGTCACTTGTCTGAGATCTCCAAACTGTGAGTCTGACTGTCACACCCAGCCCTAACGGTCTCTCTCTCTGTGTGACTGACACTGTCTCTCTCTCTGTGTGACTGACACTGTCTCTCTCTCTCTCTGTGTGACTGACACCGTCTCTCTCTCTGTGTGACTGACACTGTCTCTCTCTCTCTGTGTGACTGACACTGTCTCTCTCTCTGTGTGACTGACACTGTCTCTCTCTCTGTGTGACTGACACTGTCTCTCTCTCTCTGTGTGACTGACACCGTCTCTCTCTCTGTGTGACTGACACTGTCTCTCTCTCTCTGTGTGACTGACACCGTCTCTCTCTCTGTGTGACTGACCCCGTCTCTCTCTCTGTGTGACTGACACTGTCTCTCTCTCTGTGTGACTGACACTGTCTCTCTCTCTGTGTGACTGACACCGTCTCTCTCTCTGTGTGACTGACCCCGTCTCTCTCTCTGTGTGACTGACACTGTCTCTCTCTCTGTGTGACTGACACTGTCTCTCTCTCTGTGTGACTGACACCGTCTCTCTCTCTGTGTGACTGACACCGTCTCTCTCTCTGTGTGACTGACACCGTCTCTCTCTCTGTGTGACTGACACTGTCTCTCTCTCTGTGTGACTGACACTGTCTCTCTCTCTGTGTGACTGACACCGTCTCTCTCTCTCTGTGTGACTGACACCGTCTCTCTCTCTGTGTGACTGACACCGTCTCTCTCTCTCTGTGACTGACACTGTCTCTCTCTCTGTGTGACTGACACTGTCTCTCTCTCTGTGTGACTGACACCGTCTCTCTCTCTCTGTGTGACTGACACTGTCTCTCTCTCTCTGTGTGACTGACACTGTCTCTCTCTCTCTGTGTGACTGACACTGTCTCTCTCTCTCTGTGTGACTGACACTGTCTCTCTCTCTCTGTGTGACTGACACCGTCTCTCTCTCTGTGTGACTGACACCGTCTCTCTCTCTGTGTGACTGACACCGTCTCTCTCTCTCTCTGTGTGACTGACACCGTCTCTCTCTCTCTGTGTGACTGACACCGTCTCTCTCTCTCTGTGTGACTGACACTGTCTCTCTCTCTGTGTGACTGACACTGTCTCTCTCTCTGTGTGACTGACACCGTCTCTCTCTCTCTGTGTGACTGACACCGTCTCTCTCTCTCTGTGTGACTGACACCGTCTCTCTCTCTGTGTGACTGACACCGTCTCTCTCTCTCTGTGTGACTGACACCGTCTCTCTCTCTCTGTGTGACTGACACCGTCTCTCTCTCTCTGTGTGACTGACACCGTCTCTCTCTCTCTCTGTGTGACTGACACCGTCTCTCTCTCTCTCTGTGTGACTGACACCGTCTCTCTCTCTCTCTGTGTGACTGACACCGTCTCTCTCTCTCTCTGTGTGACTGACACCGTCTCTCTCTCTCTCTGTGTGACTGACACTGTCTCTCTCTCTGTGTGACTGACACTGTCTCTCTCTCTCTCTCTCTGTGTGACTGACACTGTCTCTCTCTCTGTGTGACTGACACTGTCTCTCTCTGTCTCTGTGTGACTGACACTGTCTCTCCCCCGCAGCTGCGAGTGGAATCGCTACAACATGAAGTTTGCGCTGTGTCTCTCCAGGCAGCGGGGTATGAAGCGGGGGGCAGAGGAGTCGGAGGCGGAGTCAGTGAGTGGGAGCCTGGAGGGGGCGGAGCAGTGAGGGGGGCAACATGGAGTGAGCCAGTACTGTACCGAGAGTAGCCGGTGAGACCTGCAGGGGTATATTGTGACTCCGCGGCTGGAAGGCCCCCCTGTCACACAAACTGTTTGTTGCCCCTTGTGCCCATGACTGGGGCATTGGGCTGGATCAGATACCCGGGGCAGATGTTGTGTATCCTGTGACTGCGCCATTTCTCCCACTGTAAATAAATCACAAAGAACTTGGCCAATGGGAAAGCGCCGGGGAGCGAAGACTCTGGGTTCAGTTATTATTCTCCTGTTATAAATGGGGGTTCTGCACCCCCCCACCCACCTCCCTGCACTCAGCTCCGCCCCCCCAGCAAGACATGGACAGTGGGAGGTGCAAGGATTCTTTTCCCGGATTGGCCGACATACATCTCCCCATGTTCCACCTCCTTCCAACAATGGCGCTGGTTCTGTATCATGGCGCCGGGTCAGTACCGACCCAAACTGTTTCACCTTCCCAAATAAACGTTTGTACCAACTCCCGGGCCGAGCAATTGTCTCAGATACTTCCTTGGTTTTGGGGGGCAGTTATTCTATTTATAATGGTGCTGCAGGGGGCGGGGTCAGTAAGATGAGAGGCCCCTATTGGTGGTGGTGGGGGGGGGGTACAAGATTGGGGCTGATTAGTGAATCTAGGGGCTAATGTGCCAGTAGCAGCCAATCATGTCTTTTCTCATTGTTTTCAGATTGTAGTAAACTGCACAGCTACTTGGTTGCCATTGGCAACTGCACTTTTTAGCACCTGTGTTAATAAATCAGCACCATGAACCTTACATAGAAACTGGGCCCAAGTCTTCTTGTGCTGCTGGACTGGGCCCAGAATATACTTGGGAACAGAACTATGTGTATAGAGCGCCCCCTAACCAGCAGCACCTGTACTACAAACTGAAGAGCTCCAGGGGCAACAATCTGCCCCGTGTCTCCTTAGTAATGAGCAGGGGGAGAGGCAGGATACTGAGGGGTTCTGTGCCCCCCATATAAAGGCACAAGGCTGCAGGCTGAGTTATACAGGGAACTCTGAGTATCACTCATGTATTATAAGGGATAATGTACCCCCTACTGTAAATGATAAGGATATTAGCAGTCACTGAGGGGTTCTGTGCCCCCCATATAAAGGCACAAGGCTGCAGGCTGAGTTATACAGGGAACTCTGAGTATCACTCATGTATTATAAGGGATAATGTACCCCCTACTGTAAATGATAAGGATATTAGCAGTCACTGAGGGGTTCTGTGCCCCCCATATAAAGGCACAAGGCTGCAGGCTGAGTTATACAGGGAACTCTGAGTATCACTCATGTATTATAAGGGATAATGTACCCCCTACTGTAAATGATAAGGATATTAGCAGTCACTGAGGGGTTCTGTGCCCCCCATATAAAGACACAAGGCTGCAGGCTGAGTTATACAGGGAACTCTGAGTATCACTCATGTATTATAAGGGATAATGTACCCCCTACTGTAAATGATAAGGATATTAGCAGTCACTGAGGGGTTCTGTGCCCCCCATATAAAGGCACAAGGCTGCAGGCTGAGTTATACAGGGAACTCTGAGTATCACTCATGTATTATAAGGGATAATGTACCCCCTACTGTAAATGATAAGGATATTAGCAGTCACTGAGGGGTTCTGTGCCCCCCATATAAAGGCACAAGGCTGCAGGCTGAGTTATACAGGGAACTCTGAGTATCACTCATGTATTATAAGGGATACTGTACCCCCTACTGTAAATGATAAGGATATTAGCAGTCACTGAGGGGTTCTGTGCCCCCCATATAAAGGCACAAGGCTGCAGGCTGAGTTATACAGGGAACTCTGAGTATCACTCATGTATTATAAGGGATAATGTACCCCCTACTGTAAATGATAAGGATATTAGCAGTCACTGAGGGGTTCTGTGCCCCCCATATAAAGGCACAAGGCTGCAGGCTGAGTTATACAGGGAACTCTGAGTATCACTCATGTATTATAAGGGATAATGTACCCCCTACTGTAAATGATAAGGATATTAGCAGTCACTGAGGGGTTCTGTGCCCATAGGGTAACAGTATCTGAGGGGTTAATAGTCTGGCATATGAGGGGTAACAGCATTTAAGGGGTTAAAACTTGGCATGTAGGGGGTAATAGTACCTGAGGGGTTAATAGTCTGGCATGTAGGGTAAATAACTGTGCCTGTAATGGCGCTTTCCCTGCTGGGATTGGTTGTTTTTACAGCATAAAGTAAACACTTTAATTTGACCAAAGGGAAAAAGGAGCGTGTGAGTGTCAGCAGTTGCTGGGCAGAAAATGAAACACAGGTTACTGGCAGTTACTGGCAGTGAGAGAGGAAACGTCGGGCTCTGTAAGTTTGGGGGATACATTTGGGTGGGACTGGGCATTCCCCCACCCCCCAGGGCTGGGACCCCTCAGTAGGGAGAGTGAGGG
This sequence comes from Xenopus tropicalis, assembly GCF_000004195.4. Taxonomy (NCBI): domain Eukaryota; kingdom Metazoa; phylum Chordata; class Amphibia; order Anura; family Pipidae; genus Xenopus; species Xenopus tropicalis. The sequence continues at coordinate 1,674,159 of NC_030678.2, forward strand.
CAGGGGGGGTGCTCCTGGGACAGTTACTGCCCTTTAAAGGGGTCAATTCCCTGTGTTTGTACTTGGGGAGCTGGGGCTTTACTGTGTGACTGTCAGGGAGTCGCGGCAGCCTTACACGGGCACATTGGGCCCTTCTGACCAATTTGGCAGCCTTACACGGGCACATTGGGCCCTTCTGACCAATTCGGCAGCCTTACACGGGCACATTGGGCCCTTCTGACCAATTTGGCAGCTTATCTGCCCCCGTATGGGCACCCCCGGCCTAACATTGGTCACCGCTCAATCGGGCAGGTTTGATCTTTCCATCAGATCGGGGACCGTGTCGGCTCGTTGGTGGGGTCCTCGGCCCGACGGCCCATATACCCCCTGTTTTACCCCAATCGCTTGGCCTCCTTACGTTGGGGTTTTGGAGGGGGCAGTGTATGAGCAAGATGGGGTGGCTATGGGGGTGTAGTGCTCTGTGTGGCAAATACCCCATGTGTGGTAGGACTGCACCCTACTGTGTCATAATTTGGGGGATTCTCTCTTTGTAATAGGATGGGTAGCAGTTTTGCCTGGCAGCGCTGGGGTCCTGAGTTCAATCCCAGCCGGGGCTCTGTCTGCAAGGAGTTTGTATGTTCCCCCCGAGCCTGTGTGGGTACCCTGGTTTTCTCAAGCACCCCAAATACATATGGGGTGTGATAGGAACCTTAGACTGTAAGCTCACTGGGGCAGGGACTAATGGGATAGGGACAGTAGATTGTAAGCTCACTGGGGCAGGGACTGATGGGAATGAGATAGGGACCTTAGATTGTAAGCTCACTGGGGCAGGGACTGATGGGAATGGGATAGGGACCTTAGATTGTAAGCTCACTGGGGCAGGGACTGATGGGAATGGGATAGGGACCTTAGATTGTAAGCTCCCTGGGGCAGGGACTGATGGGAATGGGATAGGGCCCTTAGATTGTAAGCTCACTGGGGCAGGGACTGATGGGAATGGGATAGGGACATTAGATTGTAAGCTCACTGGGGCAGGGGCTGATGGGAATGGGATAGGGACCTTAGATTGTAAGCTCACTGGGGCAGGGGCTGATGGGAATGTGATAGGGACCTTAGATTGTAAGCTCACTGGGGCAGGGACTGATGGGAATGGGATAGGGCCCTTAGATTGTAAGCTCCCTGGGGCAGGGACTGATGGGAATGGGATAGGGACCTTAGATTGTAAGCTCACTGGGGCAGGGACTGATGGGAATGGGATAGGGCCCTTAGATTGTAAGCTCACTGGGGCAGGGACTGATGGGAATGGGATAGGGCCCTTAGATTGTAAGCTCACTGGGGCAGGGACTGATGGGAATGGGATAGGGACCTTAGATTGTAAGCTCACTGGGGCAGGGACTGATGGGAATGGGATAGGGACCTTAGATTGTAAGCTCACTGGGGCAGGGACTGATGGGAATGGGATAGGGACCTTAGATTGTAAGCTCACTGGGGCAGGGACTGATGGGATTTCACCTTTAACAATAATAGTTATTGACCTTCTCTTGTATGGGGGGGCTGATACAGGAAATAGCACAGGATGGGGCGCAGGATATGGGGGGGCACTGAGCCCTTATGGGTAGGGAAGGGATCCCCGAGGCTGGTGGTGCATTCGCACATATATACATATACAGAGATATTGTCTCAGCCTGAGAAGCAGCCGGCACTGAGAGGGTTAACATTGGGTCCCACAGTTTCTATTCGCGCAGCAGAGACTGAGAAATGAAAGTGAAAGGGGGGGGGGGCACAAAGGGAACTGCTCCTGTTGTACCCTGTGGCACAGCCACCCTGGTGAGCTGGGGGGGTATATACTGTATGTATGTGTGGGTGGGGGGGTATATACTGTACGTATGTGTGGGTGGGGGGTATATACTGTACGTATGTGTGGGTGGGGGGGTATATACTGTACGTATGTGTGGGTGGGGGGTATATACTGTACGTATGTGTGGGTGGGGGGGTATATACTGTACGTATGTGTGGGTGGGGGGTATATACTGTACGTATGTGTGGGTGGGGGGGTATATACTGTACGTATGTGTGGGTGGGGGGGTATATACTGTACGTATGTGTGGGTGGGGGGGTATATACTGTACGTATGTGTGGGTGGGGGGGTATATACTGTACTGTATGTGTGGGTGGGGGGGTATATACTGTATGTATGTGTGGGTGGGGGGTATATACTGTACGTATGTGTGGGTGGGGGGGTATATACTGTACGTATGTGTGGGTGGGGGGGTATATACTGTACGTATGTGTGGGTGGGGGGGTATATACTGTACGTATGTGTGGGTGGGGGTATATACTGTACGTATGTGTGGGTGGGGGGGTATATACTGTATGTATGTGTGGGCGGGGGGTATATACTGTATGTATGTGTGGGTGGGGGGGTATATACTGTACGTATGTGTGGGTGGGGGGGTATATACTGTACGTATGTGTGGGTGGGGGGGTATATACTGTATGTATGTATGTGTGGGTGGGGGGGTATATACTGTATGTATGTGTGGGGTGGGGGGTATATACTGTATGTATGTGTGGGTGGGGGGGTATATACTGTATGTATGTGTGGGCGGGGGGTATATACTGTATGTATGTGTGGGTGGGGGGGTATATACTGTATGTATGTGTGGGTGGGGGGGTATATACTGTACGTATGTGTGGGTGGGGGGGGGTATATACTGTACGTATGTGTGGGTGGGGGGGTATATACTGTACGTATGTGTGGGTGGGGGGGTATATACTGTACGTATGTGTGGGTGGGGGGGTATATACTGTACGTATGTGTGGGTGGGGGGGTATATACTGTACGTATGTGTGGGTGGGGGGGTATATACTGTACGTATGTGTGGGTGGGGGGGTATATACTGTACGTACCCCCACCCTCACTGTGCGCTCACCAACCCACTTATCAGGTTACAGCCATTTTATACTATTTCGCCGTGTTTGTCTTCTCTTATTTATGCCCCTCCCTCTTACTGGCACCCAGTAGCCCTTATCTCATGGGTGCAGCTGTGGGTGCCACATTGTTGCTCCCTTTCCTACAGCCCCCCCCCCCCGGAACTGGGACTTTGCCTGAATGTCACAGTGCCACCCCTGCCTGTCTTTTCCTGCCCCTGCCTATCTCTTCTTGCCCCTGCCTGTCTCTGCCCACCCCTGCCTGTCTCTACCCACCCCTGCCTGTCTTTTCCTGCCCCTGCCTGTCTCTTCTTGCCCCTGCCTGTCTCTGCCCACCCCTGCCTGTCTCTGCCCACCCCTGCCTGTCTCTGTCCACCCCTGCCTGTCTCTGCCCACCCCTGCCTGTCTCTGCCCACCCCTGCCTGTCTCTGCCCACCCCTGCCTGTCTCTGCCCACCCCTGCCTGTCTCTGTCCACCCCTGCCTGTCTCTGCCCACCCCTGCCTGTCTCTGCCCACCCCTGCCTGTCTCTGTCCACCCCTGCCTGTCTCTGCCCACCCCTGCCTGTCTCTGCCCACCCCTGCTTGTCTCTGTCCACCCCTGCCTGTCTCTGCCCACCCCTGCCTGTCTCTGTCCACCCCTGCCTGTCTCTGTCCACCCCTGCTTGTCTCTGTCCACCCCTGCCTGTCTCTGCCCACCCCTGCCTGTCTCTGCCCACCCCTGCCTGTCTCTTCTTGCCCCTGCCTGTCTCTGTCCACCCCTGCCTGTCTCTGCCCACCCCTGCCTGTCTCTGTCCACCCCTGCCTGTCTCTTCTTGCCCCTGCCTGTCTCTGTCCACCCCTGCCTGTCTCTGCCCACCCCTGCCTGTCTCTTCTTGCCCCTGCCTGTCTCTGTCCACCCCTGCCTGTCTCTGCCCACCCCTGCCTGTCTCTGTCCACCCCTGCTTGTCTCTGTCCACCCCTGCTTGTCTCTGTCCACCCCTGCCTGTCTCTGTCCACCCCTGCCTGTCTCTGCCCACCCCTGCCTATCTCTGCCCACCCCTGCCTGTCTCTTCTTGCCCCTGCCTGTCTCTGCCCACCCCTGCCTGTCTCTGCCCACCCCTGCCTGTCTCTGTCCACCCCTGCCTGTCTCTGCCCACCCCTGCCTGTCTCTGCCCACCCCTGCCTGTCTCTGCCCACCCCTGCTTGTCTCTGTCCACCCCTGCCTGTCTCTGCCCACCCCTGCCTGTCTCTGTCCACCCCTGCTTGTCTCTGTCCACCCCTGCTTGTCTCTGTCCACCCCTGCCTGTCTCTGTCCACCCCTGCCTGTCTCTGCCCACCCCTGCCTGTCTCTGCCCACCCCTGCCTGTCTCTTCTTGCCCCTGCCTGTCTCTGTCCACCCCTGTCTGTCTCTGCCCACCCCTGCCTGTCTCTGTCCACCCCTGCCTGTCTCTTCTTGCCCCTGCCTGTCTCTGCCCACCCCTGCCTGTCTCTGCCCACCCCTGCCTGTCTCTTCTTGCCCCTGCCTGTCTCTGTCCACCCCTGCCTGTCTCTGCCCACCCCTGCCTGTCTCTGCCCACCCCTGCCTGTCTCTGTCCACCCCTGCCTGTCTCTGCCCACCCCTGCCTGTCTCTGTCCACCCCTGCCTGTCTCTTCTTGCCCCTACCTGTCTCTGCCCACCCCTGCCTGTCTCTGTCCACCCCTCCCTGTCTCTGCCCATCCCTGCCTGTCTCTGCCCACCCCTGCCTGTCTCTTCTTGCCCCTGCCTGTCTCTGCCCACCCCTGCCTGTCTCTGCCCACCCCTGCCTGTCTCTGCCCATCCCTGCCTGTCTCTGCCCACCCCTGCCTGTCTCTTCTTGCCCCTGCCTGTCTCTGCCCACCCCTGCCTGTCTCTGCCCACCCCTGCCTGTCTCTGCCCATCCCTGCCTGTCTCTGCCCACCCCTGCCTGTCTCTTCTTGCCCCTGCCTGTCTCTGTCCACCCCTGCCTGTCTCTGTCCACCCCTGCCTGTCTCTGTCCACCCCTGCTTGTCTCTGTCCACCCCTGCCTGTCTCTGCCCACCCCTGCCTGTCTCTGCCCACCCCTGCCTGTCTCTGCCCATCCCTGCCTGTCTCTGCCCACCCCTGCCTGTCTCTTCTTGCCCCTGCCTGTCTCTGTCCACCCCTGCCTGTCTCTTCTTGCCCCTGCCTGTCTCTGCCCACCCCTGCCTGTCTCTTCTTGCCCCTGCCTGTCTCTTCTTGCCCCTGCCTGTCTCTGTCCACTCCTGCCTGTCTCTTCTTGCCCCTGCCTGTCTCTGCCCACCCCTGCCTGTCTCTGCCCACCCCTGCCTGTCTCTTCTTGCCCCTGCCTGTCTCTGCCCACCCCTGCCTGTCTCTTCTTGCCCCTGCCTGTCTCTTCTTGCCCCTGCCTGTCTCTGTCCACCCCTGCCTGTCTCTTCTTGCCCCTGCCTGTCTCTGCCCACCCCTGCCTGTCTCTGCCCACCCCTGCCTGTCTCTGCCCACCCCTGCCTGTCTCTGCCCACCCCTGCCTGTCTCTGCCCATCCCTGCCTGTCTCTGCCCACCCCTGCCTGTCTCTGCTGTGTGTACCGTCTGTACTGTCCAAACCGAGTGGGAGAGTCACACTGGGGGGCCTCTGTGCCAAATGGGGTTCCCTAGGGGCGGAGGTGCCAATCCCTTACACCCAGTTACACACAGAGGCCCACTGAGTTGCACTTTGGGGCAGTTGCGCCTGGAGGGAAATATTTTCGCCTGGGTATGGGGGGGGCACATACAGAGGCAAATGGGTTACATACAGTATATATGTATACAGGCACGGAATGTACAGTAATTACTGGGCTCCTAATGGAAACACAGTAAACGTTGCAGATGGAACGGCCCACAGGGGTAAAAGACACAGGACTTACCTCTTCCCTCAACCCTAAAATGGCTGGAGGGGAACCTGACTCCATCCTGAACCCCACGCTCGCCTAGTGGATCCGGAACCCCACGCTCGCCTAGTGGATCCGGAACCCCACGCTCGCCTAGTGGATCCGGAACCCCACACTCGCCTAGTGGATCCGGAACCCCACGCTTGCCTAGTGGATCCGGAACCCCACACTCGCCTAGTGGATCCGGAACCCCCCACTCGCCTAGTGGATCCGGAACCCCACGCTCGCCTAGTGGATCCGGAACCCCGCGCTCGCCTAGTGGAGCCAGAACCCCGCGCTCGCCTAGTGGAGCCGGAACCCCGCGCTCGCCTAGTGGATCCGGAACCCCGCGCTCGCCTAGTGGATCCGGAACCCCGCGCTCGCCTAGTGGCGCCGGAACCCCGCGCTCGCCTAGTGGATCCGGAACCCCACGCTCGCCTAGTGGATCCGGAACCCCACGCTCGCCTAGTGGAGCCGGAACCCCACGCTCGCCTAGTGGAGCCGGAACCCCCCACTCGCCTAGTGGAGCCGGAACCCCACGCTCGCCTAGTGGATCCGGAACCCCACACTCGCCTAGTGGAGCCGGAACCCCCCACTCGCCTAGTGGAGCCGGAACCCCGCGCTCGCCTAGTGGAGCCGGAACCCCCCACTCGCCTAGTGGATCCGGAACCCCACGCTCGCCTAGTGGATCCGGAACCCCGCGCTCGCCTAGTGGAGCCGGAACCCCGCGCTCGCCTAGTGGAGCCGGAACCCCGCGCTCGCCTAGTGGATCCGGAACCCCGCGCTCGCCTAGTGGATCCGGAACCCCGCGCTCGCCTAGTGGTGCCGGAACCCCACGCTCGCCTAGTGGATCCGGAACCCCACACTCGCCTAGTGGAGCCGGAACCCCCCACTCGCCTAGTGGAGCCGGAACCCCACACTCGCCTAGTGGATCCGGAACCCCACACTCGCCTAGTGGAGCCGGAACCCCACACTCGCCTAGTGGAGCCGGAACCCCACACTCGCCTAGTGGATCCGGAACCCCACACTCGCCTAGTGGAGCCGGAACCCCCCGCTTCTGATGCTCTCGGGGATCTGTAGGAACTTCAAGCAGAGTCTACTGGACCTTCTGTGGCCTTCAAAACCCTTTGGTCCCCTCCCCCCCCCACTCTTTATAATGTTTAACGGTTACGGGAACAAAACCCACTCAAGTTGGGGCAGAGCAGGTGGGGCGGAGCTACATTGTGCCCCCCTTCATCCTCCCGTATCCATGGACACCACAACCCTGATGTCTTATCTACCACCGCTCTTATGGTGGAGATCAAACTCTTACCTTGGAATGTCCGTGTCCAATAAGAAGAATTCTCATATTCAGAGTTATACACAGAGCTAAGCGAGAAACCCAATTGGACGGGAGTGAACTCTGGGCACTGGGAGAACCTTGGCTGGGTACAAACTGCCCCTCTACCTGCCCCTCTACCTGCCCCTCGTATGGAGCTTCTCAGGCCCAACAATCAACTCCAATGGGAAACTGACCAACCCCTGAGGAACGAGGAACGGCTGCTGATTGGTTCTGCCTGAAGCTCATTGTACAGTAACTGGTTCAGCGGAACTTTAACTCACGGTGAATTGGAATAACCGGCGGAATGTTCCTTGTGCGAATTGTGTTTTCTTGTTGGTAAATGGAAAAACAATAAAAACAATTTGAAAAAATTGGTCGTTAGAGAGAGAAAACGCGTACGGGCGACTTTAGTTTGGCTTCTTGTTACTCAGGCGCCGGCCGGCTAGTCGGGCAGTGATACAATGGCAGGATGATGGTACTACATGGAGGGGGTGGGTCTTGGCCATTGAGGGCGGAGCTGCCTTTGGTGCCGCGGTTACATTATATAAGGCTGTGTGTGCCAATGGGGGCAATAGGGGCAAGCGGGGCAGGAACCCAGGGGCAAAAGTTGTGTTTTTTAATGTTAATATTATGTAGGTGTTGCTATGGGCATCGTGAGGGTGTATCTGCCCCTGCACCCCCCCCCACTCCCAGTGCTCCGTCTCACAGGGGCAAACAGGGGGGTATGTGGGTGCAGTGAGCAAAGGGACCCCTGAACTCTGTGCTTGGTCAGTCCCAGGGGGAAAGTACAGGGCTGTGTTGTACCTTATCTATAGTGTGAGTATCAGTGTGAGTATCAGTGTGAGTATCAGTGTGAGTATCAGTGTGAGTATTAGTGTGAGTATTAGTGTGAGTATCAGTGTGAGTATCAGTGTGAGTATCAGTGTGAGTATCAGTGTGAGTATTAGTGTGAGTATTAGTGTGAGTATCAGTGTGAGTATTAGTGTGAGTATCAGTGAGTATCAGTGTGAGTATCAGTGTGAGTATTAGTGTGAGTATCAGTGTGAGTATCAGTGTGAGTATCAGTGTGAGTATCAGTGTGAGTATTAGTGTGAGTATCAGTGTGAGTATTAGTGTGAGTATCAGTGTGAGTATTAGTGTGAGTATCAGTGAGTATCAGTGTGAGTATCAGTGTGAGTATTAGTGTGAGTATTAGTGTGAGTATCAGTGTGAGTATCAGTGTGAGTATCAGTGTGAGTATTAGTGTGAGTATTAGTGTGAGTATTAGTGTGAGTATCAGTGTGAGTATTAGTGTGAGTATCAGTGTGAGTATTAGTGTGAGTATCAGTGTGAGTATCAGTGTGAGTATCAGTGTGAGTATCAGTGTGAGTATTAGTGTGAGTATCAGTGTGAGTATCAGTGTGAGTATTAGTGTGAGTATCAGTGTGAGTATCAGTGTGAGTATCAGTGTGAGTATCAGTGTGAGTATCAGTGTGAGTATCAGTGTGAGTATCAGTGTGAGTATTAGTGTGAGTATCAGTGTGAGTATTAGTGTGAGTATCAGTGAGTATCAGTGTGAGTATCAGTGTGAGTATTAGTGTGAGTATTAGTGTGAGTATCAGTGTGAGTATCAGTGTGAGTATCAGTGTGAGTATCAGTGTGAGTATTAGTGTGAGTATTAGTGTGAGTATCAGTGTGAGTATTAGTGTGAGTATCAGTGTGAGTATTAGTGTGAGTATCAGTGTGAGTATCAGTGTGAGTATCAGTGTGAGTATCAGTGTGAGTATTAGTGTGAGTATCAGTGTGAGTATCAGTGTGAGTATCAGTGTGAGTATTAGTGTGAGTATCAGTGTGAGTATCAGTGTGAGTATCAGTGTGAGTATTAGTGTGAGTATCAGTGTGAGTATCAGTGTGAGTATCAGTGTGAGTATCAGTGAGTATCAGTGAGTATCAGTGTGAGTATCAGTGTGAGTATCAGTGTGAGTATCAGTGTGAGTATTAGTGTGAGTATCAGTGTGAGTATTCGTGTGAGTGTCAGTGTGAGTATTAGTGTGAGTATTAGTGTGAGTATTAGTGTGAGTATCAGTGTGAGTATCAGTGTGAGTATTAGTGTGAGTATCAGTGTGAGTATTAGTGTGAGTATCAGTGTGAGTATCAGTGTGAGTATTAGTGTGAGTATCAGTGTGAGTATTAGTGTGAGTGTCAGTGTGAGTATTAGTGTGAGTATCAGTGTGAGTATCAGTGTGAGTATTAGTGTGAGTGTCAGTGTGAGTATAGTGAGAGTAACGAGTGCAAAGCTGTGTCATTTCCAGTAAATGGAAAGTGAAAGGAATCTCTAGACTTTATAGATCACTTAGAAACACATTTCCATCCAGAGTAGCAGCACCGAGCGGGGTTCTAGCATCTGGGGCAGTTCCTGCTTGATTCAGTCTAACGACCTGGTGAGTAGAACCCTGGGTGGGAAGGTGAGAGATACAGCAGGTACCTTTAGCAGGCAGTTCCAGGGGTACCCAGGGCACAAATAAGCACTCACCCCAAATCCCCCCCTAACTGGCCTTCAGGCTGGGCCCCCTTAGCCCATAACAAGGTTACAGATATATAGAAACATTGGGGTAACAGTCACCCCGCTATAGTTCCAGGGGTACCCAGGGCACAAATAAGCACTCACCCCAAATCCCCCCCTAACTGGCCTTCAGGCTGGGCCCCCTTAGCCCATAACAAGGTTACAGATATATAGAAACATTGGGGTAACAGTCACCCCGCTATAGTTCCAGGGGTACCCAGGGCACAAATAAGCACTCACCCCAAATCCCCCCCTAACTGGCCTTCAGGCTGGGCCCCCTTAGCCCATAACAAGGTTACAGATATATAGAAACATTGGGGTAACAGTCACCCCGCTATAGTTCCAGGGGTACCCAGGGCACAAATAAGCACTCACCCCAAATCCCCCCCTAACTGGCCTTCAGGCTGGGCCCCCTTAGCCCATAACAAGGTTACAGATATAGATAGTGAGTGCCAGTACTGAGGTACTTATTGCCCCATATTCTGCCCCATGCCCATTATTGGTTACTTTGGGGGCAGTTTGGCCAGGCTTTCATGCTCAGACAATAAGGGGTTACAGTGACAGACGCAGGTTTGGGGGGGGGGGGCAGATTGCGCCATACCGGGAGCTGTCAGTGTATAAATGCCCGGGGCCCGTCTCTCCCATTAACCCCCCAATGTGCTACATGCCCCCCCCATATACCATATAATCAGTATTACAGCCGTGCGTCTCGCTGACTCCCCAATCTGTTTCTATTCGGCAGGACCCCCCCCCCCGTGGGAGAAGATGACGCTGATCCGGGTAAGTGTAACGGGCAAAATATCTAAACTGGGGGTTAAAGGAGAAGTAAAGTAGAAGGTAATGGGAGATACCAGTTTGTTAGGCCCCCCCAGTGGCAAGAATTGGAGAATATTTACCCTAGGTTGGTGCCCCTTTGCCCCAGAGTGGGACATTGCCATTGTTCCTGTGCCCCCAGGTGTCCCTTGTTGCCCCTTGGCCTTGGCCCCCCCCCCCAAGTACCCCGGGCTGGTTTGGTTTTTATAGTGACTCTCTTTATACCATTGGGTAAATCCAGCCCTACGTCCCCCGTGTAGGGAAGCCCCGCCCACTGCGCTGTGGGTTGGTACATTGGTTTGTGCTGATACTGTCCCAATCTGCACCCTGTCCCCCCCAGGGGCCCCCCACACACTGTACCAGCTCATCATGGGGTCACCCCCTCAGCGTCACAAATAGTTACACACCTGCACGGTGACACTGTGGGTACGATGCGGTGACTGGGGGTTCAACAAGGTGACACTGGGGGTACGATGCGGTGACTGGGGGTTCAACAAGGTGACACTGTGGGTACGATGCGGTGACTGGGGGTTCAACAAGGTGACACTGTGGGTACGACGCGGTGACTGGGGGTTCAACAAGGTGACACTGGGGGTACGATGCGGTGACTGGGGGTTCAACAAGGTAACACTGGGGGGTATGGCACGGTGACAGGGGTACTGCATGGTGATGCTTGGGGGTATGGCACGGTGACACTGGGGGGTACGGCGGGTGACACTGGGGGTACGGCGGGTGACACTGGGGGTACAGCACGGTGACACTGGGGGTACGGCGGGTGACACTGGGGGTATGGCACGGTGACACTGGGGGTACGGCAGGTGACACTGGGGGGTACAGCACGGTGACACTGGGGGGTACGGCGGGTGACACTGGGGGGTACGGCGGTTGACACTGGGGGGTACGGCAGGTGACACTGGGGGGTACAGCACGGTGACACTGGGGGGTACGGCGGGTGACACTGGGGGGTACGGCAGGTGACACTGGGGGGTACGGCGGGTGACACTGGGGGGTACAGCACGGTGACACTGGGGGTACGGCGGGTGACACTGGGGGTATGGCACGGTGACACTGGGGGTACAGCACGGTGACATTGGGGGGTACAGCACGGTGACATTGGGGGGTACGGCGGGTGACATTGGGGGGTACGGCGGGTGACACTGGGGGGTACAGCACGGTGACACTGGGGGGTACGGCGGGTGACACTGGGGGGTACAGCACGGTGACACTGGGGGGTACGGCGGGTGACACTGGGGGTATGGCACGGTGACACTGGGGGTACAGCACGGTGACATTGGGGGGTACAGCACGGTGACATTGGGGGGTACGGCGGGTGACATTGGGGGGTACGGCGGGTGACACTGGGGGGTACGGCGGGTGACATTGGGGGGTACGGCGGGTGACACTGGGGGTACTGCATGGTGACAGGGGTACTGCATGGTGATGCTTGGGGGTATGGCACGGTGACACTGGGGGGTACGGCGGGTGACATTGGGGGGTACAGCACGGTGACACTCGGGGGTACGGCAGGTGACACTCGGGGGTACGGCGGGTGACACTCGGGGGTACGGCGGGTGACACTCGGGGGTATGGCGGGTGACACTGGGGGGTACGGCGGGTGACACTGGGGGTTCAGCTCCAGTCCTGCAGATTATTGTACTTAGAGACAGGGCTGGGCTCCCAGGAGAAGATACTGAGGGACATGTGACCTCTTTTGTGTCTTTTTATTGGTGGAGAGAGATGTACTGACTGTTCCTTTCCTTCCAGGTGTGTGTGATTGCCCTGTGTATCCTGTACTCTCCAGCGCTTGGGGGTAAAGTTCCTTTTCTATTTTAATAACATTATTAGGGGAACCTGCCCCCCCCCTCAGGGCATCGGTTACAGAGCAGGGACCCCCCCAGTAGAAAGGGAAATGGATCCTTTGGTGTCCCCTTATAGCCCCGATCCATTCCCATAATCTGCCCACATCTGGGGCTTTTCCTTCTCTAATTATAGGGGGGGGGGGGGCAGTTTCTCAGTTCAGTTTTATCCTGATCTTATGTCACCACTGATTTGCTGAATTTATTCCCAGTATGTCCCCATTCTGTCTCCCCATTGGCCCTTTATCCTCGTCTATATCCTTTATTCTGTTTTATTCCTTGTATGGTTTCATCTCCTTATTAAACGTCCTACTCTCCTGGGGGTGAGGGCCCCGTTTTATTTGTTTCTTGAGGCCGGTGCAGTAAGTACAGTATATAAAACATGGCCTTTTTAGCCCTATTCATTTGTAGGGTTTAGTTCTCCTTTAATGACATTGCGCACACAGTGTGGATTTGCCCCAATCAGGGGGGTTTGGGAATGACTCCAAGGGGCCAATTAGAGCTCAGAAAACCCCGCCCACTTTCAGTTTATTCCTAAATCCCATAGGGGTGCATAGAAAGTGGGCGGGGTCGGACTGGGGGTGCGGGGCTTCTGCCTCGGGGGCCCCTACACCCCCCCATTGGCCCGTTACCTGCAGTGCGTTGGGGGAGGGAGACCCGAGGATCGGGGGGGCACCCTGTGGGGGGTCGGGTCTGGGCCGCCTTGAAAGTGGATGAATTTTTTTGGGGTGACCTCTACTTTTAAACTTGGATAAATCTGCCCCCTGGTGTGGTATTAGCCTTATACCCCCCCCCCCAGGCCTGTAACATTCTGTCCTTTTCTACTTCTCTTACATCGTCTTGGGGCAAATCTAACCCAGGAACTGACAGTTACAGAGACAAGTGGGCCGCCATCCTGAGTGACTGGGGGCCCCAATCATTAGTGCCAATGGGGGGCCACATTGAAGGCTACTGAACATTTCTCTTGTCTCCTTACGCAGGTGAGTCAGTGAGAGTGGCCACCTACCTGTATGGCTCCGCCCAGCTCCCATGTGACTTTCCCTTTGTCACCGGCTCCCAGGATGTGGTCGTGACGTGGCTGAAAGTGGCGGATATTGCCGGCGGCGCCGAGCATCTGGTGGTGCACAGCTACAGGGATGGGCGGGACCTCTCCGAGTATCAGAACCCACTGTACAAAGGTCGGACTCACAGGCCCAAAGGGACATTGGATCTGATCCTGACCAATGTGACCACTGATGATGAGGGAACCTATATCTGCCAGGCAGCCAATCAGAAGTCCAGAGGATCCAAGGAAATCCTGCTCTCCATAGACAGTAAGTGGAGACACAGCTAATGATTGGCTCTCACTTTCTCAGCCTGAAACTATAGGCCTGTTAGTCTGACATCAGTAGTAGGAAAGCTTCTGGAAGGGGTAATAAGGGATAGGGTACTTGAATACATTGCAGTTCACAATACTATTAGTTTGTGCCACAGGGGGTTTATGGGTAACAGATCTGACTCATTTAGTCGCCTTTTATGAGGAGGTGAGCGGAAACCTAGATGCTGGGATGGCAGTGGATGGGATCTACTGATACAGTACCGCACAGAAGGTTAATGATAAAGTATAGGGTGTGGGGTTTGCTTGGAAGGGTTGAACCTGATGGACTCTGGTCTTTATTCAACCCTATGTAACTATGTGACTATGTAACTTTCAGGGTTAAATGCAGAAGATCCGACCGTTACTGTTGTTTCCATCGATGGGGAGAAGAGGCTGAAGTGCGTGAGTTCGGGGGTGTACAGAGACCCCCGGGTTGAATGGCACGACAGGGAAATGACAGATCTCTCCACCTATGGAAGTCTCACCGTCACCGACGCGGGGGATGGGAGGAAGGTGGTGGAGTCGGTGCTGAGTTTCCCGTATGAGCCCAACCACCATTACTTCTGCCACGTGAAGGAGGGGGGGCTGAAACGATCCGCCAGGGCCGTGGAGTCAGGTAATGGGGCCGTGTTATTGGCTGTTTGCTTGGTCTGCTGGGGGGCCCTGAGGCTGGAGGGCAGTACGTTACAGGGGGAGACTCTACCCTGTTGGCCTCCTTGACTGGAATCTGGGGGGGCTAATAGAGTAGAGCTGAATGGACACGGGGTCCCCGGACACTGGGACAGCCCATACATGAATGGGGCAATTTACAGCCAGATCTGGCCATGGCCACCTACCTGCTGGGCCAATCAGGGCTTATCTGATCTTTGGCCTCAGGGACAACAGTTGCATCATCCACTGGGTTGGTCAAGGGCCACATCAACGTGCCAATACCCCCCTCACACAAATGTAACCCTACCTTGGCCTTTCCAGCGAGTGATGGGAGAACGTGGGTCCCAGCTAAGCCCAGGGTAAGAGGAGAGGGAAGGTGTTGTGTAACTGCACCTCTCTGTAGAGACAAGATGGTGGCCTGAGGTTCTTGTAAACAAACAAAAGGGGTTTCATTGAAGGACACCACAGGGTTAATACAATGAGGCAGTTTTATAAGCAGTCAGATACAGTCACGGGGTGACACCCCCATGGTAGGTAACTGTTGGCCGGGGCACTAATGGCCTCGTGGGAGACCAGGAGCAACTAGCCCTTTAAGGCTAGTGGTCTGGATCCCTCCAGTGGGAAGTGTTCTGGGAGTAATGTTCTAGGCCTGAATCCCGTCAGTACCGCGCTCCTTGCACTTTAGGCCAGTGATGCCTCAGGGGGCCCTCCCTCCAGCTGTCAGTCCTTGGGGGGCCCTCGCTCCAGCTGTCAGTCCTTGGGGGGCCCTCGCTCCAGCCGTCAGTTCTTGGGGGGCCCTCGCTCCAGCCGTCAGTCCTCGGGGGGCCCTCGCTCCAGCCGTCAGTCCTTGGGGGGCCCTCGCTCCAGCCGTCAGTCCTTGGGGAGCCTTCGCTCCAGCCGTCAATCCTTGGGGGGGCCCTCGCTCCAGCCGTCAGTCCTTGGGGGGCCCTCGCTCCAGCCGTCAGTCCTTGGGTGGAGCACAGGCTGCTTCACAGCTGACCCTGGGGCTTCTGCTGCCTTAGGTGCGGATCCTCGGGGGCGGGTCAAGCAAGGGCAGCTGTATGCCTCCCCAGGTATCTGGCCGCTCCCTGCCCCGGCCCTGGGCTGCTCTCTGTAGATTTGCCCCTTCCCACGTTACTAGAACTGCCCCTGACACAGTCAGTCCTACAATCTGACTAAACCTCCTCCAAGGGGTCCCAAGGGCGGTCCCTCTAGGGCAGAGCTCCTTGCTGGGCCTTGTTGCCCTCGATCCCCAGACAGATCCCCTTGGGTCAGGAATTGGGTCAGAAATTTCAGCCACGTTTCCCCCTGGGTCAGATTGAAAAAAATCCTTTCTAACAAATGGCCTCGCATGGGGGTAAGAGTTGGGCAAAAAGTATGATAAGTGGGGCAGATGGGGGCAGACCCATTGGCTGGGGGTATGGGGAGAGACACCTGGGAGCGAGACTGTCGGGATAACATGGTGTCTCTCTGTCTCTTTCAGATAAAGCTGTCGATGTTGATGATGAACTGTGATCTCCGGCAGTGAGAAGTCTTACGTTTCCACCGGGATTGTCAGCTTTTAGCTTCTTTAGTTTGGATTGTGGTGTTAATATCAGTTAAAGGGGAAGTAAAGCTTATATTTTCCTACAATCATCACTTACATTTATATCTGCAAACAGCCTACACACAGACCCTTATTCAGCTTACATGTCATCAAGAATTCGGGCTTACACAGGCAGAACTGCTTTGTTTGAGCTGAGCTCAGGAGAGAAGGTTAGGAGGAAAAGATAGGAGTTGATGGCTAGAGCTGAGTTTCTATGGAAACAGCAATGCCGTCTCTTCATTGGCTGCTAGACTGGGGGGCGTGTTTGGTGACCTGAGCTGGGAAGAACTGAGCATGCCCAGTAGCCAAGAGCCAAAGTCAATTCCTGGGGGGTGATTAAGGGGGTGCGGCAGCTTTACTATGCAATAGTAACATACAATGTTTTTTTGCAATAACCATACAGGATGAATAAGGGGAGTAATATTGTCCTTGATTTTGAAGGGGAAGGAAAGGCTAATAAAGAGTTAATCCCAAGCTGCAGGCATATTTCTCCCATTCAGATGATCTGAAGCCAAACAGGAAAAGAAAGTTCCCATAATGCCTCGCTCCTGTGAGGAAGCTTCCTGCTGATTGGGTCAGATCCACATTCCTAAGGGGGGGGGGAGTCCTTAGCATTAGCAGAGAGAGCAGAGAGCTGCGTGTCTCTGGCACAGGAAAACAAAGAGACAAGAAATCCTGTGTTTCTTTTGACAGAGGACTCTCTGTGAGGGCTTAGGGCTGTATTTCCATTGACCTTTCTGAGTTTGTACCTTTCCTTCCCCTTTAATCACGCAAGTTATGTGCTGAATAGGAGTGAAGGTAATAATACACACACGTTATTTTGCTGTTGTTTGTTCATTGGTTTGGCAGGCGCTAAATATCAGCCAATGAAAGTTGTTGATTTTGAATTTCACATAGTTTAAAGCTCACAGTTCCAAGTGGGCAAATACTGCAAGTTGTGGGGTATAAACACCAATGATCTTGTGTCTGTAGGTTACGGGAATGTAGGGAAAGGGGGCTCTGTTCTCTCTTTCCAATAGGGATCGACTGAACCCCTGAGCCCACCCTGATGGATTCTGCAAATGGCCGACTATATGGATACGGGGTCCCGGGTTTGGCTGGGCTTGCTGTGGCCCCCGGGGGCCCCGTGTCGGCCAAACTGAATGGGATAAGAAATCATTTCTGTTGTAATAATAAAATAAAGCTTTTTTAGATATAAACAAAAATAACTGATCCATTGTGCTAAGGAGGTAAAATGCTTGAGAACCTTTAGAAATAAATGTTAATAATAATAAAATAATAATAACCTGCTCATCGTTACTGTGTCATTGAGCGGAACCGGGGGGGGGATTTATATATAAACTCAACCTGTGGTGCAAGAACCTTCCCGCCGTAGGAGTTCCCGACCGTCGCACAAGCGAATAAAAGATTTCAAAGAGGGATTAGGTTTTGTGTGTGGGTTTATTTCCCCTTTAAAGTGCAAAGGCTGTAATACTCTCTCTATGCAATGACTGGGCATTTACACCAGGGGGCGCTGCACCGGCACAGGGCACATTCAGCTTCACACAAATCTTAGTTTTTGCTCAAACAGAAACGCAAGTTATTGTTGGTCAGTGTTGGGCCAAATCTGTATTACGCCCCCCGTGTACTAACTGCCCCCTGTATGTGCCCCCGGGACCCCCTGGGCTGGATACTGAGTGCCAGGGGCAGTTAGGGCAGTGCTAGTTGCACTGGGATGGCGACAGTCTGAGACTGGCATAGAACAACTCAGGCTCCTCAGTACGGGCGGTGGCAGATCTGGGCAGAGGGCTCCGTGCCCCTTTCAGTGGGGCATACTCAATCTCTTCCGTGCGTCTCGGTTGGTGAGATTTTCCAGCGTTGGCAGCTTTGGGCACAATGGTGGCATAATGAAGACTGGCGCCATCTTCTGTGTCCTGCTGAGGAACGAGAGAGAGAGATTAGATTAGGAATGAGGCCCCTATAGTGTCTCAGTGTTACTGACCCAGCCAGCAGGGGGCACTGTGGTGCATTCCTACAGGCGCCAGTCAGGGAGGTGCCAAGGTAATTGTTCTGTACAGACATTAGTGTAACTGCCCCTGTCCCTAATATACTGCCATGATTGGTTGAGCAGCCGAGATTCCCTTCTCATGGGATGTGGCTCTGTAATGTGATTGGATGGTGTAGGACAGTGCTGTCGAACTGGCGGCCCGCGGGCCACATGCAGCCCTCGACCCCCCTCTGTGTGGCCCCCCACCTGTCTGGCTGCTTTGATGGCTTACTCTTGTGTAAGCTTTAAATGGTATCAGTACTGAGATTAACTGCCCCCCTGCATGGTTCCACCTCAGATTCAGGCTGTAATCCCCCTGTATTGTTTAAACATGTAATCCCCTGTGTTGTTCCACCTTTTAATCTCTGCATTGTTCTACCCCTGCAGGGTTCCCACCTCAGGCTCAGACTGTAATCACCCACATTGTTCCCCTGTTCACACCTCAGACAGACTGTAGGAGCAGTAGAAACCCACAAATAATCCCTGCACACTACAAAAAGAACATATACTGAGGTGGTACTGCAATTAAAAAGTTTTTTAATATATAGTTATTGTGCAGACTGTAGGAGCAGTGCCAGCATTGTGTCACTGTAGGCTGCCTGTGTGTGCCATACACACAGGCAGCATAGGGCAAGCAGAGTATGGCACACACAGGCAGGGTAGGGCAGGCAGAGTATGGCACACACAGGCAGGGTAGGGAAGGCAGAGTATGGCACACACAGGCAGGGTAGGGAAGGCAGAGTATGGCACACACAGGCAGGGTAGGGCAGGCAGAGTATGGCACACACAGGCAGGGTAGGGCAGGCTGAGTATGGCACACACAGGCAGCATAGGGAAGGCAGAGTATGGCACCACACAGGCAGGGTAGGGCAGGCAGAGTATGGCACACACAGGCAGGGTAGGGCAGGCAGAGTATGGCCCACACAGGCAGGGTAGGGCAGGCAGAGTATGGCCCACACAGGCAGGGTAGGGAAGGCAGAGTATGGCACACACAGGCAGGGTAGGGAAGGCAGAGTATGGCACACACAGGCAGGGTAGGGCAGGCAGAGTATGGCACACACAGGCAGGGTAGGGCAGGCAGAGTATGGCACACACAGGCAGCATAGGGAAGGCAGAGTATGGCACACACAGGCAGGGTAGGGCAGGCAGAGTATGGCACACACAGGCAGGGTAGGGCAGGCAGAGTATGGCCCACACAGGCAGGGTAGGGCAGGCAGAGTATGGCCCACACAGGCAGGGTAGGGAAGGCAGAGTATGGCACACACAGGCAGGGTAGGGAAGGCAGAGTATGGCACACACAGGCAGGGTAGGGCAGGCAGAGTATGGCACACACAGGCAGGGTAGGGCAGGCAGAGTATGGCACACACAGGCAGGGTAGGGCAGGCAGAGTATGGCCCACACAGGCAGGGTAGGGAAGGCAGAGTATGGCACACACAGGCAGGGTAGGGAAGGCAGAGTATGGCACACACAGGCAGGGTAGGGCAGGCAGAGTATGGCACACACAGGCAGGGTAGGGCAGGCAGAGTATGGCACACACAGGCAGGGTAGGGCAGGCAGAGTATGGCACACACAGGCAGGGTAGGGCAGGCAGAGTATGGCACACACAGGCAGGGTAGGGCAGGCAGAGTATGGCACACACAGGCAGCATAGGGCAGGCAGAGTATGGCACACACAGGCAGGGTAGGGAAGGCAGAGTATGGCACACACAGGCAGGGTAGGGCAGGCAGAGTATGGCACACACAGGCA
The DNA here is from genome assembly GCF_000004195.4 of Xenopus tropicalis. Classification (NCBI taxonomy): domain Eukaryota; kingdom Metazoa; phylum Chordata; class Amphibia; order Anura; family Pipidae; genus Xenopus; species Xenopus tropicalis. The sequence continues at coordinate 1,693,847 of NC_030678.2, forward strand.
GGGTAGGGCAGGCAGAGTATGGCACACACAGGCAGCATAGGGCAGGCAGAGTATGGCACACACAGGCAGGGTAGGGCAGGCAGAGTATGGCACACACAGGCAGGGTAGGGCAGGCAGAGTATGGCACACACAGGCAGCATAGGGCAGGCAGAGTATGGCACACACACAGGCAGCATAGGGCAGGCAGAGTATGGCAGGTTTTTGCTGTACTGCAACCATTAATATGGGTATGGTCATGTGATAACACAGGTGTGGTTTCAAGTGGGTGTGGTTTCAAAAAGGGGAGTGGTCAAAACTGGCTTCCATTATCGGCCCTCCACCACGTAGGTTGGAAAAATTCCGTCCCTCGGTACCACAGAAGTTGGACAGACCTGGTGTAGGAGATCCAATGTTGGATTGAACAGATCAGTCAGATCTTGGCCTTTCCCTCTATGGGAGAGAGAACTTGATAGGTAGGTCCCCCCCCCCCCATACTTCCGCCTGTGCCAGTTCTGTGCCGGGTTCTGAAATACCCACCTGTACATTTGGGTTGGACCTGCTCCCTGCGCCGGCACCGTGCGGGGTCTCCTCGGGGGCTTCAGGGGCTGCAGGGGGAGAACGTTCAGTTATTGGCATTTTAGTGTCTCCTTTGCCCAAATCCATAGACATTAGGCTCCTCCCACCACTTATTAGTTATTCCCTTAGTGCCCCAGACAGGGGTAATTCCTATACACATCATGGAGTGGGGGCCATTTGAGCCTAGTTTTGCTCATGTGATGCTGGGAGGTTGATAAGGGGCATTAGAATCTATGGGAGCAGGGGGAGATGCCCCCCCCCAGTGTTACATGTACATTAATGAGGGGCAGATCATCCCGATACCCCTGGGATCTGTGGGTTGGGCAGTTCTGCCGGGGCCCAGTAACTTACCTTTCCAGCAGGTTTTGCCGGGGCCCAGTAACTTACCTTTCCAGCAGGTTCTGCCGGGCCCAGTAACTTACCTTTCCAGCAGGTTCTGCCGGGGCCCAGTAACTTACCTTTCCAGCAGGTTCTGCCAGGGCCCAGTAACTTACCTTTCCAGCAGGTTCTGCCGGGGCCCAGTAACTTACCTTTCCAGCAGGTTCTGCCGGGGCCCAGTAACTTACCTTTCCAGCAGGTTCTGCCGGGGCCCAGTAACTTATCTTTCCAGCAGGTTCTGCCGGGCCCAGTAACTTACCTTTCCAGCAGGTTCTGCCGGGGCCCAGTAACTTACCTTTCCAGCAGGTTCTGCCGGGGCCCAGTAACTTTACTTTCCAGCAGGTTCTGCCGGGGCCCAGTAACTTACCTTTCCAGCAGGTTCTGCCGGGCCCAGTAACTTACCTTTCCAGCAGGTTCTGCCGGGCCCAGTAACTTACCTTTCCAGCAGGTTTTGCCGGGCCCAGTAACCTACCTTTCCAGCAGGTTCTGCCGGGCCCAGTAACTTACCTCTCAGGCAGGTTCTGCCAGGGCCCAGTAACTTACCTTTCCAGCAGGTTCTGCCGGGGCCCAGTAACTTACCTTTCCAGCAGGTTCTGCCGGGGCCCAGTAACTTACCTTTCCAGCAGGTTCTGCCAGGGCCCAGTAACTTACCTTTCCAGCAGGTTCTGCCGGGCCCAGTAACTTACCTCTCAGGCAGGTTCTGCCAGGGCCCAGTAACTTACCTTTCCAGCAGGTTCTGCCGGGCCCAGTAACCTACCTTTCCAGCAGGTCCTGCCGGGGCCCAGTAACTTACCTTTCAGCAGCCAGCCAGCCGGGGCCCAGTAACTTACCTTTCCAGCAGGTTCGCCAGGGGCCCAGTAACTTACCTTTCCAGCAGGTTCTGCCGGGGCCCAGTAACCTACCTTTTCAGCAGGTCCTGCGGGGCCCAGTAACCTACCTTTTCAGCAGGTCCTGCCGGGGCCCAGTAACTTACCTTTCCAGCAGGTTCTGCCGGGGCCCAGTAACTTACCTTTCCAGCAGGTTCTGCCGGGGCCCAGTAACCTACCTTTCCAGCAGGTCCTGCCGGGGCCCAGTAACTTACCTTTCCAGCAGGTTCTGCCGGGGCCCAGTAACTTACCTTTCCAGCAGGTCCTGCCGGGGCCCAGTAACCTACCTTTCCAGCAGCTTCTCCAGGGGCCCTTCCAGCACAGGAGACCCACAATGGACAGTGGGAGGAGGGAGAGCAGAGAATACAGGTACTGGTACTGGTACCACTTTGGATCTGTACAGAGAATAAACAGAAGGAATCCCAGTCATTTCCTCCCACTGATTCAACTCACTCGGTTCCCCCGGCTCCCGGGCATCTCTACTACTTGCCCCTTGGCTGTGGCACAACTCACCCCCTGTGCCCCCTCTGCCCCGGGCACCATACAGCAGGGCACCAGCCTGCGCAACTGGATACTTAGTTCCCTTCCCGTGTCGCCCCCACCTGTACAGACACACACCTGCCCTATGGGATCTTATACCCAGCAAGCCACTCCCCTTATACCTAGCAAGCCACTCCCCTTATACCCAGCAAGCCCCTCCCCTTATACCCAGCAAGCCACTCCTCTTATACCCAGCAAGCCACTCCCCTTATACCTAGCAAGCCACTCCCCTTATACCTAGCAAGCCACTCCCCTTATACCCAGCAAGCCACTCCCCTTATACCCAGCAAGCCACTCCCCTTATACCCAGCAAGCCACTTCCCTAATACCCAGCAAGCCACTCCCCTGAGCTTAGGGGCTGTTGCAAATCCCCTTGGCGGGGCACCTCCCTTACTGGGGAGATACAGGCGCAGTGGGAGGGGCCTGGGGAGAGTCATGTGTTGCACTTGGCGGGGCACCTCCCTTACTTACTGGGGAGATACAGGCGCAGTGGGAGGGGCCTGGGGAGAGTCACGTGTTGCACTTGGCAGATCACCTCGGTGCCCCACAGCCCCTCAGTAATAGTCACAATGGAAGTCTTGGTGTAGGTTCCATCCGGGTTCTCCTTCAGGGTCTCATTCCGGGTCTCATTCCGGGTCTCATTCTGGGTCTCATTCCGGGTCTCATTCCGGGTCTCATTCCGGGTCTCATTCCGGGTCTCATTCCGGGTCTCTTGGGCTGGATTTGCCCCTGCTGAGAAGTTCCAGGAAATGTTCAGCTCCGGGGGGTAAAAGCTCTGGGCCTCACACACCAGTTGCCCCCCGGGCTCCTCCCTTAGGTGCAATACAGGGGCCACTGGGAATAAACACACAAACTGTTTTGTTCTTCTGGCTAAAATGTATTGTATAGTTATGGGGGTCAATCATCCCCATATATATGGGAACCCCCCCATAAAGGAAGAGCTGCAGCTGATGGGCTGGGTTTCCTGTTAGGGGCCAGTAGCCCACCGGTCACAATGCCGGCCACTCGGGGGCAGCTATAGGGGAACTAAACCCATGGCGGGGGTTCCTTGGGGGGCCCCTGTGGGCCATGCACCCCCCAATCTGACCCTGTGCCCGGTACTGTATCCCCTGGGGTCACTGACACCTCACTGGATTATCACAGTCGGCACCGACACCCCCATTTCTATTGCCCCCCCCCAGGAAATCTGCACTCAGAACAACTGGAAACGACTCTTTGGACCTGTAATAGAGGTCAAATATGGGGGTGAAAAGGGGTGAAATACTGATATAATTGGAAATACCTTATGGTTTCTAGTCCTGTACCCCGGGGGTCTTTATGCTCACACTGCCCCCCCCCCCCCCACCATTCTGCCCCATGGGAGGGGTAACTTTCATCACATCACCTTACGGCTGCAGAATTCCAGCTAAATAGAGAAATGTAAGGGGTCTCACCATTGCTGATAAGCAGGGGGGTCCCAGTCCCTGAGTATAACACTTGTTTCCCTTGGGCCAATCCCAGCGCCTCACACACATACGTCCCACTGTCCTTGGGCCTCACTGAGAGGATGAGGAGGGAGCTGGAGTGGCCCCCGGGGCCCCGAGTGATGCTGATCCTGGAGTCATTCTGCAATGGGCCATCAGAACCATTCAGTTTCCAGTAAATAAATTGGATCCAGTTACTGGGGGCACCTTGTATGGTACAGGCCATGAGCGCCGTCTCACCCACCGACAGGGAGAGGCTTGGGGGCTCCTGCACCACCCCAACTGCAACTGCCCCTGTGGGATAAGCAAACCATGTTAACTTAATGTTTCTATATTACCCATGATGCACAGCGCCCCTCCCACCATAAATAACCTGTGTAGGGAACAGGTAAATTGTACCTTTTCTCACTCTGTGGTCCCCTAGTATTTGGACAGCTATAAAGGGTCCTTAATGTAATGGGAAGTAAGTCCCTGTTCCTGGGTCATAGCATGACCTTTTGTAGTTCTACAGTTTGGCCAGTAGGTGGCACTGTGCAGTGGTAATTAAAGGCTGAGCAGCCATGAGGCTGGAGGCCATTTTGTGAAGTCTCTGCCTGAGCAAGCAGTTGGGGAGATACTGTGGAACCTGGGTGTAGGTAGGCCCGGGCAGAATAGGCAGCTCCTGTTATAGGTCACAGTAGGAGTGATAGACAGGCAGGGCTAGTGAGCAGCTTCTGGCTCCGACAAGGAATTGCAGAGGGATTATTACCCCGGGTATAATACTGCCCAGAGTAGGGGTAACAGTGTACAGACCTAGGGTTCTATAGGGATCACCCAGGTTCCACTGGGAGCCATAACCTGAAAGCTGGGAGTTAACCCATTGTGCCCTGTGGGGAGAGAGTCATTGTGACCATTTGTCGTGAGTACTGCCCGTTCTGTGAGATGCTACTACCTACCTACTCTGTGCTGTAATTACCCCTAAGTGGCTGTGTAAATAAACAGCTCATGGTTCAATGTTAAAAACCAATGGCGCCCATTTATTGAGAGTTACAGTAACACAACTACCCGGCGTCCATATCCAGCGAGGGCTCACCCCTGGGGGGTACAGTCTCATCCTGGGTGATATATGGGTGGTAATAGAAGGGCTAATTTACCTGCACCTAGGCTGACCTGATAGGGAACTGAAGCCTGTCCTTGTGTGACTGCAGGGCTATGATTGGCTACTGTGCTTTTGGCAGCAGGGCTGGAACTAGGGGTAGGCAGAGTAGGCGGCTGCCTAGGGCGCAATCACTGGGGGGCGCACTTTAAAGTAGTATTAGTAGTATTTTTTGTTAGCTTTTCCTTTAATAAACCGCCGCCCCCAACCCCCCTCTGGCAAGATGTGTGACTCTCGGGACCCACCCCTCTCCTTACTGGCGCTCACCTCTGTGTCGACTTTGGCGCTCTGTGCATGCGTAGTAGGCAGTGACGCGTCCTTACGCACGCGAGTCATTTAAACAAGGGGACAGAAGTGCTGAGAGGCAGAAGCTCTGGGGCAGCACCGCGCTGCGTGGGGAAAACCTGAGGCCCGAGCAAGAACTGGCTGGGATGCTGCAAGCTGCTGGTACAGAAAGGGGGCAATTCTTGCTGCTGCTGCTGCTGCTGGCACAGGTACATATGAATTGGGGGCAAAATATACAGATTTTGGATGCAATTTGGATTGGCTGCCTGCTATCAAATATACAGATTGGGGGCAAATTGGGCAATATGAGGGACTGGCTGCTGCTGGCACAGGTACAGATGGGGCAATATGTTGGGTGCTGGCACAGGTACAGATGGGGCAATATGTTGGGTGCTGGCACAGGTACAGATGGGGCAATATGTTGGGTGCTGGCACAGGTACAGATGGGGCAATATGTTGGGTGCTGGCATGGGTACAGATGGGGCAATATGTTGGGTGCTGGCACAGGTACAGATGGGGCAATATGTTGAGTGCTGGCACAGGTACAGATGGGGCAATATGTTGGGTGCTGGCATGGGTACAGATGGGGCAATATGTTGGGTGCTGGCACAGGTACAGATGGGGCAATATGTTGGGTGCTGGCACAGGTACAGATGGGGCAATATGTTGGGTGCTGGCACAGGTACAGATGGGGCAATATGTTGGGTGCTGGCACAGGTACAGATGGGGCAGTATGTTGGGTGCTGGCACAGGTACAGATGGGGCAATATGTTGGGTGCTGGCATGGGTACAGATGGGGGCAATATGACGGGTTGGCTGCTGCTGGCACGGGTACAGATGGGGGGGCAATTGTATTATCTAAAATGCTGAAAAAAAGAGAAAAAAAAATTTGAAACCATATAATGGTAAGGTGGGAAATTGTTATGTGGGTTGGGTTGGGGGGGGGCGCTAATTGAAGCCCTTGCCTAGGGTGCCAAAATACCTTGGCCCGGCCCTGTCTGGCAGGGACCGTTAGGACACGCCCACCCCTCATGTGAAACCCAGACAGGGACCTGAGAGGATCTATAGGGAGCTCCAATAAAGGGGCCATTGTTACAGATAGGGTTAATGTTTAGCCCAAAGGGAAACCAGCACCGGATATTATTCATAATTGCCTACAAAATTATTTTTTTACCTTTATCCTTTATAACATGTCCCGTTTAAACCAATAAAAGAACCTGCCTCCATGGGGGTTGGGCTTGGGGGGTTTAGGGCCCACCATGGCTGCCACCCCAGGGGCCCCTACACCCCACAAGGGACCTCTACGGTGGCCTCCACACCCGCTGCAGGGGCCCAATCTGATCCTGGCTGAAATGCCTGCTCCCCCTTGTGCCACAGCCCCCCTATAGCTTGTAATGCCCTTTCCAGCCCCCCATGATTCCCATTCTGGCAACTGCAGTTCAGACCCCCTGCAGGTAGGAGTGTCGGGGGGCTCAGGGGCCACACAGTGTAACCCCACTGCCCAAGAGCTACTGTGCCTGTAGGTTCCACATTGAGTTCTATCGGTGTGGGGGTCCCTGAATGTAACTAGCGATACTCTCATGGAACTGGGGTACCAGGGTATAGGGATTCTGGGGGGGCCACACAGCGTAACCCCACTGCCCAAGAGCTGCCCAACATGCCCCATTACTGTGCCTGTAGGTTCCTCATTGGGTTCTATCGTTGTGGGGGTCCCTGAATGTAACTAGCGATACTCTCATGGAACTGTGGTACCAGGGTATAGGGATTCTGGGGGGGCAACACAGCATAACCCCACTGCCCAAGAGCTACTGTGCCTGTAGGTTCCACATTTGGTTCTATCAGTGTGGGGGTCCCTGAATGTAACTAGCGATACTCTCATGAAACTGTGGTACCAGGGTATAGGGATTCTGGGGGGGCAACACAGCATAACCCCACTGCCCAAGAGCTGCCCTACATGCCCCACTACTGTGCCTGTAGGTTCCTCATTGGGTTCTATCGGTGTGGGGGTCCCTGAATGTAACATCTGATACTCTCATGGAACTGGGGTACCAGGGTATAGGGATTCTGGGGGGGCCACGCAGCAGAGAATAAATAAGAGCTGTATCGGCACAAACAGGAAGAGAGATCTGGGTGTGAATACGCCGGGGGGGGGGCAATATCTCAGTATAAAGCAGGAAACTACAGTATAATAAACCTTGCGCCACTTACCCACAGGAAACTGCCCCCCCCCCCCCCGGCTCTGACCCAAATCTCTCAGCCTTAGGAGCAGCCAATCACAACCCACTGCCTTATTAACCCATTCATTTCTCATTGATTTCTCTGCGTGCAATTACTGGCCCCCCGGGGCCACAATCTCCCCCCCTCCCTACCAGTTATGGGCAAAGCTGGATATGTGCCACTCAGACTGGGCGCAATGGGACCCATGGGGTGGGGGCAATAGAAAGGGACCTATTTACCATTTAGTGCAAAAAAAACACCAAGATATTTGCCCTTTATTTTTACAGAACCTGATAAATAGCCCCCAGAACATTTCCAAAAACCCCTCCTAGAGAATTGGGTTATGGAGAAGATTCCTGAGCGTTCAAGACAATTCCCTTCAATACATACCCCCCCCCCCCCCCCCCCATTCTAAGCAACTTTTCAGTTGGTCTTCATTATTTTTTCCTTATAGTTTTTGATCTATTTCCCTTCTTCTTCTTCTCTTTGCAGCTTCCAAATGGGGGTCACTGACCCCGGCAGCCAAACCCTATTGCTCTGTGAGGCTCCAGTTTTATTGTTACTGTTACTTTTTATTCCTTATCTTTCTATTCAGCCCCTCCCCTATTCATATACCAGTCTCCCGTTCAAACCCCTGCCTGGTTGCCAGGTTAGATTGAACCCTAGCAACCAGATAGCTGCTGAAACTCCAAACTGGAGAGCTGCTGAACAAAAAGCTGAATAACTGAAAAGCTACAAATAATAAAAAATGAAGACCAATTGCAAATTGTCTCTGTCGCTCTCATACTAACAGTGAATCTTTTACAAATACTCGCTATAAATCGGATTTGGAGGATTTTCCCGCCAGATTTGCTATTTTGCGCGATTCGTCCAATAAGAATATTCTGAATTTAATTGAAATTCACGTTATTTCCCCCGAGTTTTGCCCCTTTCCCATTTACTAACTGTTCTTCTGGCTCCTGGGCCGGGGTAAATCATTGGCTTTTACTGGGGGGGGGGTTATAATTGGGGTCAAAGTATCATTTTTGGAAGCACAAAGTAGGCGGAAACACAATCATTCATTGCAGGGGGGGGGGGTAACATGATATAAACCCTACAGTTTGGGGGGGCAACATACACCCCAATGGAGAAGGAAAAGTAAGAGAAATTCCATTGTACCCCACAGTTTCTACCAAGCGTGCCCCCCCAGCCTATAACTCCCATACAGGGGCTCTGCAGTCATTTAAGGGGGGGTTCAGCTTTAAGTTAATATTTAGTATATCATAGAATGGCCCATTCCCAGCAACTGTGCAATTGGTCTTCATTACATTTTTGAATTATTCGCCTTCCTCTTCTGCCTCTTTCCAGCTTTCCAATGGGGGTCGCTGACCCCGGTACACTAAACGGCCCTCGGAAACCCCCCCAACAACAAGACTTATGATATAGGAATGTTATTAGTATATAAAGTGGAACATTGGGGGCCACAAATATATTGTATAATAAACCCCCAACCATCGGGGCAGGAGTATTGGGGGGCTCAGGCACACAGCATGGGATAGTATTCTGGGGGGCACCAACATACCTGAGAGGAGGCTGCAGACCAGTAGCGCTGGTACCATGATGCACAAGAAGCTCAGACCCGAATGAGCCTCTCCGCCCCTGTTGGTTCTGTTGGCTGCAGGGTTGGACTCCACCTCCCACCAAACCACACAGTGCGTCACGGCAAATTGGTCTCGATATGAGAAGAGTGGGCGAAAGGCTGAGACAGAAGCACAAACACAACTGGTGGGCCGAGTGGTTTCACACCAGTGGGAAGTGGGAATGGACTGGGCGGCCATGATGGGGGGGGCGTAAGGACTGGGCGGCCATGATGGGGGGGGGGGCGTAAGGACTGGGCGGCCATGATGGGGGTCTAGCAGTGACACCAACAGGCCCTACAGGTGTTTCTACCATCTTTATCTGGCACTGAGGGACATATTTAGTCTAATGTGTAAGCCAATATCACCGGTAATGTTGACCATAGCAACCAATCAGCAATTAGCACCTATTAACAAATAAAGATGTGATGTTGCTATGGGCAACCAGTAATGTTGGCTTACACACTATAATAAATAAGCCGCTATGATTGTAGCAGATGTAGAAGGAACCTGCCCCACCCGGGCTCTGCTACTAATGGCTTCCATAACCTACTGGGGCACGAGGAACCTCCAGAGAGAAGCCAACTGGTCTACACGTGATCCCAACAAAGTCTATGGGTCAGAGTAAGACTCTCAGTACCAAAAGGGTGGCTTTTAGGCAAAAGTGGTATCATATGGGCCCCCACCTATGTACAGTCTGTTCCCATTGGCTCCTCCCTCCCCCCTTCATTCTATAGAACAATATGGAACATGGGGCAATAGTCCCACCAGGGAAGGGCTCCAACGATGGTCCAATCACATTGGCTGGCAATGAGTCTCTATCAGAGGGTGGATACAAAGTGACTATCAGGGGTTCAACTCTTGGTGTCGGCCAACCACAGACCTGAGTGCAAAATATGGGGTGACCCTCCCCCCCGCAACAGACATTTAGGGGTACTCAGGTACTGGTGTCTGTATAAGGGACCTCCCTAGGGGTATCTGTTGCCCCTCACACTGTTACATTAAGGGGAAACCTTTACACCCATCACCCCCCTCTCCCATAACTTGCCCATTGGCAACATTGGCCCAGTAACACATGGGTGTAACCTGTATATATGGGGGTGTCTGGGAGTCTCTTTGGGGGGCGCAGTTTCCCCATATCTGTCTGTAGGGGCAGATAATGTACCAAGAGGTTGGTGGGCTTATTGGTACCACGTTGATCCAATGGCTGCTCCTGTTACCTACACTACTTTGTATCCTATGTTGTTACCATGGGGGTCTCAGCCCCCTTAGTCGCCCCAAGCAAAATAGCAAATACCCTCTCTGTACTACTAAAGCCATAATTCTGATCTGAAAAATGACATTTTGTCTGTTAAAGGAACAGTAACACCAAAAAAAATGAGTGTTATAAAGTAGGGATGCAGCGAATCCAGGATTCAGTTTGGGATCCGGACAGGGTTTGGCCTTTATCAGCGAGATTCGGTGCATCTCTATTTTAAAATAATTAAGGTGATTCATTTGCCCCCCCTGGAATTTAATGCACCTCCCAGAATGCCGTGGGGAGGGCGGAGCTGTGGTTCCTGCATCTCCTTCCCCCTCACACAGGATCTCAGCCACTTGTTTTCTCAGGAAGTTTAAGTCCCGGTAGAGCTGTGTGGGGATTGGATGGGCTGGGGAGGAAGTTCAACCTTTACCCTCCAGTCTATCCAATCCCCACGCGGCTCTAACAGAACTTGCACTGCAAGAAAAAAGGGAGTGGCCTAGAAAGCTGTGGGAGGGGAAAGAAGATGCAGGGCAACAGCTCCGCCCTCCCTATGCCATTCTGCCACTCCCAGACAGTGGGGGCTGGCCCAGAGTGAATGCAGGACTGCCAGGCACCCCTTAAGAGATATAAGAGATAAAAAGCACTGGGCTTTGCTTTGTGACAGGAACCAACTGGAGCTTCTGTCACAGTAAATATCAGCTCACTGGGCATGATCTTTGTGATTATACTGACATGTATGTATTTTATATGCTGGCTATCCATTTCCTGTAGTAATTACACTGGCACATCTGGGGTTAATATGCTCCTTATCCATTTTCCATAGTAATTAAACTGGCACATCTGGGGTTAATATGCTCCTTATCCATTTTCCTGTAGTAATTATACTGGCGCATCTGGGGTTAATATGCTCCTTATCCATTTTCCATAGTAATTATACTGGCACATCTGGAGTTAATATCCTCCTTTTCCATTTTCCATAGTAATTATACTGGCACATCTGGGGTTAATATCCTCCTTTTCCATTTTCCATAGTAATTACACTTGCACATCTGGGGTTAATATGCTCCTTATCCATTTTCCATAGTAATTACACTGGCACATCTGGGGTTAATATGCTCCTTATCCATTTTCCATAGTAATTATACTGGCACATGTGGGGTTAATATGCTCCTTATCCATTTTCCATAGTAATTATACTGGCACATCTGGGGTTAATATGCTCCTTATCCATTTTCCATAGTAATTACACTGGCACATTTGGGGTTAATATGCTCCTTATCCATTTTCCATAGTAATTATACTGGCACATCTGGGGGTAATATGCTCCTTATCCATTTTCCATAGTAATTACACTGGCACATCTGGGGTTAATATGCTCCTTATCCATTTTCCATAGTAATTACACTGGCACATCTGGGGTTAATATGCTCCTTATCCATTTTTCATAGTAATTATACTGGCACATCTGGGGTTAATATGCTCCTTATCCATTTTCCATAGTAATTACACTGGCACATCTGGGGTTAATATGCTCCTTATCCATTTTCCATAGTAATTACACTGGCACATCTGGGGTTAATATGCTCCTTATCCATTTTCCATAGTAATTATACTGGCACATCTGGGGTTAATATGCTCCTTATCCATTTTCCATAGTAATTACACTGGCACATCTGGGGTTAATATCCTCCTTTTCCATTTTCCATAGTAATTACACTGGCACATCTGGGGTTAAGATGCTCCTTATCCATTTTTCATAGTAATTACACTGGCACATCTGGGGTTAATATGCTCCTTATCCCTTTTTCATGGTAATTACACTGGCACATCTGGGGTTAATATGCTCCTTATCCATTTTTCATGGTAATTACACTGGCACATCTGGGGTTAATATCCTCCTTATCCATTTTTCATGGTAATTACACTGGCACATCTGGGGTTAATATGCTCCTTATCCATTTTTCATGGTAATTACACTGGCACATCTGGGGTTAATATGCTCCTTATCCATTTTCCATAGTAATTACACTGGCACATCTGGGGTTAATATGCTCCTTATCCATTTTTCATGGTAATTACACTGGCACATCTGCAGAATCCTGCATTGTAATCTGTTTTTCCCATGGGGCTAGCCATATTCTTCATTTCCCAGGGTGCCACAGCCATGTGACCTGTGCTCTGATAATCTTCAGTCTCACTTTACTGCTGCGCTGCAAGTTGGAGTGATATCCCCCCCCCCCCCCTCGCCCCCAGCAGCCGATCAGCAGAACAATGGGAAGGGAGCAAGATAGCAGCTCCCAGTAGGTATCAGAATAGCACTCAATAGTAAGAAATCCAAGTCCGGCTTGGGACTCCTCCAGTTACATGGGAGTAGGAGAAACAATAGGTTAGGGTACCAGCAGGTAATGGCAAGTAGACGTGTCTGTATTAAGCCCCTTGGGGTTGGGGGTTAAATGTAGATCCCCTGATATTCTGGGTCGGGATTGGTTTGTGTAAAACTACTAAAGCCTTTTATCTTTTCCAAATGTTCTCTCTGCCTAATACTAACGCTACTGGTGGGTCCTCTGCTGACAGAGGCTGAATAACCCCCAAGGGGAGTGAGTACAGGAGTTAGCCCATTCCTTAAGGATATCAGCCTCTTGAACCTTGTGATCTGTCTTTGCTGTATTGTGGAAAAGGGGATTTCTTCATATACTTTGTGTTATCTCTCCTTTATAATTCTGCTCTCAGACCCTCCTCTGCCTCTCAGAACTCCCCGCTGGCACTGCGAGGGTTAAGCCACATAAAGCTTTAGGTTCACACAGGAAATACCTACAGACCCAATGCGGTCACCTACTGTGTGTGCTACAGGCTCCGCCCACAGGCACCTCATTGGGGGGCTACAGGCTGAGTTATACAGGGAACTCTATTATAAGGGATAATGTACCCCCTACTGTAAATGATAAGGATATTAGCAGTCACTGAGGGGTTCTGTGCCCCCCATATAAAGGCACAAGGCTGCAGGCTGAGTTATACAGGGAACTCTGAGTATCACTCATGTATTATAAGGGATACTGTACCCCCTACTGTAAATGATAAGGATATTAGCAGTCACAGTGCAGTTCCGTCCTCCCCATTCCCTTCCCTAGTAAAGCGCTGGTACATTTTGCTGTTATATCCATTAATACAATACAGAAGTCAGACAGGGGGTTTGTACAGCCAATGGGGCGAGGGGCTCAGCAGTGGTAATGCACATAGTGACCAGCAGGGGGCACAGTAACACCGCAGTGTGGGATCAGTGCATTTCCCCCGTATATTTCAGGTGAGACTCAGATTTATCATTCTCAGACAGAAGAACCTGCCCCCCCCCAACCCCCCCCAACTAGAAGGGAATATCTTATATCCGTCATTATTTCCTATTGTTCTGGGAAAACTGTGACCTGTTACTTCTGTGCCTCTTGGGGGAGTGAGGATTTGGGGGTGCAGCTCTGCTCTCACTAGGTAGGTCCCCAATATACAGGGAGAGAGACAGAGGGGCAATATTAATACCCCGGCCATTAGCCTTGTACTGTCTCTCAGCCCAGAATGGAGATTCACAGAACCTGGGTCAGAACTTACTAACAGCCCTTGGTCTGTGGGTTCCAAGCAAATGGGATTAAATATGGGGATAAAACTGTGTGTGGCCCTTACCCCCCCCTTATATATTTATATTATATAGTGACCCCCCCTTATATATTTATATATAGTGACCCCCCCCCTTAACTGCCCCCCCCCCCCAGTGTAACCAATCCCAACTGGGCCAGCCTTTCCCCATAACTGAGCCCATTCCCTTTATCAGCTTAGTCGCTCTTCCCTGTACTTTCTCTATTTCATTACTGCCCCCCCCCCTTATATATTTATATATAGTGACCCCCCCTTAACTGCCCCTTCCCCAGTGTAACCAATCCCAACTGGGCCAGCCTTTCCCCATAACTGAGCCCATTCCCTTTATCAGCTTAGTCGCTCTTCCCTGTACTTTCTCTATTTCATTACTGCCCCCCCCTTATATATTTATATATAGTGACCCCCCCTTATATATTTTTATATAGTGACCCCCCCTTAACTGCCCCCCCCCCCCCCCAGTGTAACCAATCCCAACTGGGCCAGCCTTTCCCCATAACTGAGCCCATTCCCTTTATCAGCTTAGTCGCTCTTCCCTGTACTTTCTCTATTTCATTACTGCCCCCCCTTATATATTTATATATAGTGACCCCCCCCTTAACTGCCCCCCCCCCCCCAGTGTAACCAATCCCAACTGGGCCAGCCTTTCCCCATAACTGAGCCCATTCCCTTTATCAGCTTAGTCGCTCTTCCCTGTACTTTCTCTATTTCATTACTGCCCCCCCTTATATATTTATATATAGTGACCCCCCCCCCCCCAGTGTAACCAATCCCAACTGGGCCAGCCTTTCCCCATAACTGAGCCCATTCCCTTTATCAGCTTAGTCGCTCTTCCCTGTACTTTCTCTATTTCATTACTGCCCCCCCTTATATATTTATATATAGTGACCCCCCCTTAACTGCCCCCCCCCCCAGTGTAACCAATCCCAACTGGGCCAGCCTTTCCCCATAACTGAGCCCATTCCCTTTATCAGCTTAGTCGCTCTTCCCTGTACTTTCTCTATTTCATTACTGCCCCCCCTTATATATTTATATATAGTGACCCCCCCTTAACTGCCCCTTCCCCAGTGTAACCAATCCCAACTGGGCCAGCCTTTCCCCATAACTGAGCCCATTCCCTTTATCAGCTTAGTCGCTCTTCCCTGTACTTTCTCTATTTCATTACTGCCCCCCCTTATATATTTATATATAGTGACCCCCCCTTAACTGCCCCTTCCCCAGTGTAACCAATCCCAACTGGGCCAGCCTTTCCCCATAACTGAGCCCATTCCCTTTATCAGCTTAGTCGCTCTTCCCTGTACTTTCTCTATTTCATTACTGCCCCCCCTTATATATTTATATATAGTGACCCCCCCTTAACTGCCCCTTCCCCAGTGTAACCAATCCCAACTGGGCCAGCCTTTCCCCTTTATTCCCTGGGGCTGAGGGTTCTGGGTCACATGACAGTACAGACCCAATGGTACCAGTGAGTGTTGCTATTGCAGTGGAACCTGAGTTACCGGCTGAGTGGGGCCTCAGGGAAGCAGATTATTTGCCCCGTCACTCTCTGTGGGAGGTGTGAGACAGAGATGGTATCGGGGGGGGGGGGGGCATTTATCCCCCCAGCGAGTCTATCAGATTCCCCCATGGAAACTCACCTTATTTACTAACCAGATAGAATCTTTTTCCTTTTCTCAAACACATGAAATTCACTCATTAAAGGTCAAATAAACCCTGAAATGCTATTTAAAGGGAAACTCACAGCATTTTATTGCTTTTGGCAAAACCACAGTTTAATCCGTGTCTCTAATTCCCTTATTAACCCCCCCACTTACCCCAGTAATGTGCCCCCCATTCCAGCCAATAAGGGAAATGTAAGAGTTAAATTACAAAAACAGGTAGAAAATCCCCCTTTTTATCCCCCGTGTCAATATTTTTTCTATTTATTAAAAAAGAGTGACATTTTCGACGTTAAAAGATATTTATTTTAGTGGATTTTCACATTTCTTCCCCTTTGAAAGTACAAATTGTCCTGCTATTTACTAAAGTGCATGTTAATTCTCCCCCCCCCCCAGGGTTCTGTCATCTGCCCTGGGGGGGCAATAAAGGGATTAATATTCTTACACTATATAATGGCGCCTATGGGGGGGGGGCAATAAGGGAATTAATATTCTTACACTATATAATGGTGCCTATGGGGGGGCAATAAGGGGATTAATATTCTTACACTGTATAATGGTGCCTATGGGGGGCAATAAGGGGATTAATATTCTTACACTATATAATGGTGCCTATGGGGGGGCAATAAGGGGATTAATATTCTTACACTGTATAATGGTGCCTATGGGGGGCAATAAGGGGATTAATATTCTTACACTGTATAATGGTGCCTATGGGGGGCAATAAGGGGATTAATATTCTTACACTATATAATGGCGCCTATGGGGGGCAATAAGGGGATTAATATTCTTACACTATATAATGGCGCCTCTGGGGGAGTTTCCTGCAGTTGGCGGGGGGGTAAATATATTTGTTTCTGAGAGCAGAATAATTTGTAAGTGAAATGAGTGAATTCTGCAAAACCAGTTATTTCTGTGGCCCCAGTGGGGCAATTGCACTGATATATACGTGTTATAAATAGGCCCCTCATTGTATTGGCCCTCGGGGTAAATAAATAACTGCCCTCTGTCTGTGGGGTAAATAAATAACTGCCCTCTGTCTGTGGGGTAAATAAATAACTGCCCTCTGTCTGTGGAGGAAATATATATATAGGTGCCATTGTGCCCGGCACGGCGAGGGTGGGGCAGCTGCTGAGACTATGGGGCAGATTTAGGCCCAAAGAAACAATTTATCCACCGACTGAAAAAGAATCTATTTGTCTAAAAAATGTTCCCATATTTATCAATTTGCCCCATTTACTAAAGCCGTTCCATTACTTCGAGCAGTCGGAACCGTAGTTTCCCCATTGATACATGGGGGGGGGGGGGGGGTATCACAATGCAGTCGGCTTTGGCTGTTATAGGGGGATGAGTGGGGCACATATATAGTTAGTGGGAGGGGGGGTCTATTGTACTGGGAATCAGACCCGCACTGCTCTCTTTCCATAGTGGATCCCTAGGTCCCAAGCATGGCCGCCTCTGCTGGGAGTCTGCGCCAATACCCACTACCAACACCTCTGCCCCTACCCTTCTATCTACGTGCCCTTCCCATGATCCCCTGAGGCAGGCAGACCCCTCTATACAGGCTGATGCCCATGCCTGTGCCATACCTGTGCCCGTGCCATACCTGTGCCAGTCCTGTGGGTGGCAGACTGGGGGCGCTGTGCTCCATGTATCCCCCTGGAGGGCCGGCCAATGGGATCCTCTGCAGGAGAAATAACACCTGGGAACTGTGCATGTCCAGGAATGAAGGGCCCGATGATTAGGGCCCGGGGCCCCCGGCAGGGGGAAGAGTCTGACTCTGAAACTCAATAGAAATGAAACTTGTGGCTCAGGTTGTGGTTGTGACGATGATGCGGCTGAGTGTGCGACACAATCCCACCGGTGATGCACTGAGCCCACTATCAGCTGCTGATTAACCCATTCCCTCCCCTACAGTTCCCCCCCCCCCCCCCACTGGAATGAACCGAGCATCTTCCTGGGGAGATTATTGGTCACATTCAATTAGAGTCTTTTTTCAACCTGTGCTACTATATAATGTATCCAGGCCTGAGTGGGAAGGTGGGGGGGTATATCTGCTCAGGTGCAGGATGAGCGAATCTGTCCCGTGTGTCCCGAAAACAAATTCACAAAAAGGCAAAAATGACAAACGCTAAAAAAGATACAATGTTTCTCAAACTTAATGAAAAAAGTAGCTTTTGGCAGAACCCAGAAAGTTAACAAGCCCCCCCTGCACTGAGATACAATTGTAACTAATAAGCTAAACAGGTCTCTTGGGGGAAAGGAGACTAACAGATTAAAGGGCAACTTCACCTTCATTAGCAAAACTGTAATAACACATAAAACAAGGCCCCAAAACCCCCAGAAATGGGTTGAAACTTTATATAACCTGCCAATCTTTGTACAATAAAAGTGGTATATAGGGGGCGTGGTCGCAAAAATGGGCGTGGTCAATTAATTTTTGTCCCTTTTTGCATTTTTCAAATGAAGGTCTGTCCTGAAATAGCGTATTGGGTGCATCCCTAGGGCTCAGTAAGTAGCCACTGTAGCCGCGGGGCAATGTAAGTGACTCAGAGGGTCCGGCCCAACCAAACCCAGAAACACCACGTTCCTTTCGGCACCACTAATGAGCCCCTGTAATGGGAGTCACGGGGGGGCACCAGAGCCAATCAGCAGGAATGTCAGGCACCAATAATGGGAGGCTCATTATATGGATGGGGGGGTATTAATTAATATTAATATTAGGCTTGTCCTGTCTCTGTACAACCTGATGGGTGATGGGATTAAGGGTAATTATTTGTTGGCCGGTCAGGGTGCATATTGGTTTGGGCAGAGACCCTGAGTGTATCTTCACAGTTTATAACTGTGTTTCTAGGGGGAAATTACTATATCTAGTAGCTTGTTGCTATGTGTCACACAGGTGTTGCTATGCATCACCCAGTGCTATGTATCCCCTAGTGGTTGCTATGTATCACCCAGTGGTTGCTATGTATCCCACAGTTATCACCCAGTGGTTGCTATGTATCACCCAGTGGTTGCTATGTATCACCCAGTGGTTGCTCTGTATCACCCAGTGGTTGCTATGTATCACACAGTTATCACCCAGTGGTTGCTATGTATCACCCAGTGGTTGCTATGTATCACACAGCTATCACCCAGTGGTTGCTATGTATCACCCAGCGGTTGCTATGTATCACACAGCTATCACCCAGTGGTTGCTATGTATCACCCAGTGGTTGCTATGTATCACCCAGTGGTTGCTATGTATCACACAGTTATCACCCAGTGGTTGCTATGTATCACCCAGTGGTTGCTATGTATCACACAGTTATCACCCAGTGGTTGCTATGTATCACCCAGTGGTTGCTATGTATCACCCAGTGGTTGCTATGTATCACCCAGTGGTTGCTATGTATCACACAGTTATCACCCAGTGGTTGCTATGTATCACACAGTTATCACCCAGTAGTTGCTATGTATCACACAGTGGTTGCTGTGTATCACACAGTGGTTGCTATGTATCACCCAGTGGTTGCTATGTATCACACAGTTATCACACAGTGGTTGCTATGTATCACCCAGTTATCACCCAGTGGTTGCTATGTATCACCCAGTGGTTGCTATGTATCACACAGCTATCACCCAGTGGTTGCTATGTATCACCCAGTGGTTGCTATGTATCACCCAGTGGTTGCTATGTATCACCCAGTGGTTGCTATGTATCACCCAGCGGTTGCTATGTCCGGTGGAAGTGCCGCACTCAGAGGGTTCCAGGAAAGTGCTCCCTCATGGTATCAGCGCCTCAGGGTGTGACCACAGTGGGGGGGGGGGGGAGGAAGTGAAGACTGGGGGGGGGGCTTATCTCTCAGGGAGGAGGGGGTCGCCCCGAGGGGCACAGACTGACTGGAAATCACATGCTGCCCCCCGTGCGTCACTCACCGCTCTGCTTGTACTTTCATTTCTCTCTCACAGCGAGGGCCCCGGGGCCCCGGGAACTAAAGGGAAAGACCCTTCAGCCTAATGTTCTGAGCACTGGGGGGGGGGGTGTATTAAAGGGGAAGGTCAGTGTGGGATGCAGGTCGTGTCAGTGTTATTCTGCTGTGTGGTTGCCAAGTTTATATACCTTAGCAACTAATAAAATAAGCTGTACCCCCATACTGTACTGTCTAAGGGAAACACTATGGCACCCCCTACCCATATGTATAAATACAAATATACAGAGAGGGAATGTTCTGGGCACACAATAAGCTGTACCCCCATACTGTACTGTCTAAGGGAAACACTATGGCACCCCCTACCCATATGTATAAATACAAATATACAGAGAAGGAATGTTCTGGGCACACAATAAGCTGTACCCCCATACTGTACTGTCTAAGGGAAACACTATGGCACCTCCTACCCATATGTATAAATACAAATATACAGAGAAGGAATGTTCTGGGCACACAATAAGCTGTACCCCCATACTGTACTGTCTAAGGGAAACACTATGGCACCTCCTACCCATATGTATAAATACAAATATACAGAGAAGGAATGTTCTGGGCACACAATAAGCTGTACCCCCATACTGTACTGTCTAAGGGAAACACTATGGCACCTCCCTCCCATATGTATAAATACAAATATACAGAGAAGGAATGTTCTGGGCACACAATAAGCTGTACCCCCATACTGTACTGTCTAAGGGAAATACTATGGCACCTCCTACCCATATGTATAAATACAAATATACAGAGAGGGAATGTTCTGGGCACACAATAAGCTGTACCCCTATACTGTACTGTCTAAGGGAAACACTATGGCACCCCCTACCCATATGTATAAATACAAATATACAGAGAGGGAATGTTCTGGGCACACAATAAGCTGTACCCCTATACTGTACTGTCTAAGGGAAACACTATGGCACCCCCTCCCCATATGTATAAATACAAATATACAGAGAAGGAATGTTCTGGGCACACAATAAGCTGTACCCCCATACTGTACTGTCTAAGGGAAACACTATGGCACCTCCTACCCATATGTATAAATACAAATATACAGAGAAGGAATGTTCTGGGCACACAATAAGCTGTACCCCCATACTGTACTGTCTAAGGGAAACACTATGGCACCTCCCTCCCATATGTATAAATACAAATATACAGAGAAGGAATGTTCTGGGCACACAATAAGCTGTACCCCCATACTGTACTGTCTAAGGGAAATACTATGGCACCCCCTACCCATATGTATAAATACAAATATACAGAGAGGGAATGTTCTGGGCACACAATAAGCTGTACCCCCATACTGTACTGTCTAAGGGAAACACTATGGCACCCCCTCCCCATATGTATAAATACAAATATACAGAGAAGGAATGTTCTGGGCACACAATAAGCTGTACCCCCATACTGTACTGTCTAAGGGAAACACTATGGCACCCCCTACCCATATGTATAAATACAAATATACAGAGAAGGAATGTTCTGGGCACACAATAAGCTGTACCCCCATACTGTACTGTCTAAGGGAAACACTATGGCACCCCCTACCCATATGTATAAATACAAATATACAGAGAAGGAATGTTCTGGGCACACAATAAGCTGTACCCCCATACTGTACTGTCTAAGGGAAACACTATGGCACCCCCTACCCATATGTATAAATACAAATATACAGAGAAGGAATGTTCTGGGCACACAATAAGCTGTACCCCCAT
This sequence comes from Xenopus tropicalis, assembly GCF_000004195.4. Lineage (NCBI taxonomy): Eukaryota > Metazoa > Chordata > Amphibia > Anura > Pipidae > Xenopus > Xenopus tropicalis. The sequence goes on from NC_030678.2 coordinate 1,715,137, forward strand.
ACTGTACTGTCTAAGGGAAACACTATGGCACCCCCTACCCATATGTATAAATACAAATATACAGAGAAGGAATGTTCTGGGCACACAATAAGCTGTACCCCCATACTGTACTGTCTAAGGGAAACACTATGGCACCCCCTACCCATATGTATAAATACAAATATACAGAGAACGAATGTTCTGGGCACACAATAAGCTGTACCCCCATACTGTACTGTCTAAGGGAAACACTATGGCACCCCCTACCCATATGTATAAATACAAATATACAGAGAAGGAATGTTCTGGGCACACAATAAGCTGTACCCCCATACTGTACTGTCTAAGGGAAACACTATGGCACCCCCTACCCATATGTATAAATACAAATATACAGAGAGGGAATGTTCTGGGCACACAATAAGCTGTACCCCCATACTGTACTGTCTAAGGGAAACACTATGGCACCCCCTACCCATATGTATAAATACAAATATACAGAGAAGGAATGTTCTGGGCACACAATAAGCTGTACCCCCATACTGTACTGTCTAAGGGAAACACTATGGCACCCCCTACCCATATGTATAAATACAAATATACAGAGAAGGAATGTTCTGGGCACACAATAAGCTGTACCCCCATACTGTACTGTCTAAGGGAAACACTATGGCACCCCCTACCCATATGTATAAATACAAATATACAGAGAGGGAATGTTCTGGGCACAATATTTTACTGTAGGTTAAAGGCAAAGCGATCACACACTAATTCCCGCTTTATATCGTTAAGTGATGGAATTTACGGGATTTCTAACGACCCTGCGGAATTCTCACATATGGCGGCCGCGCCCAGCACATTCCATTCCCAATTACCCAGAGTTCAGTTGGTCACAGGATCACAATCCAACAATGTGGGAAGGAAACAGCGGCGCTTAAGAGGGTACAACCCCCATTGCTTTTATTGGTTGCCCAGAGATCATACATTTCAGAGGCTCCGCCCCTCGCTCAGGAGTCCCACATAGAGTGATATTTTGGCAATGAATAAAAGCAACAGGGTTGAACCCACTATAAGTAATGATACAGCGCTGCCATTTCCGCCTTACATTAACTCATTCCCGGCCAGTGCGCTGAGGGGCAGGTAAGTGGCCAATCAGAAGGCTGAAGGGCCCGCAGTGGGGCAGGGCTGTGATTCGCTCGAGGAGACACTATTATTATATTTGTCCTTTGGGCTCCAGGGTCTCAGAACTTCCAATGGGAATTTAGAATTCGCCGTGGTCTCTCAGCGCCCCTTTTTCTGGAAGAAAACAGAGAAGTGACACGTCAGATGCTGATTGGTGGAAATCTACAGAGACCCAGCAGTGAGTCCCGCTATTCGTATATCCAATGGCAGCTCCTACACGCAGGCCGTAATGGCTTCCAATCAGTAATAATGATACCCGCTGTGTCATCAGAAAATATAAGGATAATCTTCATATAAAGTCATGGGTATCCCTGACATGATCTGCAGGGGAGGAGCTTCATGTGTCATGTGATGCATCTATTGTGTAACATAAAGATCTGCAGGGGAGGAGCCCTAATGGCTTCCAATCAGTAATAATGATACCCGCGGCCAATCTTATTAATAGGAGGAGCAGGACTGTGTTCTAAAAAGGTTGGAACCTACAGGAAATATAAGGATAATCCTCATATCCCTGACATGATCTGCAGGGGAGGAGCTTCATGTGTCATGTGTTCCATATAGTGTGTAACATAAGGATCTGCAGGGGTGGAGCTAAATGTGTCATGTGCTGAATGTAGTGTGTAACATAAAGATTTGCAGGGGAGGAGCCACATGTGCAACACTCTGCTTGCAGCACTAAATATAAAGATAAGCAGAGGACCAGGGGAGGGGCCTAATAAGTAAAGCTGTGGGGATTGAATATAATATAAAGCTACGCAGGGGAGGAGCTTCATGGGTAAAATCACAGGCTGTACAAAATATGAATTTATGCAGGGAAGGGTCCTAATGTGTAATGCTCTACAGGCAACAAATAATATAAAGCTCTGCTACGGGAGGAGCCTTATAAATAAGGCTCTGCAAAAAGTCAATAATACAAAGCTCTGCAGGGGAGGAGCCTAATAAGTAAGACTGAGCAGGCACTAAATAATACAAAGCTCTGCAGGGGAGGAGCCTAATAAGTAAGACTGAGCAGGCATTAAATAATACAAAGCTCTGCAGGGGAGGAGCCTAATAAGTAAGACTGCGCAGGCATTAAATAATACAAAGCTCTGCAGGGGAGAAGCCTAATAAGTAAGACTGCGCAAGCATTAAATAATACAAAGCTCTGCAGGGGAGGAGCCTAATAAGTAAGACTGCGCAGGCATTAAATAATACAAAGCTCTGCAGGGGAGGAGCCTAATAAGTAAGACTGAGCAGGCATTAAATAATACAAAGCTCTGCAGGGGAGGAGCCTAATAAGTAAGACTGCGCAGGCATTAAATAATACAAAGCTCTGCAGGGGAGGAGCCTAATAAGTAAGACTGCGCAAGCATTAAATAATACAAAGCTCTGCAGGGGAGGAGCCTAATACGTAAGACTGAGCAGGCAGTAAATAATACAAAGCTAGTTAGTAATGCTCTGCAGGGGAGGAGCCTGTTAGTAATGCTCTGCAGGGGAGGAGCCTGTTAGTAATGCTCTGCGGGGGAGGAGCCTGTTAGTAATGCTCTGCAGACAGTCCTTACTATAAAGCTATGACAAGTCGCCAGTGAGGTTGATGAGTGCAGGACCCCGGGGCCAAATCTTACTGAGCTTTCTGTGCACCGTCCGGGCCCGGCGAGCTTTCTTTGCGTCTCGGATGTGGCAGTGATAGATCTCGTGGCTTTTCACTCCGCTCAGAGTCGAAGAAATACGGTGACTCCCGTCCTCCTTCTCCTCCAGAACCATAATGGTGGCATTCTCACTTATCTCCTCCTCCCTGCGGTTATACCAGGTTACTATGGGAACCTTGTACCAACCGGCAGAATGGCAGCGCGCAACCGCAGCGTCATCTTCTGTATCCATCACTACGGGAGGCTCCTCCTCCTCTGTGGGATCCAATGAGAAGAGAACACTATGGCACCTCCTACCCATAAGTATAAATACAAATATACAGAGAAGGAATGTTCTGGGCACACAATAAGCTGTACCCCCATACTGTACTGTCTAAGGGAAACACTATGGCACCCCCTACCCATATGTATAAATACAAATATACAGAGAGGGAATGTTCTGGGCACACAATAAGCTGTACCCCCATACTGTACTGTCTAAGGGAAACACTATGGCACCTCCTACCCATATGTATAAATACAAATATACAGAGAGGGAATGTTCTGGGCACACAATAAGCTGTACCCCCATACGGTACTGTCTAAGGGAAACACTATGGCACCTCCTACCGATATGTATAAACACAAATATACAGAGATGGAATGTTCTGGGCACACAATAAGCTGTACCCCCATACTGTACTGTCTAAGGGAAACACTATGGCACCCCCTACCCATATGTATAAATACAAATATACAGAGAAGGAATGCTCTGGGCACACAATAAGCTGTACCCCCATACTGTACTGTCTATGGGAAACACTATGGCACCCCCTACCCATATGTATAAATACAAATATACAGAGAAGGAATGCTCTGGGCACACAATAAGCTGTACCCCCATACTGTACTGTCTAAGGGAAACACTATGGCACCTCCTACCCATATGTATAAATACAAATATACAGAGAGGGAATGTTCTGGGCACACAATAAGCTGTACCCCCATACTGTACTGTCTAAGGGAAACACTATGGCACCCCCTACCCATATGTATAAATACAAATATACAGACAGGAATGTTCTGGGCACACAATAAGCTGTACCCCCATACTGTACTGTCTAAGGGAAACACTATGGCACCCCCTACCCATATGTATAAATACAAATATACAGAGAAGGAATGTTCTGGGCACACAATAAGCTGTACCCCCATACTGTACTGTCTAAGGGAAACACTATGGCACCCCCTACCCATATGTATAAATACAAATATACAGAGAAGGAATGTTCTGGGCACACAATAAGCTGTACCCCCATACTGTACTGTCTAAGGGAAACACTATGGCACCCCCTACCCATATGTATAAATACAAATATACAGAGAAGGAATGTTCTGGGCACACAATAAGCTGTACCCCCATACTGTACTGTCTAAGGGAAACACTATGGCACCCCCTACCCATATGTATAAATACAAATATACAGAGAGGGAATGTTCTGGGCACACAATAAGCTGTACTCCCATACTGTACTGTCTAAGGGAAACACTATGGCACCCCCTACCCATATGTATAAATACAAATATACAGAGAAGGAATGTTCTGGGCACACAATAAGCTGTACCCCCATACTGTACTGTCTAAGGGAAACACTATGGCACCCCCTACCCATATGTATAAATACAAATATACAGAGAAGGAATGTTCTGGGCACACAATAAGCTGTACCCCCATACTGTACTGTCTAAGGGAAACACTATGGCACCCCCTACCCATATGTATAAATACAAATATACAGAGAGGGAATGTTCTGGGCACACAATAAGCTGTACCCCCATACTGTACTGTCTAAGGGAAACACTATGGCACCCCCTACCCATATGTATAAATACAAATATACAGAGAGGGAATGTTCTGGGCACACAATAAGCTGTACCCCCATACTGTACTGTCTAAGGGAAACACTATGGCACCCCCTACCCATATGTATAAATACAAATATACAGAGAGGGAATGTTCTGGGCACACAATAAGCTGTACCCCCATACTGTACTGTCTAAGGGAAACACTATGGCACCCCCTACCCATATGTATAAATACAAATATACAGAGAAGGAATGTTCTGGGCACACAATAAGCTGTACCCCCATACTGTACTGTCTAAGGGAAACACTATGGCACCCCCTACCCATATGTATAAATACAAATATACAGAGAAGGAATGTTCTGGGCACACAATAAGCTGTACCCCCATACTGTACTGTCTAAGGGAAACACTATGGCACCCCCTACCCATATGTATAAATACAAATATACAGAGAAGGAATGTTCTGGGCACACAATAAGCTGTACCCCCATACTGTACTGTCTAAGGGAAACACTATGGCACCCCCTACCCATATGTATAAATACAAATATACAGAGAAGGAATGTTCTGGGCACACAATAAGCTGTACCCCCATACTGTACTGTCTAAGGGAAACACTATGGCACCCCCTACCCATATGTATAAATACAAATATACAGAGAAGGAATGTTCTGGGCACACAATAAGCTGTACCCCCATACTGTACTGTCTAAGGGAAACACTATGGCACCCCCTACCCATATGTATAAATACAAATATACAGAGATGGAATGTTCTGGGCACACATTGAGGACCACTAAAGACCGTGTGTTGACTCCCCACCTTGTATGAGGAGGTTGAGTTTAATCTCCCCTTTGCCGTGGGGGCCGATGGCGCTGCAGGTATAGAGACCCTCATCCTGATAGTCCACGCGGTGCAGGTAGAGAGTCAGGACTCCATCTCCGACCTCCTCCTTCTCCACGGAGACCCGCTCCTGGTAGGCGTAACTCTGGTCCTCCAGTGCCTCGTGGTTGTCGTGGAAGCTGTAGACCACCTGGGGCTCCTTGAACTCAAACTTCTGCTGCATGTAGGCGTAGACGTCCTCCACCTCGATCTCCTCCACGATGTCCTCGCGGTGCCAGATGAAGCTCATGTCGGTCGTGCCCTCGATGAAGGAGAACTCGCAGGGCAAGGTGGCATTCTGGAAGCGGGGCACTTTCACCTCGGTGTAGCTGGGCTTGGGCAGCACATAGTCGCCCCCTGGGGTAGGAACACACAGTTGGGGCACAATAGATACAAAGGGACGGTGTTCCTGCTGCAGGGCTGCCCCTTCCCTCTATAAAGGTTTCCATTGAGATTATGGAATAAATGGTATAACGGTTGTCTAGTAACCCATAGCAACCAATTAGGTGGCAGTATTTACTTTGCTTAGCTGTTTGAAAACTCAACTCTGATTGGTTGCTAAGAAAATCTTCCTCCCCCCCTTTACAACCAAGGCAATTTGCCCAGAGCCCCCTGTGTATCTCTATCCGGACAATCTCCTGGGGACCCAGTTACTCACCGGCCTCATAGAGAATGACCCCCAGCAGCAGAAGTGAAGTCACAATCTTCATCATCATCACCAAGGAGACTTACGCTCTTCCTGTAACAACATCCGTTTTTTTTACAAAAACACCAGTTTTTCTTGGTCCTGCACTTACGACATCACTTCCTTCTTGCATAACATCACTTCCTTTCTACATGACATCACTTCCTTCTGGCATAACATCACTTCCTTTCTACATGACATCACATCCTTCTGGCATAACATCACTTCCTTTCTATATGACATCAATTCCTTCTGGCATAACATCACTTTGTTTCTACATGACATCACTTCCTTCTTGCATAGCATCACTTCCTTTCTACATGACATCACTTCCTTTCTACATGATATCACTTCCTCCTTTCATAACATCACTTCCTTTCTACATGACATCCCTTCCTTCTTGCATAACACCACTTCCTTTCTACATGACATCACTTCCTCCTTGCATAACATCACTTCCTCCCTTTTAACTTTCTCTTCACGTGACATCATTTCCTCTGCCCCCAAAATGTTAAAATGATTTGTAACCTTTGATTTGGTTGAATCTGAAAACCAATTGTGTTGAGTATTTGCCCTTCTGCCCCCACAGACACCTCATTGTGGGAGGATTAGGGGCAGTTCTATAATAATAACCATAGAGCTACACAGAGTTCCAGTTTAAAGGGGATATAAACCCAGCCATGATGCTGTCCCACTGCGCCCCCTAGTGTTGCTATAGAAGTTGCCTTGGCTCCAGCACTGCCTTAAACGGGAACTGAGACAGTTTGCAGTTGGTCTTCATTTTTCATTTGTTGTTTTTTAATGATTTCAGTGTTTGTTCAGCAGCTCCCCAGTCTGGATTTTCAACAGCAATCTGGTTGCTAGGGTCCAATTACCTTAGTAACTAGGGAGTGGTTTGAATGAGAGACAGGTATATGAATAGGGGAGGGGCTGAATAGAAAGATAAGGAATAAAAAGTAACAATAACAATAAAACTGGAGCCTCACAGAGCAATAGGGTTTGGCTGCCGGGGTCAGTGACCCCCATTTGAAAGTTGCAAAGAGTCAGAAGAAGAAGGAAAATAATTCAAAACTATAAATAATAAATAATAAATAATGAAGACCAATTGAGAGGTGCTTAGAACTGCCCATTCAATAACCTACTAACAGTTACCCCCACCCCTTTCAAGCAGCCCTATCTGCCCCTATATCTTCTAACCCCTTTATCTCATGCCTCCTTGTGCTCCTATTGCCTCTGCCCTGCTTATTATACCCCCCCGGGGGGCGCTCACTGTTTATTTACCCCTTTGGGGGGTTTATTTTTGGCAGAACTGTTACACCCCTATTTATACCCAGTTCCCTTGGTAGGAGCCCTGCGGAACCCTGGCACATTATATATATATATATATTAGTAATAATAATGCGAAGTATCTTTAAAGGGAAAGTTAACCTTTAGATGAACCATTTTTTCATTCAATACCAAACAAGAAATAAGAGGCTCCTACCTGAGACTTGGGCTCCGCTGCTCTCTCCCCTCTGGGTCAGTCTGTCCCCCAATGGCAGAACTCTCTCTGTCGTCTCTGGGTCTGACACTCGCTGAGTCCGTTCCTTGGTTCTGACTCGGGTTCTGTGGGAGCAGATTGTTACCTGCCTCTCTCGGAGCTGATTACTGCCCCCCAGGGACCGGCCCATCTGCTGATAATTACACCTGTGCCTATGTACCTGGCTCTAGGGGTCCCTGGGGGCCCGGGGTGTGCAGGGAGCAGCCAATTGGGTTCTGACACGCTCGGAGGAGGAGCTGACACTCATTCTGACACTGCAGAACCCCCTGTAATAATCTTGTAGCATAAGGGGGAGGCACTGTCATTATTCTAACCAATCCCAGTGACGTAAAGGACTACAACTCCCAGCATCCTTAGCCAACATTGTGCGCTGACTGGCACCTCCTACAGCTTTATGGCCTTTAGAGTTTATTGTACCTAATACCAGTCTGGATGCCAGTACATTAGTGGGAATGGCACAGGGGTGGATTTCAGGGAGGGTGGGGCACTTTATCCCACTTGCCCCAAGTATTTGCCATTGGTTCCCTTTATCTATTCTGGGATTCGTTAGAATAATGACCTCCCTCTTATCCAATAAGATGATGAAGGCCCCTATTTTATACTTATATATAGGTCTCCCCCAAATTACCCCCCTCCCCCCGGCTCAGGTAAATGCTTAATAGTTGGGGTATTTTCTGCCTAATTGCCCCCTAGTGTGAAATCCCCCCCCCAAACCCAAATGGATCAAACTCTGTGCCTGTTCCCTGTCAGTCTTCCCCCCCCCCCAGACTCTTCCATGTCGCTCATTGCACGGGGGGGGGGGGCTGTTTCCTCTGCGGAATAAAGGAATAAATCGAGTGTTTTGATTGGCTGTGATCATAGTTATTAACCCTCGCTTATTATGAGAATAAGTAACTAATATTTAAAGGGCAACTAAACCGGTGTCTACAGAATAATGTGAATATCTCTTGGGCATTAATGTTCAGTTCATTTCTAGTTTTATGAAAAAGTTGTGTGACCCCCTAATCCCCCGTTTTTTCAGTCCCTGAGCCTTCAGCCTGCGTCCGCCCAATCCCACAATCCCCTGCTGCACACGTGAATGCAGTCCCTGCAGGCTGCCTGTAAGCTGTGGGGATATTGGGACAATTTTTAACATCAGTGTTTTAGTCCCTCCTCCCCTGCCAGGATCTCAAATGATGCAGAAAGACAAGGACAGTTTTGCAGTTGGATTTCAGCCTATAACAATAGTATTTATTCCTACTTTTTTGGAGGAACAGGTTACAGTGATATTAGGGGTTTCTGGGTTGGGTGGGGCTCTTTACATATTTAGACCCCCCCCCCCAGCCCCAGGGTCTCTCGCTACGAGCCCCACCTCCCGAGTCTCTGTTTAACCACATTCTATTCATAGAGCGATGAATACGGAGATTTCTGCCGCCCTGAGGAAATATTGGCATTGACTGGAGTTTTGTTCTAGATAAACAGGAGCGGAACCGGTTTGGGCAGTGCCGGCGCCAGTAGCCAAACAACAGGGCTCTCATTGCCCCCAAAGGGCAAGTGAAATTGGGAAAGTGATGGGGCCCCAGGCTCTGTAGGAACCCTAGTACTTATATATATACTTACACTGGGGCTGTCACAGCTATTGGCCATTCACAGTCGGTATTTATTGGGCCGGTGGGGGGCACAGTCGGTATTTATTGGGCCGGTGGGGGGCACAGTCGGTATTTATTGGGCCGGTGGGCGGCACAGTCACTATTTATTGGGCCGGTGGGCGGCACAGTCACTATTTATTGGGCCGGTGGGGGGCACAGTTGCTATTTATTGGGCCGGTGGGGGGCACAGTCACTAATTAGTTGGCCGGTGGGTTCCCTGTGTACTGGCAATGCCAGGGTCTATTTTGAATCCCAGTCCAGACCTGATTAGTTAGTAACAAGAACCAGTTTACAACGTGACATTTTTTTAATGGACCAGGACACTCCCCATTATTTGTGACCCAACTGGGAACAGTTTCCATGACTTTCCATATTACTTTATTAACCCAACAAAGAACCAACCAGTCCCTTGGAAGCCAACAAGGCCCAGTCCCTTGGAAGCCAACAAAGCCCAGTCAGTCCCAGTCCCTTGGAAGCCAACAAGGCCCAGTCAGTGCCAGTCCCTTGGAAGCCAACAAGGCCCAGTCCCTCCCAGTCCCTTGGAAGCCAACAAGGCCCATTCCCTCCCAGTCCCTTGGAAGCCAACAAGGCCCATTCCCTCCCAGTCCCTTGGAAGCCAACAAGGCCCATTCCCTCCCAGTCCCTTGGAAGCCAACAAGGCCCATTCCCTCCCAGTCCCTTGGAAGCCAACAAGGCCCAGTCCCTCCCAGTCCCTTGGAAGCCAACAAGGCCCAGTCCCTCCCAGTCCCTTGGAAGCCAACAAGGCCCATTCCCTCCCAGTCCCTTGGAAGCCAACAAGGCCCATTCCCTCCCAGTCCCTTGGAAGCCAACAAGGCCCATTCCCTCCCAGTCCCTTGGAAGCCAACAAGGCCCAGTCCCTCCCAGTCCCTTGGAAGCCAACAAGGCCCATTCCCTCCCAGTCCCTTGGAAGCCAACAAGGCCCATTCCCTCACAGTCCCTTGGAAGCCAACAAGGCCCAGTCCCTCCCAGTCCCTTGGAAGCCAACAAGGCCCATTCCCTCCCAGTCCCTTGGAAGCCAACAAGGCCCATTCCCTCACAGTCCCTTGGAAGCCAACAAGGCCCATTCCCTCACAGTCCCTTGGAAGCCAACAAGGCCCAGTCCCTCCCAGTCCCTTGGAAGCCAACAAGGCCCATTCCCTCCCAGTCCCTTGGAAGCCAACAAGGCCCAGTCCCTCCCAGTCCCTTGGAAGCCAACAAGGCCCAGTCCCTTGGAAGCCAACAGGGCCCATTCCCTCCCAGTCCCTTGGAAGCCAACAAGGTCCAGTCCCTCCCAGTCCCTTGGAAGCCAACAAGGCCCATTCCCTCCCAGTCCCTTGGAAGCCAACAAGGCCCAGTCCCTCCCAGTCCCTTGGAAGCCAACAGGGCCCATTCCCTCCCAGTCCCTTGGAAGCCAACAAGGTCCAGTCCCTCCCAGTCCCTTGGAAGCCAACAAGGCCCAGTCCCTCCCAGTCCCTTGGAAGCCAACAAGGCCCATTCCCTCCCAGTCCCTTGGAAGCCAACAAGGCCCAGTCCCTCCCAGTCCCTTGGAAGCCAACAAGGCCCATTCCCTCCCAGTCCCTTGGAAGCCAACAAGGTCCAGTCCCTCCCAGTCCCTTGGAAGCCAACAAGGCCCATTCCCTCCCAGTCCCTTGGAAGCCAACAAGGCCCAGTCCCTTGGAAGCCCACAAGGACCATTTCACCCCACCTCACTCCATGAGTTCCATGAGCTCAGATATAATTGGGTCACATTTACATCACTTTTACTTCCCAGTGTTGCCCAACAACATTTTGACCAGCAGTTTATTCGCCGTCGAGGTTCGACATGGAACAATAAATTAACACAAGAATAGAGAAGACATCTCAGATTATAACAGACCGGTTATTCCTGTCCCCACACCTGGGAACGGCATAGGCTCTATTTAAATAGGAAATATTTCAGGGCAATATGGCATTAAAGGGGCAGTATAAAGGCAACAGGAAATAACTGACACTTTCACCTCCTGGTATTTCCATTTGGCTTCTAAATGGACTTCAGTTTGGAACAACACTTTATATCAGTCTGTATTATCCCCAGACCTTGATAGTAGGACACCACGAGAGGGTCAGGAATGTTCTCTGTAAGGTTCTTCAGATATTGGTATTAGAGCCCAAGGCCCAGTTCCACAGGGACAAACTGAAGGTCCCACAGAAACCCAACAGTGACCGGTTCTAGGAAATTATCCAAGTGAGGTTTTAGTCCATTACTTTAACTCCTGATGGTCCATAAGCTCCTGGGGAACATGGACAAGGCCTCCATCCTCTTATATCCATCTGGGTCAGACTGGGCTTCAGCAGAACCTGATATCACAATAACCACATCTCAGATTTCCCAAGGCCGCCATCCTTGAACCGGTAAAATGGTTCCGACAAACCCACATTGAGCCCCTCCATGGCCCATATGGTCCGATGTGAAATCCTCCCTCCAGCCTGATCCTCTGAGTGTCTGGCCCCGGGGCCCCTGGAGATTCCATGACCAGAAGATAATAAATTCTCTGTAGCAGCCGCAGACCTGGGGATGAGACCCCACAGTGGGTGATGGGTTTGGGCCCAGGTGGAGACCCTATTATACAAGGCCTGTTATTAGAACCTGGACACACCGGGCAGTGAGATGTTTCCATTGGGCACCTAGTGATGGGTAGAGCCCAGAAGGAGACAGAGGAGGAGGGCCCAGACCGAGAGGTAAGTCGCAGCGAGAGGATCCGTACAGTTAAATACAGTCAGTTCGGATGTGGTTTGGAGCCCAAACTCTGCAAAGGTGAACAAAGCAAGTCAGTAAATATAATTCTGCCCCTTCCTACTGAGGTGACCCAAGCCCCCAATATCCCAAACCCCCCACTCCTGCGGGCACCCCATAGGCTGCATTTACATCATCATCTCTCTAGGGCTCCTTGAGAACTTTGACCAAGGAAAGTAATAATCCCATTGCTTAAATTGTTCTTAAATCTCCTTTCCCCCCATCACAAGGCATGGTCTTGGCAAGGCATCTCATGTCCTTTGGGGCACCAAGTGTGGGTGCCCTGCACCCCGAGATGTTGTATCAACACTTGGCTCTAATAAGCACCCATCATCGGGTTCCTCCATGAGTTCCTCCAAACTACAGGGTTGTCCCTCGTTGCGGAGCCTGAGAGCCAGTTATGGGGGGAATTGAAGAGAATTCCTCTCCTAGATACCCCTGGGTGCCAGGGTGGCATTTGGGGGAGGGTGATTATGTATTAATGACCGATAACATCAATTGTTCCATGTTTGTAACCTTGTTATGGGTGGAAAGAAGCCCTCACCAAATGTTGGAAATCTAAGGGGGGATGGAACCCATAAAAGTCCAAAAACCACTGGTGTAGGGTGTCCCTCAAGCCCCTCCTCTGCTCTGTCACCCACCTGTAAGCATTGAGACCCCCACTGCCTGCGCCAGGTCCGTGTGTATCAGGCAGGAGTACTGCACGTCCAGTTGGGCCCCGCTGAGTTCTGTAGTCACATCGGTGAGGTTATTGAGCGCCGGCGGGAAGCTGGTTTTGATGGTGACGTTGGTGATGTTGGCTCCTGAGTCCCTCACCCAAGTGACATTGGGTTTGGGGTACCAGTATGAAGACGAACAACGGAGGGTGTCATTGGAGGGGCTGCTCACACTCACAGAAGTGTAACCTGGAGGAGATACAAAGCTCTTTATGTCCAATGACATTGCAGGATGTGCCTAAGGGGTATATCTGTATGGTCTGTCCCATTTATTTAACAGCGGAATTATCCAATGGGAAGCCCTAGAATAGTGGGAGTTGACCAGGACTGGGCATCTGGCCCTCCTTGCCCATATTACTCGCCAACTTGCATCTCGTTGCCCAATGGTGCCACTCACCTCCAACCTTGAACGTCAATGTGTCGTCTCCGGTGCCTTTGGAGTTGGTGATGATGCACCTGTAGGTGCCGGCGTCGGACAGTTTGACCTGGGTGAGCTTCAGGGAGGCGTTGCCGTTAATGATTTCCCCGAGGAAGAGTGAGGCTCGCCCCTTGAAGGCCGCGTTCTGATCGTTCAACAAGCTCTTTCCATTCTCGTACTTATACACCACCCCGCTGGTGCCCACCTTCTCCCACTGGATGTTGTTGGCCTGAGTTGTATCTGGGATGAACGTGCAGCCGAGAATCACGTCGTCGCTTATGCGCCCCACCGTGTACACCCCCGTCACCGCGATGGTTATCTTGCTCCCTGGAACCAGAAAACCCAACAACATCAGAACTCATTGGGCCTCTTGGTGTTATCAGCCAGATTTGGGCCAGCGCCTGGGGGGCAAAATCCTTTCAAATATGTGGATATTTATGTGTGTGGCCCACGTCATTCAGTAGGGGGAGAATAGGAGAGAGTATGGAGGTTGGGGGGCAAAGTGGAATAGATTATTGGGTTTGGGGGAGAATAGGAGAGAGTATGGAGTTTGGGGGCCAAATTGGAATAGATTATGGAGTTTGGGGGGGAATAGGAAAGAGTATGGAGTTTGGGGGCCAAATTGGAATAGATTATGGAGTTTGGGGGGGAATAGGAAAGAGTATGGAGGTTGGGGGGCAAAGTGGAATAGATTATTGGGTTTGGGGGAGAATAGGAAAGATTATGGAGTTTGGGGGGGCAAAGTGGAATAGATTATGGGGTTTGGGGGGGAATAGGAGAGAGTATGGAGTTTGGGGGGCAAAGTGGAATAGATTATGGAGTTTGGGGGGGGGCAAAGTGGAATAGATTATGGGGTTTGGGGGGGAATAGGAGAGAGTATAGAGTTTGGGAGGCAAAGTGGAATAGATTATGGGGTTTGGGGGAGAATAGGAAAGATTATGGAGGTTGGGGGGGAATAGGAGAGAGTATAGAGTTTGGGGGGGCAAAGTGGAATAGATTATGGGGTTTGGGGGGGAATAGGAGAGAGTATGGAGTTTGGGGGGCAAAGTGGAAAAATTATGGAGTTTGGGGGAGAATAGGAAAGATTATGGAGGTTGGGGGGCAAAGTGGAATAGATTATGGGGTTTGGGGGGGAATAGGAAAGATTATGGAGTTTGGGGGGGCAAAGTGGAATAGATTATGGGGTTTGGGGGGGAATAGGAGAGAGTATAGAGTTTGGGAGGCAAAGTGGAATAGATTATTGGGTTTGGGGGGGCAAAGTGGAATAGATTATTGGGTTTGGGGGAGAATAGGAGAGAGTATAGAGTTTGGGAGGCAAAGTGGAATAGATTATTGGGTTTGGGGGAGAATAGGAAAGATTATGGAGTTTGGGGGGGCAAAGTGGAATAGATTATGGGGTTTGGGGGGGAATAGGAGAGAGTATGGAGTTTGGGGGGCAAAGTGGAATAGATTATGGGGTTTGGGGGGGAATAGGAGAGAGTATAGAGTTTGGGAGGCAAAGTGGAATAGATTATTGGGTTTGGGGGGGAATAGGAGAGAGTATGGAGTTTGGGGGGGCAAAGTGGAATAGATTATTGGGTTTGGGGGAGAATAGGAGAGAGTATAGAGTTTGGGAGGCAAAGTGGAATAGATTATTGGGTTTGGGGGAGAATAGGAAAGATTATGGAGTTTGGGGGGGCAAAGTGGAATAGATTATGGGGTTTGGGGGGGAATAGGAGAGAGTATGGAGGTTGGGGGGCAAAGTGGAATAGATTATGGGGTTTGGGGGGGAATAGGAGAGAGTATGGAGGTTGGGGGGCAAAGTGGAATAGATTATTGGGTTTGGGGGAGAATAGGAGAGAGTATGGCCCACTTCATTCAATACAAAGTGCCATCTGTGCCACACGGCTACAGGGTTTCCTCCCCTCCCGACTGCACCCACCTGCGATGCCAATGCCAATAATGAGAGCGATTAGCAGCACCAGGATAACGATGATGGCGATCATGCTGAAATGGAGAGCAGAGTTAGTGCCCAGTTACTGGGATGGAGCTGGAAGTGGGAAGAGAAACTGATCATTAGAATCGCTGGGTTGGCACAAAGCCTGTGCCCAATGGACCAGAGTAACCAGTTTGTGCCCAGTAGGCATTACAGATAGGGGTACATCGGCTCCTTGGGCATTGGGTGAGACGCTCTGTGTGCCCATTCCTTGCACTTGGCACCTTCAGTGATTAGTGAGGTCCAGTGACATAAATACAGCGTATGGCAAGGACTACTTACACTTTAATTTGAAGCTGTTGGGTAAGTTCTGGTTCCCTACAAGCCATAAATATTCTGCACATACCAAAGGCCCAAATGTCACCCCCGTGCCCCATAGAAACAGTGCCAGTAACCATGGGGGGGAATAGATTATGGGGTTTGGGGGGGAATAGGAGAGAGTATGGAGGTTGAGGGGCAAAGTGGAATAGATTATTGGGTTTGGGGGGGAATAGGAGAGAGTATGGAGGTTGAGGGGCAAAGTGGAATAGATTATGGGGTTTGGGGGGGAATAGGAGAGAGTATGGAGGTCGGGGGGTGGAATGGGACTGATTATAAAGCCAGTGTCCTGGGTTTCTGAAACTGACCAACTGCACAGAAGTATTACAGTAACATCCTGGCCAGACATGAACCCCAACTGTGTCCCGTCCCCCCTCTATACCCTGCAGTTATTAAATAGGTGCCCACTGGTGCCAATATGCAGTAATGATGCCAATTAGGCCAATTAATAATTATGAAATTACTGGTTAATGATTAAGCAGAGGCTGTACCGCCTGGGGGAGGGGGCAACTGGCCAGACTCGCACCCACCCCACCTACAGGGACTCGGTGCCCACCTACAGGGACTCAGTGCCCACCAACAGGGAGTCAGTGCCCACCAACAGGGAGTCAGTGCCCACCTACAGGGACTCGGTGCCCACCTACAGGGACTCAGTGCCCACCTACAGGGACTCAGTGCCCACCTACAGGGACTTGATGCCCACCTACAGGGAGTCAGTGCCCACCTACAGGGACTCAGTGCCCACCTACAGGGACTCGATGCCCACCTACAGGGAGTCAGTGCCCACCTACAGGGACTCAATGCCCACCTACAGGGACTCAGTGCCCACCTACAGGGACTCGGTGCCCACCTACAGGGAGTCAGTGCCCACCTACAGGGACTCAGTGCCCACCTACAGGGACTCAGTGCCCACCTACAGGGACTCAGTGCCCACCTACAGGGACTCGGTGCCCACCTACAGGGACTCAGTGCCCACCTACAGGGACTTGATGCCCACCTACAGGGAGTCAGTGCCCACCTACAGGGACTCAGTGCCCACCTACAGGGACTCAGTGCCCACCTACAGGGACTCAGTGCCCACCTACAGGGACTCGATGCCCACCTACAGGGAGTCAGTGCCCACCTACAGGGACTCGGTGCCCACCTACAGGGACTCAGTGCCCACCTACAGGGACTCGGTGCCCACCTACAGGGAGTCAGTGCCCACCTACAGGGACTCGGTGCCCACCTACAGGGACTCAGTGCCCACCAACAGGGAGTCGGTGCCCACCTACAGGGAGTCAGTGCCCACCTACAAGGAGTCAGTGCCCACCTACAGGGACTCGGTGCCCACCTACAGGGACTCTGTGCCCACCTACAGGGAGTCGGTGCCCACCTACAGGGAGTCGGTGCCCACCTACAGGGAGTCCGTGCCCACCTACAGGGAGTCCGTGCCCACCTACAGGGAGTCAGTGCCCGCCTACAGGGACTCGGTGCCCACCTACAGGGAGTCAGTGCCCACCTACAGGGAGACAGTGCCCATCTACAGGGACTCGGTGCCCACCTACAGGGAGTCAGTGCCCACCTACAGGGAATCGGTGCCCACCTACAGGGAGACAGTGCCCACCTGCAGGGACTCGTGCCCACCTACAGGGAGTCAGTGCCCACCTACAGGGAGTCAGTGCCCACCTACAGGAACTCGGTGCCCACCTACAGGGAGACAGTGCCCATCTACAGGGACTCGGTGCCCACCTACAGGGAGTCAGTGCCCACCTACAGGGAGTCAGTGCCCACCTACAGGGAGTCAGTGCCCACCTACAGGGACTCAGTGCCCACCAACAGGGAGTCAGTGCCCACCTACAGGGAGTCAGTACCCACCTACAGGGAGTCAGTGCCCACCTACAGGGAGTCAGTGCCCACGTACAGGGACTCGGTGCCCACCTACAGGGAGTCAGTGCCCACCTACAGGGACTCAGTGCCCACCAACAGGGAGTCAGTGCCCACCTACAGGGAGTCAGTACCCACCTACAGGGAGTCAGTGCCCACATACAGGGACTCGGTGCCCACCTACAGGGAGTCAGTGCCCACCTACAGGGAGTCGGTGCCCACCTACAGGGAGTCAGTGCCCACCTACAGGGACTCAGTGCCCACCTACAGGGACTCAGTGCCCACCTACAGGGAGTCAGTGCCCACCTACAGGGAGTCAGTGCCCACCTACAGGGACTCAGTGCCCACCTACAGGGACTCAGTGCCCACCAACAGGGAGTCAGTGCCCACCTACAGGGAGTCAGTACCCACCTACAGGGAGTCAGTGCCCACATACAGGGACTCGGTGCCCACCTACAGGGAGTCAGTGCCCACCTACAGGGAGTCAGTGCCCACCTACAGGGACTCGGTGCCCACCTACAGGGAGTCAGTGCCCACCTACAGAGACTCGGTGCCCACCTACAGGGACTCGGTGCCCACCTACAGGGAGTCAGTGCCCACCTACAGGGAGTCAGTGCCCACCTACAGGGACTCAGTGCTCACCTACAGGGAGTCAGTGCCCACCTACAGGGAGTCAGTGCCCACCTACAGGGAGTCAGTGCCCACCTACAGGGACTCAGTGCCCACCTACAGGGAGTCAGTGCCCACCTACAGGGAGTCAGTGCCCACCTACAGGGAGTCAGTGCCCACCTACAGGGACTCAGTGCCCACCTACAGGGACTCAGGGCCCACCTACAGGGAGTCAGTGCCCACCTACAGGGAGTCAGTACCCACGTACAGGGAGTCAGTGCCCACCTACAGGGACTCAGTGCCCACCTACAAGGAGTCAGTGCCCACCTACAGGGACTCAGTGCTCACCTACAGGGAGTCAGTGCCCACCTACAGGGAGTCAGTGCCCACCTACAAGGAGTCAGTGCCCACCTACAGGGACTCAGTGCTCACCTACAGGGAGTCAGTGCCCACCTACAGGGAGTCAGTGCCCACATACAGGGAGCCAGTGCCCACCTACAGGGACTCAGTGCCCACCTACAGGGAGTCAGTGCCCACCTACAGGGAGTCAGTGCCCACATACAGGGAGTCAGTGCCCACCTACAGGGAGTCAGTGCCCACATACAGGGAGTCAGTGCCCACCTACAGGGAGTCAGTGCCCACATACAGGGAGCCAGTGCCCACCTACAGGGAGTCAGTGCCCACATACAGGGAGTCAGTGCCCACCTACAGGGAGTCAGTGCCCACATACAGGGAGCCAGTGCCCACCTACAGGGACTCGGTGCCCACCTACAGGGAGTCAGTGCCCACCTACAGGGAGTCAGTGCCCACCTACAGGGACTCAGTGCCCACCTACAGGGGGTCAGTGCCCACCTACAGGGACTCAGTGCTCACCTACAGGGAGTCAGTGCCCACCTACAGGGAGTCGGTGCCCACCTACAGGGAGTCAGTGCCCACCTACAGGGACTCAGTGCCCACCTACAGGGAGTCAGTGCCCACATACAGGGAGCCAGTGCCCACCTACAGGGACTCAGTGCCCGCCTACAAGGAGTCAGTACCCACCTACAGGGAGTCAGTGCCCGCCTACAGGGACTCAGTGCCCACCTACAGGGACTCAGTGCCCACCAACAGGGACTCAGTGCCCACCTACAGGGACTCAGTGCCCACCTACAGGGAGTCAGTGCCCACCTACAGGGACTCAGTGCCCACCAACAGGGACTCAGTGCCCACCTACAGGGACTCAGTGCCCACCAACAGGGACTCAGTGCCCACCTACAGGGACTCAGTGCCCGCCTACAAGGAGTCAGTACCCGCCTACAGGGAGTCAGTACCCGCCTACAGGGACTCGGTGCCCACCTACAGGGACTCAGTGCCCACCTACAGGGACTCAGTGCCCACCTACAGTCGGTGCCAGAGAGAAGGTCCCAGTGCCTATGGGGGGGTTCCGCTAAATGTCTAGCTGGGGGGCAAGTTGCTGGGTCACATGACTGGTATATAAGTAAATTCCACAGCAGTGACGGGGCCACGGGGCCCAACTCTTCCCACAGAACCAGAATTTCTGGCTTTCCCAGTAGCTGTGAATTGTCCCAGTCACCCATTGGGCCCCATTGTACCGAGGCGCCAGGGGGGGGCCCAGGGTTTTATAGACATTTTATAACTTCTCCTCCTCCCATAAAAGGTTTCAGTGATCTGTCACTTTCTATTTATTCCCCCTGTCGCCCTGAGCCCGGCCCTTAGTTACCGTGTTTGTCTCTGTAAATACCAACCTCGCTCCTTCCTTCCAACAATGGGTTCTAATGTAAACAGCCATTGTGATTGGGCGAGGGGCCCGGGGCCCGACTCAGTGGGACCTTAATATAACTCAGAGGGGAGGGGCCAAGGGATTGGGTCTCTCTTTGTATTGGGTGAAATAGAGGCTTTGGGAAATCAGTAGGTGGGGGGGCTATAAGCACAGATATACCCTGCACCCCACAGATATACCCAGCACCCCACAGTTATACCCAGCACCCCACAGATATACCCAGAGCCCCACAGATATACCCTGCACCCCACAGATATACCCAGCACCCCACAGATATACCCTGCACCCCACAGATATACCCAGCACCCCACGGATATACCCAGCACCCCACAGATATACCCACCATGGTACAGATATACCCAGCACCCCACAGATATACCCACCATGGTACAGATATATCCAGCACCCCACAAATATACCCACCATGGTACAGATATACCCAGCACCCCACAGATATACCCTGCACCCCACAGATATACCCAGCACCCCACGGATATACCCAGCACCCCACAGATATACCCAGCACCCCACAGATATACCCAGCACCCCACGGATATACCCAGCACCCCACAGATATACCCAGCACCCCACAGATATACCCAGCACCCCACAGATATACCCACCATGGTACAGATATATCCAGCACCCCACAAATATACCCACCATGGTACAGATATACCCAGCACCCCACAGATATACCCTGCACCCCACAGATATACCCAGCACCCCACGGATATACCCAGCACCCCACAGATATACCCAGCACCCCACAGATATACCCACCATGGTACAGATATATCCAGCACCCCACAAATATACCCACCATGGTACAGATATACCCAGCACCCCACAGATATACCCAGCACCCCACAGATATACCCAGCACCCCACAGATATACCCACCATGGTACAGATATACCCAGCACCCCACAGATATATCCAGCACCCCACAGTTATACCCAGCACCCCACAGATATACTCAGCACCCCACAGATATACCCAGCACCCCACAGATATATCCAGCACCCCACAGTTATACCCAGCACCCCACAGATATACCCAGCACCCCACAGATATACCCAGCACCCCACAGATATACCCAGCACCCCACAGATATACCCAGCACCCCACAGTTATACCCAGCACCCCACAGATATACCCAGCACCCCACAGTTATACCCAGCACCCCACAGTTATACCCAGCACCCCACAGATATACCCAGCACCCACAGTTATACCCAGCACCCACAGATATACCCAGCACCCCACAGTTATACCCAGCACCCCACAGATATACCCAGCACCCCACAGATATACCCAGCACCCCACAGTTATACCCAGCACCCCACAGTTATACCCAGCACCCCACAGATATACCAGCACCCCACAGTTATACCCAGCACCCCACAGTTATACCCAGCACCCCACAGTTATACCCAGCACCCCACAGATATACCCAGCACCCCACAGTTATACCCAGCACCCCACAGATATACCCAGCACCCCACAGTTATACCCAGCACCCCACAGATATACCCAGCACCCCACAGTTATACCCCATGCACTATATACAGTTGCCCCCATTCCCCCCACTGCCCCCCGGTACTCACATGCGGAAGATCACCTTGCCAATACCCGCCATGTTGCCCACTGGCCCTGGCACCCAGACGGGGGGCTCAGTTTGGGCTCTGGGGTCCCCTCATGTGCTGGTTACACTGTAACGTTCTCCCTGCCCCGAGCTCTAATACTGGGAGTGTCGTGTGAGCCCGAGATATGAGCAACCTGCCCAACCTGAACCCTCCCAGGGGTGGGACATCTGGGCTACTGCCCCTGGGGCAACCGGCACAGCTGGCTCTGTATCCAATACCTACTGCTGGGGGGGCCCTCCTGGGTGCAGGGGGTCAGTGAGTAATGCAGGGGGGTCAGTGAGTAACGCAGGGGGTCAGTGAGTAACGCAGGGGGGTCAGTGAGTAACGCAGGGGGTCAGTGAGTAACGCAGGGGGTCAGTGAGTAACGCAGGGGGGTCAGTGAGTAATGCAGGGGGGTCAGTGAGTAATGCAGGGGGTCAGTGAGTAATGCAGGGGGGTCAGTGAGTAATGCAGGGGGTCAGTGAGTAATGCAGGGGGGTCAGTGAGTAATGCAGGGGGTCAGTGAGTAACGCAGGGGGGTCAGTGAGTAATGCAGGGGGTCAGTGAGTAATGCAGGGGGGTCAGTGAGTAATGCAGGGGGTCAGTGAGTAATGCAGGGGGGTCAGTGAGTAATGCAGGGGGGTCAGTGAGTAATGCAGGGGGGTCAGTGAGTAACGCAGGGGGGTCAGTGAGTAACGCAGGGGGTCAGTGAGTAATGCAGGGGGGTCAGTGAGTAATGCAGGGGGTCAGTGAGTAACGCAGGGGGGTCAGTGAGTAATGCAGGGGGGTCAGTGAGTAATGCAGGGGGTCAGTGAGTAACGCAGGGGTCAGTGAGTAATGCAGGGGGGTCAGTGAGTAATGCAGGGGGGTCAGTGAGTAATGCAGGGGGGTCAGTGAGTAATGCAGGGGGTCAGTGAGTAACGCAGGGGGTCAGTGAGTAATGCAGGGGGGTCAGTGAGTAATGCAGGGGGGTCAGTGAGTAATGCAGGGGGGTCAGTGAGTAATGCAGGGGGTCAGTGAGTAATACAGGGGGGTCAGTGAGTAACGCAGGGGGGTCAGTGAGTAATGCAGGGGGTCAGTGAGTAATGCAGGGGGGTCAGTGAGTAATGCAGGGGGGTCAGTGAGTAATGCAGGGGGGTCAGTGAGTAATGCAGGGGGTCAGTGAGTAATACGGGGGGGTCAGTGAGTAATGCGGGGGGGGGGCAAGTGAGTAATGCTGGGGGGTCAGTGAGTAATGCAGGGGGGTCAGTGAGTAATGCAGGGGGGTCAGTGAGTAATGCAGGGGGTCAGTGAGTAATGCAGGGGGTCAGTGAGTAATGCAGGGGGTCAGTGAGTAATGCAGGGGGGTCAGTGAGTAATGCAGGGGGTCAGTGAGTAATGCAGGGGGTCAGTGAGTAACGCAGGGGGTCAGTGAGTAATGCAGGGGGGTCAGTGAGTAATGCAGGGGGTCAGTGAGTAACGCAGGGGGTCAGTGAGTAACGCAGGGGGTCAGTGAGTAACGCAGGGGGTCAGTGAGTAATGCAGGGGGGTCAGTGAGTAATGCAGGGGGGTCAGTGAGTAATACGGGGGGGTCAGTGAGTAATGCGGGGGGGGGCAAGTGAGTAATGCAGGGGGGTCAGTGAGTAATGCAGGGGGGTCAGTGAGTAATGCAGGGGGGTCAGTGAGTAATGCAGGGGGGTCAGTGAGTAATACGGGGGGGTCAGTGAGTAATGCGGGGGGGGGCAAGTGAGTAATGCAGGGGGGTCAGTGAGTAATGCAGGGGGTCAGTGAGTAATACGGGGGGGTCAGTGAGTAATGCGGGGGGGGGTCAGTGAGTAATGCAGGGGGGTCAGTGAGTAATGCAGGGGGTCAGTGAGTAATGCAGGGGGGGGGTCAGTGAGTAATGCAGGGGGTCAGTGAGTAATGCAGGGGGTCAGTGAGTAACGCAGGGGGTCAGTGAGTAATGCAGGGGGGTCAGTGAGTAATGCAGGGGGGTCAGTGAGTAATGCAGGGGGTCAGTGAGTAATACGGGGGGGGTCAGTGAGTAATGCGGGGGGGGGCAAGTGAGTAATGCTGGGGGGTCAGTGAGTAATGCAGGGGGGTCAGTGAGTAATGCAGGGGGGTCAGTGAGTAATGCAGGGGGTCAGTGAGTAATGCAGGGGGTCAGTGAGTAACGCAGGGGGTCAGTGAGTAATGCAGGGGGGTCAGTGAGTAATGCAGGGGATCAGTGAGTAACGCAGGGGGTCAGTGAGTAACGCAGGGGGTCAGTGAGTAACGCAGGGGGTCAGTGAGTAATGCAGGGGGGTCAGTGAGTAACGCAGGGGGTCAGTGAGTAACGCAGGGGGTCAGTGAGTAACGCAGGGGGTCAGTGAGTAATGCAGGGGGGTCAGTGAGTAATGCAGGGGGGTCAGTGAGTAATGCAGGGGGGTCAGTGAGTAATGCAGGGGGTCAGTGAGTAATGCAGGGGGGTCAGTGAGTAATGCAGGGGGGTCAGTGAGTAATGCAGGGGGGTCAGTGAGTAATGCAGGGGGGTCAGTGAGTAATGCAGGGGGTCAGTGAGTAATGCAGGGGGTCAGTGAGTAATGCAGGGGGGGGTCAGTGAGTAATGCAGGGGGTCAGTGAGTAATGCAGGGGGGTCAGTGAGTAATGCAGGGGGTCAGTGAGTAATGCAGGGGTCAGTGAGTAACGCAGGGGGTCAGTGAGTAACGCAGGGGGTCAGTGAGTAACGCAGGGGGGTCAGTGAGTAATGCAGGGGGTCAGTGAGTAATGCAGGGGGGGTCAGTGAGTAATGCAGGGGGTCAGTGAGTAATGCAGGGGGGTCAGTGAGTAATGCAGGGGGTCAGTGAGTAATGCAGGGGGGTCAGTGAGTATGCAGGGGGTCAGTGAGTAATGCAGGGGGGTCAGTGAGTAATGCAGGGGGGTCAGTGAGTAATGCAGGGGGGTCAGTGAGTAATGCAGGAGGTCAGTGAGTAATGCAGGGGGGTCAGTGAGTAATGCAGGGGGTCAGTGAGTAATGCAGGGGGTCAGTGAGTAATGCAGGGGGGTCAGTGAGTAATGCAGGGGGTCAGTGAGTAATGCAGGGGGTCAGTGAGTAATGCAGGGGGGGGTTCAGTGAGTAATGCAGGGGGGTCAGTGAGTAATGCAGGGGGTCAGTGAGTAACGCAGGGGGTCAGTGAGTAATGCAGGGGGGTCAGTGAGTAATGCAGGGGGTCAGTGAGTAATGCAGGGGGGGTCAGTGAGTAATGCAGGGGGTCAGTGAGTAATGCAGGGGGGTCAGTGAGTAATGCAGGGGGGTCAGTGAGTAATGCAGGGGGTCAGTGAGTAATGCAGGGGGGTCAGTGAGTAATGCAGGGGGGTCAGTGAGTAATGCAGGGGGGTCAGTGAGTAATGCAGGGGGGTCAGTGAGTAATGCAGGGGGTCAGTGAGTAATGCAGGGGGTGAGTGAGTAATGCAGGGGGGGGTCAGTGAGTAATGCAGGGGGTCAGTGAGTAATGCAGGGGGGTCAGTGAGTAATGCAGGGGGTCAGTGAGTAACGCAGGGGGTCAGTGAGTAACGCAGGGGGGTCAGTGAGTAATGCAGGGGGTCAGTGAGTAATGCAGGGGGGGTCAGTGAGTAATGCAGGGGGGTCAGTGAGTAATGCAGGGGGTCAGTGAGTAATGCAGGGGGGGTCAGTGAGTAATGCAGGGGGTCAGTGAGTAATGCAGGGGGGTCAGTGAGTAATGCAGGGGGGTCAGTGAGTAATGCAGGGGGGTCAGTGAGTAATGCAGGAGGTCAGTGAGTAATGCAGGGGGGTCAGTGAGTAATGCAAGGGGGGTCAGTGAGTAATGGCAGGGGGTCAGTGAGTAATGCAGGGGGTCAGTGAGTAATGCAGGGGGTCAGTGAGTAATGCAGGGGGTCAGTGAGTAATGCAGGGGGGGTCAGTGAGTAATGCAGGGGGGGTCAGTGAGTAATGCAGGGGGGTCAGTGAGTAACGCAGGGGGTCAGTGAGTAATGCAGGGGGTCAGTGAGTAATGCAGGGGGTCAGTGAGTAATGCAGGGGGGTCAGTGAGTAATGCAGGGGGGTCAGTGAGTAATGCAGGGGGGTCAGTGAGTAATGCAGGGGGTCAGTGAGTAATGCAGGGGGGTCAGTGAGTAATGCAGGGGGTCAGTGAGTAATGCAGGGGTCAGTGAGTAATGCGGGGGGGTTCAAGTGAGTAATGCAGGGGGTCAGTGAGTAATGCAGGGGGGTCAGTGAGTAATGCAGGGGGGTCAGTGAGTAATGCAGGGGGTCAGTGAGTAATGCAGGGGGTCAGTGAGTAATGCAGGGGGGTCAGTGAGTAATGCAGGGGGGTCAGTGAGTAATGCAGGGGGTCAGTGAGTAATGCAGGGGGTCAGTGAGTAATACAGGGGGGTCAGTGAGTAATGCAGGGGGGTCAGTGAGTAACGCAGGGGTCAGTGAGTAATGCAGGGGGGTCAGTGAGTAACGCAGGGGGTCAGTGAGTAATGCAGGGGGGTCAGTGAGTAATGCAGGGGGGTCAGTGAGTAATGCAGGGGGTCAGTGAGTAATGCAGGGGGTCAGTGAGTAATGCAGGGGGGTCAGTGAGTAACGCAGGGGGTCAGTGAGTAATGCAGGGGGGTCAGTGAGTAATGCAGGGGGTCAGTGAGTAATGCAGGGGGGGTCAGTGAGTAATACAGGGGGTGTCAGTGAGTAATGCAGGGGGGTCAGTGAGTAATGCAGGGGGTCAGTGAGTAATACAGGGGGGGGCAGTGAGTAATGCAGGGGGTCAGTGAGTAATGCAGGGGGGTCAGTGAGTAATGCAGGGGGGGTCAGTGAGTAATGCAGGGGGGTCAGTGAGTAATGCAGGGGGGTCAGTGAGTAATGCAGGGGGTCAGTGAGTAATGCAGGGGGGGTCAGTGAGTAATGCAGGGGGGTCAGTGAGTAATGCAGGGGGGTCAGTGAGTAATGCAGGGGGGTCAGTGAGTAATGCAGGGGGGTCAGTGAGTAATGCAGGGGGGTCAGTGAGTAATGCAGGGGGGTCAGTGAGTAATGCAGGGGGGCAGTGAGTAATGCAGGGGGGTCAGTGAGTAATGCAGGGGGGTCAGTGAGTAATGCAGGGGGGTCAGTGAGTAATGCAGGGGGGTCAGTGAGTAATGCAGGGGGGTCAGTGAGTAATGCAGGGGGGTCAGTGAGTAATGCAGGGGGTCAGTGAGTAACGCAGGGGGTCAGTGAGTAACGCAGGGGGGTCAGTGAGTAATGCAGGGGGGTCAGTGAGTAATGCAGGGGGGTCAGTGAGTAATGCAGGGGGGTCAGTGAGTAATGCAGGGGGGTCAGTGAGTAATGCAGGGGGGTCAGTGAGTAATGCAGGGGGTCAGTGAGTAATGCAGGGGGGTCAGTGAGTAATGCAGGGGGGTCAGTGAGTAATGCAGGGGGTTCAGTGAGTAATGCAGGGGGTCAGTGAGTAACGCAGGGGGTCAGTGAGTAACGCAGGGGGGTCAGTGAGTAACGCAGGGGGGTCAGTGAGTAACGCAGGGGGGTCAGTGAGTAATGCAGGGGGGTCAGTGAGTAATGCAGGGGGGGTCAGTGAGTAATGCAGGGGGGTCAGTGAGTAATGCAGGGGGTCAGTGAGTAATGCAGGGGGGTCAGTGAGTAATGCAGGGGGGTCAGTGAGTAATGCAGGGGGGTCAGTGAGTAATGCAGGGGGGTCAGTGAGTAATGCAGGGGGTCAGTGAGTAATGCAGGGGCCCCTCCTGGCTGCCTATGGTTACAATAGTTGGGGCCCATAAGTGCAAGGACATGGTTCCATTATAAAGTGGCTGAGGGGGGGGGGGGCTGTCAGGTGTATCTAGGGGAGCCAATAGGGCTTCTCCCCAAACCTCCCCCTAACTGGCTTGTGGGCTGAGTAACCCCTGAAGGGGCAGCCCTGCGGCTGGGGAACCCCTGGGGTACGGTGAGTAAATGTGACTGTGACACGAGGGGACAAGGAAAGGGGCAGAGGGTGGGGTCTCCCCTGTAATGGGGCCCCTGGGCTGTAATTGTGGGGTCTCCCCTTTAATGGGGCCCCTGGGCTGTAATTGTGGGGTCTCCCCTGTAATGGGGCCCCTGGGCTGTAATTGTGGGGTCTCCCCTGTAATGGGGCCCCTGGGCTGTAATTGTGGGGTCTCCCCTGTAATGGGGCCCCTGGGCTGTAATTGTGGGGTCTCCCCTGTAATGGGGCCCCTGGGCTGTAATTGTGGGGTCTCCCCTGTAATGGGGCCCCTGGGCTGTAATTGTGGGGTCTCCCCTGTAATGGGGCCCCTGGGCTGTAATTGTGGGGTCTCCCCTGTAATGGGGCCCCTGGGCTGTAATTGTGGGGTCTCCCCTGTAATGGGGCCCCTGGGCTGTAATTGTGGGGTCTCCCCTGTAATGGGGCCCCTGGGCTGTAATTGTGGGGTCTCCCCTGTAATGGGGCCCCTGGGCTGTAATTGTGGGGTCTCCCCTGTAATGGGGCCCCTGGGCTGTAATTGTGGGGTCTCCCCTGTAATGGGGCCCCTGGGCTGTAATTGTGGGGCCCCTGGGCTGTAATTGTAGGGTCTCCCCTGTAATGGGGCCCCTGGGCTGTAATTGTAGGGTCTCCCCTGTAATGGGGCCCCTGGGCTGTAATTGTGGGGTCTCCCCAGGAATGGGGCCCCTGGGCTGTAATTGTGGGGTCTCCCCTGTAATGGGGCCCCTGGGCTGTAATTGTGGGGTCTCCCCTGTAATGGGGCCCCTGGGCTGTAATTGTGGGGCCCCTGGGCTGTAATTGTAGGGTCTCCCCTGTAATGGGGCCCCTGGGCTGTAATTGTAGGGTCTCCCCTGTAATGGGGCCCCTGGGCTGTAATTGTGGGGTCTCCCCAGGAATGGGGCCCCTGGGCTGTAATTGTGGGGTCTCCCCTGTAATGGGGCCCCTGGGCTGTAATTGTGGGGTCTCCCCTGTAATGGGGCCCCTGGGCTGTAATTGTGGGGTCTCCCCTGTAATGGGGCCCCTGGGCTGTAATTGTGGGGCCCCTGGGCTGTAATTGTGGGGTCTCCCCTGTAATGGGGCCCCTGGGCTGTAATTGTGGGGTCCCTGGGCTGTAATTGTGGGGCCCCTGGGCTATAATTGTGGGGCCCCTGGCTGGGATCCTGCTGAGTTCCTTGCCCTGGGGCTGCTCTGATCCGTGGGGCCCTCGGGCTGCTGGGTAATTGCTGGAACAGTTGCCCAACAGGTTCTACAGGTACCAGGCCCAGTAATTACTGTTACATCTGCCCGAGCCCTTCCCCTCTGTTCCCTTCAGGCTCTCCCAAGTGCCAGCCTACTGCCAACACATTCCCAAGTGCCAGCCTACTGCCAACACATTCCCAAGTGCCAGCCTACTGCCAACACATTCCCAAGTGCCAGCCTAGTGCCAACACATTCCCAAGTGCCAGCCTAGTGCCAACACATTCCCAAGTGCCAGCCTGGTGCCAACACATTCCCAAGTGCCAGCCTAGTGCCAACACATTCCCAAGTGCCAGCCTAGTGCCAACACATTCCCAAGTGCCAGCCTGGTGCCAACACATTCCCAAGTGCCAGCCTAGTGCCAACACATTCCCAAGTGCCAGCCTAGTGCCAACACATTCCCAAGTGCCAGCCTAGTGCCAACACATTCCCAAGTGCCAGCCTAGTGCCAACACATTCCCAAGTGCCAGCCTGGTGCCAACACATTCCCAAGTGCCAGCCTAGTGCCAACACATTCCCAAGTGCCAGCCTAGTGCCAACACATTCCCAAGTGCCAGCCTGGTGCCAACACATTCCCAAGTGCCAGCCTAGTGCCAACACATTCCCAAGTGCCAGCCTAGTGCCAACACATTCCCAAGTGCCAGCCTAGTGCCAACACATTCCCAAGTGCCAGCCTAGTGCCAACACATTCCCAAGTGCCAGCCTGGTGCCAACACATTCCCTGCTGCCAGCCTAGTGCCAACACATTCCCAAGTGCCAGCCTAGTGCCAACACATTCCCAAGTGCCAGCCTGGTGCCAACACATTCCCTGCTGCCAGCCTAGTGCCAACACATTCCCAGCTGCCAGCCTGGTGCCAACACATTCCCAAGTGCCAGCCTAGTGCCAACACATTCCCAGCTGCCAGCCTAGTGCCAACACATTCCCAAGTGCCAGCCTACCCTAGTGCCAACACATTCCCTGCTGCCAGCCTAGTGCCAACACATTCCCAGCTGCCAGCCTAGTGCCAACACATTCCCAAGTGCCAGCCTAGTGCCAACACATTCCCAAGTGCCAGCCTGGTGCCAACACATTCCCAAGTGCCAGCCTAGTGCCAACACATTCCCAGCTGCCAGCCTGGTGCCAACACATTCCCAAGTGCCAGCCTAGTGCCAACACATTCCCAGCTGCCAGCCTTGTGCCAACACATTCCCAAGTGCCAGCCTAGTGCCAACACATTCCCAGCTGCCAGCCTAGTGCCAACACATTCCCAGCTGCCAGCCTGGTGCCAACACATTCCCAAGTGCCAGCCTAGTGCCAACACATTCCCAGCTGCCAGCCTAGTGCCAACACATTCCCAAGTGCCAGCCTAGTGCCAACACATTCCCAGCTGCCAGCCTAGTGCCAACACATTCCCAAGTGCCAGCCTGGTGCCAACACATTCCCAAGTGCCAGCCTAGTGCCAACACATTCCCAGCTGCCAGCCTGGTGCCAACACATTCCCAAGTGCCAGCCTAGTGCCAACACATTCCCAGCTGCCAGCCTAGTGCCAACACATTCCCAAGTGCCAGCCTACTGCCAACACATTCCCAAGTGCCAGCCTAGTGCCAACACATTCCCAAGTGCCAGCCTAGTGCCAACACATTCCCAAGTGCCAGCCTGGTGCCAACACATTCCCAAGTGCCAGCCTAGTGCCAACACATTCCCAGCTGCCAGCCTAGTGCCAACACATTCCCAAGTGCCAGCCTAGTGCCAACACATTCCCAAGTGCCAGCCTGGTGCCAACACATTCCCTGCTGCCAGCCTAGTGCCAACACATTCCCAAGTGCCAGCCTAGTGCCAACACATTCCCAAGTGCCAGCCTGGTGCCAACACATTCCCAAGTGCCAGCCTGGTGCCAACACATTCCCAAGTGCCAGCCTAGTGCCAACACATTCCCAGCTGCCAGCCTGGTGCCAACACATTCCCAAGTGCCAGCCTGGTGCCAACACATTCCCAGCTGCCAGCCTAGTGCCAACACATTCCCAAGTGCCAGCCTGGTGCCAACACATTCCCAAGTGCCAGCCTAGTGCCAACACATTCCCAGCTGCCAGCCTAGTGCCAACACATTCCCTGCTGCCAGCCTAGTGCCAACACATTCCCAAGTGCCAGCCTAGTGCCAACACATTCCCAAGTGCCAGCCTGGTGCCAACACATTCCCAAGTGCCAGCCTAGTGCCAACACATTCCCAGCTGCCAGCCTGGTGCCAACACATTCCCAAGTGCCAGCCTAGTGCCAACACATTCCCAGCTGCCAGCCTAGTGCCAACACATTCCCAAGTGCCAGCCTACCCTAGGGCCAACACATTCCCTGCTGCCAGCCTAGTGCCAACACATTCCCAGCTGCCAGCCTAGTGCCAACACATTCCCAAGTGCCAGCCTAGTGCCAACACATTCCCAAGTGCCAGCCTGGTGCCAACACATTCCCAAGTGCCAGCCTAGTGCCAACACATTCCCAGCTGCCAGCCTGGTGCCCAACACATTCCCAAGTGCCAGCCTAGTGCCAACACATTCCCAGCTGCCAGCCTAGTGCCAACACATTCCCAAGTGCCAGCCTAGTGCCAACACATTCCCAGCTGCCAGCCTAGTGCCAACACATTCCCAGCTGCCAGCCTGGTGCCAACACATTCCCAAGTGCCAGCCTAGTGCCAACACATTCCCAGCTGCCAGCCTGGTGCCAACACATTCCCAAGTGCCAGCCTAGTGCCAACACATTCCCAGCTGCCAGCCTAGTGCCAACACATTCCCAAGTGCCAGCCTGGTGCCAACACATTCCCAAGTGCCAGCCTAGTGCCAACACATTCCCAGCTGCCAGCCTGGTGCCAACACATTCCCAAGTGCCAGCCTAGTGCCAACACATTCCCAGCTGCCAGCCTAGTGCCAACACATTCCCAAGTGCCAGCCTACTGCCAACACATTCCCAAGTGCCAGCCTAGTGCCAACACATTCCCAAGTGCCAGCCTAGTGCCAACACATTCCCAAGTGCCAGCCTGGTGCCAACACATTCCCAAGTGCCAGCCTAGTGCCAACACATTCCCAGCTACCAGCCTAGTGCCAACACATTCCCAAGTGCCAGCCTAGTGCCAACACATTCCCAAGTGCCAGCCTGGTGCCAACACATTCCCTGCTGCCAGCCTAGTGCCAACACATTCCCAAGTGCCAGCCTAGTGCCAACACATTCCCAAGTGCCAGCCTGGTGCCAACACATTCCCAAGTGCCAGCCTGGTGCCAACACATTCCCAAGTGCCAGCCTAGTGCCAACACATTCCCAGCTGCCAGCCTGGGTGCCAACACATTCCCAAGTGCCAGCCTAGTGCCAACACATTCCCAGCTGCCAGCCTAGTGCCAACACATTCCCAAGTGCCAGCCTACCCTAGTGCCAACACATTCCCTGCTGCCAGCCTAGTGCCAACACATTCCCAGCTGCCAGCCTAGTGCCAACACATTCCCAAGTGCCAGCCTAGTGCCAACACATTCCCAAGTGCCAGCCTGGTGCCAACACATTCCCAAGTGCCAGCCTAGTGCCAACACATTCCCAGCTGCCAGCCTGGTGCCAACACATTCCCAAGTGCCAGCCTAGTGCCAACACATTCCCAGCTGCCAGCCTAGTGCCAACACATTCCCAAGTGCCAGCCTAGTGCCAACACATTCCCAGCTGCCAGCCTAGTGCCAACACATTCCCAGCTGCCAGCCTGGTGCCAACACATTCCCAAGTGCCAGCCTAGTGCCAACACATTCCCAGCTGCCAGCCTGGTGCCAACACATTCCCAAGTGCCAGCCTACCCTAGTGCCAACACATTCCCTGCTGCCAGCCTAGTGCCAACACATTCCCTGCTGCCAACTGAGGCTTCTAACTGCCCAGGAACTTGATGGAATGGCGACTGCTCTGAAGCAGCTCAGTGATTGGGCAGTAAGTGGGAGACTCACCCCACGGGGCCCATTGAGAGAGAGACATTCCCAGAGCCAGTCAGGCCTGATGGGGGGCCCCCGGTTACTGTAACGCTCATTACTGATAGGGAGAGGCGGAAACGTTAGGCTGCAGTTCAGTATATACAGTGGGGCATTTCTAGCCCTATTCATTGTTAGTGTTTAGTTCTCCTTTAAAGGCTTGGGAATCCTGACACCTTGTGGCCAACTGCAGAACTGCCTGGGAAACACTTTGACCTGGAAAGGCCAAGCCCTCCCTGAGCCAAACCTTTACCCTACGACATGACTAAGGCTCCTGTTATTAAAGGGGAACTAAAGTCTAAAATAGAAAATCATTAGAAATGCTGTATTGTGTATCCTGAACATAAACATAAACATTATGAACTTACTGCCCAAGCCCAGGGGCTGAGAAGCCTAATTAAACTAATGATTTATGCTTTCAAAGATGTCCACAGGGGGCCGCCATCTTGTTACTTTGTTATACCATCTTTTCAAGATTTAGGGCTTGCACATGCTCAGTGGGCTCTGGGCGGCTGTTGGGAGGCGGAGCTTAGGGAACATAGTAAATTATCAAAACAGCACGTCAGGTAATATCTGCCATAGAAGCTGATTAATAATAAGAATCACAATATGCAGCCTGCACTGGTTCCTGTGTTGCCCTGTAATGTAATGTGGGGTTTAGAGTTTTTGTTTAATGAAACATTTCCCCGCCCCCCAGGGCCAGCGGCTACATTACTATGCACAGTATTCCCCCAATGAGAATCCCAGCTGATGTGAGTAAATCCGGCTCCCTGTTCTCTGTTCCTGCAATTGGAGTTGGGAGCAATAAGCACAGTTTCCCAGCACTGAACAAGTCTGTCCCTTTATCCCCATGTCTGATTCCTGTGCCATATAATGACGGGAAAATGCCATCATTATCTCTATATGTAAGGTACCAGCAAGGGGCCGGACACAGGGAATCAGCATTCTCATTGGTCACTTCTTCTGCATTTATAATGAAGTTTTTGGCAGTAGAATTCTCATTGGGGAATTTCCTTGCATCTATAATTATGTTTTTGGCAGCTTCTATAGCAACACTAGGGGGCGCCGTGGGGCAGTATCATGGCTGGTTTAAGCATTTGGATGATTAAAGGGGATATAAACCCAGTCACAGAGCTGTGCCGCCGGTGAATGAGCCGAATAACCAGACGCGGATTCTTCTCATAGCGAATCACAGCCGTTACCTGAGCCCAACAGGAAGTTTGTGTTTGTGTAAAAGGGTTTAAAGGGGAAGTTCAACTGTAAATAGACTTTTAAAGGTGATCTAAGCCAAAAATGAATTGCTGTGAACTTACTAGGGCTCCTCCCTGAACTTTTCCAATTTACATGAATTATCGATTTTTAGTGGCTTCTGCGATATTGGCAGTTTTAGGCTACTATTATCTAATATCAGGCATTTGGGCTTTTGATGTGTTTATAACAAGGAATAAAGGACAACACTCCCATTACAGATACAGAATTTGGTGCAGGTCCAACCCCCCCCCCCGGGGCAACTCGCCCGGACAGAATATATAGAGGAAATCTCTAGACTGCAGTCAATATGCCCCGGTGAGACTGGCACTGCCCATTCCAGCACAACATCAGACTCTCTATTTTATATATATATATATATTTATTTTATGTTTATGTACAGTATATATATATACCCTGCCCCTCAGATAGGTAACGGAAGGAAAATACAGTAATGGTACCGTAAGGAACATGGGGCACAGACAGGTGGGCACAGGCAGGTGGGGCACAGGCAGGTGGGGCACAGGCAGGTGGGCACAGGCAGGTGGGCACAGGCAGGTGGAGCACAGGCAGGTGGGCACAGGCAGGTGGAGCACAGGCAGGTGGGGCACAGGCAGGTGGAGCACAGGCAGGTGGGCACAGGCAGGTGGGCACAGGCAGGTGGGCACAGGCAGGTGGGCACAGGCAGGTGGGCACAGGCAGGTGGGGCACAGGCAGGTGGGGCACAGGCAGGTGGGCACAGGCAGGTGGAGCACAGGCAGGTGGAGCACAGGCAGGTGGGGCACAGGCAGGTGGAGCACAGGCAGGTGGGGCACAGGCAGGTGGGCACAGGCAGGGCAGATATTTAGCTGCCACTCCCAGTAGATAGATAAGGAGATGGGGTTTATAATAAGAATGATAAGGTTTCCATACTGTATATAGAAATAACTGTAGAGAAGACTCAGAGCAGAGTAATATCCATGAGCTGAATAAACAGACCCCTGCCATGGTGATCAGTGCCATCAGGGCAGGTACAGGTGGTACTTGGGCAGATGCCCACAGAGACACCTCATTCTACAGTGACACCTACCTGCCGGCTCTGCACAGATCCTTCCTTGCTATATATTTGTAGTAAATAAGCCCTTACTTACTTACGGTGGCCTGTTGGGGTCACATATTAATATTTTCCTGAGGTCCCAGTGGGCCTATGAGTAGAACCAGGTACATTTGCTGGTTCAGATGAGAATACAGGTCCATTCCCATTGCATTCGGCCCATGCAGGTCACAGGACTTGTATAATAGGAATTGCCCCCTGGGGGGGGGGGGCAGGTAATTCTTCTGTAATCTCAGTCCAGTGGGTTTGAGTTTCCGGTAATGAACCCGGCGCTGGGGCAAATATGGGGGGAGATTCCCAGAAAGGAGAGAAGGAGGCAGAGAAAGAGCCGCAGGGAACATTAAGGAGAGAGGGGCCCTGGGGCCCAGACTGTGACTGGCAGAGAGAGAGTCTGGGCTGAAGAGCTAACACCCATAAATTGTAAATGGTCCCAGCGGCAATCAGTGTCTCCCATGGTGGCAGGATAAGCGGTACTGGTACTGGTACTGGGCCCAGGCTGAGCCAGAGGAGTTTCCCAGGGAACCTGAAACAAACACAGAACCATCAGCAGTTTGGTACCAGGCCCAGATGTGGGCAAGTGCCGTCTGTCTGATTAACCCCTGATTCCTATGTGATTAACCCCCTCTGCTACAGGGACTGGGTGTGACTGAACTTGGGCATGGAATGACTGCCTGGCAAAGGGAGTAGGTGGCACCTCTTAATACTTCTACCCCTTGTGCCCAGGTACCCACAGTAACATTCCCACGGGTACTCTGTCTGGGTTATGGGGTTCCCTACCAAGAGAGGGGGAATGGGTGATACATTGGAGGTGGGGAGGAAAGGGGATCTCACCATCAGCATAGGAAGGGGTTCCTTACTGTAAGGGCAGTCAGGTTATGGGGTTCCCTACCAAGAGAGGGGGAATGAGTGATACATTGGAGGTGGGGAGGAAAGGGGATCTCACCATCAGCATAGGAAGGGGTTCCTTACTGTAAGGGCAGTCAGGTTATGGGGTTCCCTACCCAGAGAGGGGGAATGAGTGATACATTGGGGGTGGGGAGGAAAGGAGATCTCACCATCACTGGGCTGTAATTGTGGGGTCTCCCCTGTAATGGGGCCCCTGGGCTGTAATTGTGGGGTCTCCCCTGTAATGGGGCCCCTGGACTGTAATTGTGGGGTCTCCCCTGTAATGGGGCCCCTGGGCTGTAATTGTGGGGTCTCCCCTGTAATGGGGCCCCTGGGCTGTAATTGTGGGGTCTCCTCTGTAATGGGGCCCCTGGGCTGTAATTGTGGGGTTTCCCCAGGAATGGGGCCCCTGGGCTGTAATTGTGGGGTCTCCCATGTAATGGGGCCCCTGGACTGTAATTGTGGGGTCTCCCCTGTAATGGGGCCCCTGGGCTGTAATTGTGGGGTCTCCCCTGTAATGGGGCCCCTGGGCTGTAATTGTGGGGTCTCCCCTGTAATGGGGCCCCTGGGCTGTAATTGTGGGGCCCCTGGCTGGGATCCTGCTGAGTTCCTTGCCCTGGGGCTGCTCTGATCCGTGGGGCCCTCGGGCTGCTGGGTAATTGCTGCAACTCAGTTGCCCAACAGGTTCCTCAGGTACCAGGCCCAGTAATTACTGTTACATCTGCCCGAGCCCTTCCCCTCTGTTCCCTCCAGCCTCTCACCCATTCCCAAGTGCCAGCCTGGTGCCAACACATTCCCAAGTGCCAGCCTGGTGCCAACACATTCCCAAGTGCCAGCCTAGTGCCAACACATTCCCAAGTGCCAGCCTAGTGCCAACACATTCCCAAGTGCCAGCCTAGTGCCAACACATTCCCAAGTGCCAGCCTACTGCCAACACATTCCCAAGTGCCAGCCTAGTGCCAACACATTCCCAAGTGCCAGCCTAGTGCCAACACATTCCCAAGTGCCAGCCTAGTGCCAACACATTCCCAAGTGCCAGCCTAGTGCCAACACATTCCCAAGTGCCAGCCTACTGCCAACACATTCCCAAGTGCCAGCCTACTGCCAACACATTCCCAAGTGCCAGCCTGGTGCCAACACATTCCCAAGTGCCAGCCTGGTGCCAACACATTCCCAAGTGCCAGCCTAGTGCCAACACATTCCCAAGTGCCAGCCTACTGCCAACACATTCCCAAGTGCCAGCCTGGTGCCAACACATTCCCAGGTGCCAGCCTAGTGCCAACACATTCCCAAGTGCCAGCCTAGTGCCAACACATTCCCAAGTGCCAGCCTACTGCCAACACATTCCCAAGTGCCAGCCTGGTGCCAACACATTCCCAAGTGCCAGCCTAGTGCCAACACATTCCCTGCTGCCAACTGAGGCTTCTAACTGCCCAGGAACTTGATGGAATGGCGACTGCTCTGAAGCAGCTCAGTGATTGGGCAGTAAGTGGGAGACTCACCCCACGGGGCCCATTCAGTGAGAGACATTCCCAGAGCCAGTCAGACCTGATGGGGGGCCCCCGGTTACTGTAACGCTCATTACTGATAGGGAGAGGCGGAAACGTTAGGCTGCAGTTCAGTATATACAATATGGCATTTCTACCCTATTCATTGTTAGTGTTTAGTTCTCCTTTAAAGGCTTGGGAATCCTGACACCTTGTGGCCAACTGCAGAACTGCCTGGGAAACACTCTGACCTGGAAAGGCCAAGCCCTCCCTGAGCCAAACCTTTACCCTATGACATGACTAAGGCTCCTGTTATTAAAGGGGAACTAAAGTCTAAAATAGAAAATCATTAGAAATGCTGTATTGTGTATACTAAACATAAACATAAACATTATGAACTTACTGCCCACGCCCAGGGGCTGAGAAGCCTAATTACAGTAATGATTTATGCTTTCAAAGTTGCCCACAGGGGGCCGCCATCTTGTTACTTTGTTATACCATCTTCTATAAGATCTGGCTCCTGCACATGCTCAGTGGGCTCTGGGCTGCTGTTGGGAGGCGGAGCTTAGGGAACATAGTAAATTATCAAAACAACAGCACAAAGCCAGCGGCTGCATTACTATGCACAGTATTCCCCCAATGAGAATCCCAGCTGATGTGAGTAAATCCGGCTCCCTGTTCTCTGTTCCTGCAATTGGAGTTGGGAGCAATAAGCACAGTTTCCCAGCACTGAACAAGTCTGTCCCTTTATCCCCATGTCTGATTCCTGTGCCATATAATGACGGGAAAATGCCATCATTATCTCTATATGTAAGGTACCAGCAAGGGGCCTGACACAGGGAATCAGCATTCTCATTGGTCACTTCATTTATAATGAAGTTTTTGGTCAGTAGAATTCTCATTGGGGAATTTTCTTGCATCTATAATTATGTTTTTGGCAGCTTCTATAGCAACACTAGGGGGCGCCGTGGGGCAGCATCATGGCTGGTTTAAGCATTTGGATGATTAAAGGGGATATAAACCCAGTCACAGAGCTGTTCCAGCGCCCGGCTGTGCCGCCGGTGAATGAGCCGAATAACCAGACGCGGATTCTTCTCATAGCGAATCACAGCCGTTACCTGAGCCCAACAGGAAGTTTGTGTTTGTGTAAAAGGGTTTAAAGGGGAAGTTCAACTGTAAATAGACTTTTAAAGGTGATCTAAGCCAAAAATGAATTGCTGTGAACTTACTAGGGCTCCTCCCTGAACTTTTCCAATTTACATGAATTATCGATTTTTAGTGGCTTCTGCGATATTGGCAGTTTAAGGCTACTATTATCTAATATCAGGCATTTGGGCTTTTGATGTGTTTATAACAAGGAATAAAGGACAACACTCCCATTACAGATACAGAATTTGGTGCAGGTCCAACCCCCCCCCCCGGGGCAACTCGCCCGGACAGAATATATAGAGGAAATCTCTAGACTGCAGTCAATATGCCCCGGTGAGACTGGCACTGCCCATTCCAGCACAACATCAGACTCTCTATTTTATATATATATATATTTATTTATTTTATGTTTATGTACAGTATATATATATACCCTGCCCCTCAGATAGGTAACGGAAGGAAAATACAGTAATGGTACCGTAAGGAACATGGGGCACAGACAGGTGGGCACAGGCAGGTGGGGCACAGGCAGGTGGGGCACAGGCAGGTGGGCACAGGCAGGGCAGATATTTAGCTGCCACTCCCAGTAGATAGATAAGGAGATGGGGTTTATAATAAGAATGATAAGGTTTCCATACTGTATATAGAAATAACTGTAGAGAAGACTCAGAGCAGAGTAATATCCATGAGCTGAATAAACAGACCCCTGCCATGGTGATCAGTGCCATCAGGGCAGGTACAGGTGGTACTTGGGCAGATGCCCACAGAGACACCTCATTCTACAGTGACACCTACCTGCCGGCTCTGCACAGATCCTTCCTTGCTATATATTTGTAGTAAATAAGCCCTTACTTACTTACGGTGGCCTGTTGGGGTCACATATTAATATTTTCCTGAGGTCCCAGTGGGCCTATGAGTAGAACCAGGTACATTTGCTGGTTCAGATGAGAATACAGGTCCATTCCCATTGCATTCGGCCCATGCAGGTCACAGGACTTGTATAATAGGAATTGCCCCCTGGGGGGGGGGGGGGCAGGTAATTCTTCTGTAATCTCAGTCCAGTGGGTTTGAGTTCCGGTAATGAACCCGGCGCTGGGGCAAATATGGGGGGAGATTCCCAGAAAGGAGAGAAGGAGGCAGAGAAAGAGCCGCAGGGAACATTAAGGAGAGAGGGGCCCTGGGGCCCAGACTGTGACTGGCAGAGAGAGAGTCTGGGCTGAAGAGCTAACACCCATAAATTGTAAATGGTCCCAGCGGCAATCAGTGTCTCCCATGGTGGCAGGATAAGCGGTACTGGTACTGGTACTGGGCCCAGGCTGAGCCAGAGGAGTTTCCCAGGGAACCTGAAACAAACACAGAACCATCAGCAGTTTGGTACCAGGCCCAGATGTGGGCAAGTGCCGTCTGTCTGATTAACCCCTGATTCCTATGTGATTAACCCCCTCTGCTACAGGGACTGGGTGTGACTGAACTTGGGCATGGAATGGCTGCCTGGCAAAGGGAGTAGGTGGCACCTCTTAATACTTCTACCCCTTGTGCCCAGGTACCCACAGTAACATTCCCACGGGTACTCTGTCTGGGTTATGGGGTTCCCTACCAAGAGAGGGGGAATGGGTGATACATTGGAGGTGGGGAGGAAAGGGGATCTCACCATCAGCATAGGAAGGGGTTCCTTACTGTAAGGGCAGTCAGGTTATGGGGTTCCCTACCAAGAGAGGGGGAATGAGTGATACATTGGAGGTGGGGAGGAAAGGGGATCTCACCATCAGCATAGGAAGGGGTTCCTTACTGTAAGGGCAGTCAGGTTATGGGGTTCCCTACCCAGAGAGGGGGAATGAGTGATACATTGGGGGTGGGGAGGAAAGGAGATCTCACCATCAGCATAGGAAGGGGTTCCTTACTGTAAGGGCAGTCAGGTTATGGGGTTCCCTACCCAGAGAGGGGGAATGAGTGATACATTGGGGGTGGGGAGGAAAGGGGATCTCACCATCAGTATAGGAAGGGGTTCCTTACTGTAAGGGCAGTCAGGTTATGGGGTTCCCTACCCAGAGAGGGGGAATGGGTGATACATTGGGGGTGGGGAGGAAAGGGGATCTCACCATCAGCATAGGAAGGGGTTCCTTACTGTAAGGGCAGTCAGGTTATGGGGTTCCCTACCCAGAGAGGGGGAATGAGTGATACATTGGGGGTGGGGAGGAAAGGGGATCTCACCATCAGCATAGGAAGGGGTTCCTTACTGTAAGGGCAGTCAGGTTATGGGGTTCCCTACCAAGAGAGGGGGAATGAGTGATACATTGGGGGTGGGGAGGAAAGGAGATCTCACCATCAGCATAGGAAGGGGTTCCTTACTGTAAGGGCAGTCAGGTTATGGGGTTCCCTACCCAGAGAGGGGGAATGAGTGATACATTGGGGGTGGGGAGGAAAGGGGATCTCACCATCAGTATAGGAAGGGGTTCCTTACTGTAAGGGCAGTCAGGTTATGGGGTTCCCTACCCAGAGAGGGGGAATGAGTGATACATTGGGGGGGGGGGGGAGGAAAGGGGATCTCACCATCAGCATAGGAAGGGGTTCCTTACTGTAAGGGCAGTCAGGTTATGGGGTTCCCTACCAAGAGAGGGGGAATGAGTGATACATTGGGGGTGGGGAGGAAAGGGGATCTCACCATCAGCATAGGAAGGGGTTCCTTACTGTAAGGGCAGTCAGGGTATGGGGATGGTTAATCTGCACTTACCCAGCCAAGGGTGGCACTTGCCCTGGTTACCTAGCGGCTGTGAGACCCCACACACACAGGAGGAGGGCACAGAGACAAACTAGAGGTGCTGAGCATGAAGCCCCAGAGCACGGAGGGTCGGGAATTAAAACCTGCAGTGAGCTCTCAGTTCGGATGCCGGTACCTGTAGGATACAAGTTACACGGGGGCAGAACAGTCAGTGCCTGGGGCTAAGCAAACAGGGCAGATAGGGGGGCAAATTAGAGATGAGTTTTACCCGGCTGGGGAGGTTCCCAGTCTCTCCCATAAAATACAAAAACAGAAATCCTGTACTGTATATACTGTACCCACTGTACTTACTGTACTTACTGTACCCACTGTACTTACTGTACTTACTGTACCAGAGGTGCAGCCCCCCCCTATAACAGGAACGACCCAGGGTTTTACATTTGCCCCCAGCAGCCCCCCATCTTAGATCTTGTTAGGCCGTCTCTTTAGTGTCAGTGGCACTGCACATGCTCAGTAGGTTCTGGGCTGCTGGGGAGGAGCTAAGCTTAGGGGGCGGGAAATCATCAAGCAGGAAGTGAGGTCACAACTGCTACAGGGCTGATTATGAATGAATTCTGATGCAGACTGCACTGGTTTCTATGCTATTTATCTGCCCCACTGGGCCCCAGATTTGTGTAATAATATTTATATGCAATACAGATAGGGGCTCACATACACTGCAATAAATATATATAGAAATATACGGATATTAAGCGCCATGAGATACAGGGGAAAGGGGTTCCTCACCCACAGAGCTTACTATCTAAGTTCTACAATATATATTTTAACTGCCTGCTCATACGGAGCATTGATCTCTGCCCCCATAATGGCGCATGGGGCAGTGGGACAAATAATCAGGGGACTGGGCAAGTAGCAGCCATTTGGGCTCCTTGGCTTGTGATATGAGCCGGCTCATTGGGTGGGAGGCCGGGACACTGGGGGAGCCGCTGCCCCTAACAACTTGCCCCCCTAGGGCTGGAGCTTTGTGCCACCTTTCTTATTTACTATTATATCGGCCTTTGGGTAGGGGGCGGGCAAATGGGCGGAGTGGGTGAGAAAATGGGCGGAGTCTGGGTGGGTCTGGCCTTATAAGGGGTAATCCGTGAAAAGAACTCAATTGCATTTACTGCCCCAGGGCAGAATGCCCCCCCCTAGGTTCTAGAAGTTTCTGGAGAGACCAATGTAGCCTTATAATAATAATAACTCTCTTAAACAGGATGGGCCTTCCCTATATGGAAGAGACCTGCGGAGCCCCAGTGGCCCTGCAGGTGCCCCCGCTGACTGCGCCCTCCCCAGGGGCCCCCCTAACCCCCCTCGCAGGGCCCCTCACCCAACGTCCTCCCCCGAACGCATCAGGGGCAGGGGTAGCACCGGCAAGGGTCGGGTCTGGGCCGCAGGGGCCAATTTTTCCCGGTGTCCCAGTTGCCCAGTCTGACCCTGCTGGTTTATCCCAACTCCTTTAGAGACTGGGCAGGGTAAATGCACTGGGTCAGCTCGGCACCACTATGGGGGCAGTCAGGATAGATACCCCAGTCCTCAGGTTGATACCCCTAGCGTGAGAGTCCTACAGCCGACTGTGGAACAGGGTGAGATACTGCCTGCCTCCTATGTCTTACCCATGGCCCTAAGCTGGGGCAACAGTGCCTGTATGGGAGGTACTTCCAGCTACTTTCCTTGGTGGAGCCGAGACTGCTCTTGCTTCTTTCCCTCTCTGTCTCACTCTCCTAGAGACTGCTCCACAAGAGTAACTGTCTAACTGGTCCTCGTTCACAGGGTCCCTGTCCCTGACTTCACTAGAGTAGGTAATGACTCTGGGGCAATAAGCCTTTACTGGGGCCTTGTCCTGCTCCCAGGCTCACTGACCTGTTCCTGAGACACAGAGGCAGCCAAAGAGGAGGCCACGCCCTCCGGCTAAACACTATATTGGGGTGCAAGGGGTGTGGTCAACTAAATAAACCATTAAGGCATAAGTGTAAATGATAAACTAGAGAAATAAGGGAGAAGGAGGGGTTAAAGCCATAGGGGCAGATTAACCCTATGCGTCCCTACAATATATAAATATAATAATGATGTTTCCCATCACTCACCGATGATAATGGCTCTCGCCGTCGCCACCGCCAGGCCGGTCCGTATCTCACAGCGGTACCAGATGTTCTGTTGGGCCTCACGCAGCTCTGTGCTCACATTCACCATACGGCCGTGTGTGGGTTGGTAACTGGTGTTGGTAAAGTCCTGGAGGGGGGGCCCGAAGGAAGCCCCCCAGGAGACCCTGGGTAACGGGTACCAGTTGGGAGACTCACACCGTAGGCGCTCACTTGGGATTTGGGTGACAGTCACGTCACTGTATCCTGTTTGGGAGAGAGGAATCTCATTGGTGTTTATGTACAATATATGGGGCAATGGGGTTTGGGGGGCGAGGGACCCCGAGCAGGAAGATTTGTAATAGAAATAACGTGTAATTGTGTATAGTGGCCACCAGGTGGCGCTTGTTTTG
Source organism: Xenopus tropicalis (assembly GCF_000004195.4). Classification (NCBI taxonomy): domain Eukaryota; kingdom Metazoa; phylum Chordata; class Amphibia; order Anura; family Pipidae; genus Xenopus; species Xenopus tropicalis. The sequence continues at coordinate 1,758,843 of NC_030678.2, forward strand.
GTAGGTGATCTGTTCGTCTTTGATACTAGGGGGAGGGATTCCCAGGGGGGACATAGCAGTCACTTGGCTAGTGCGGCATTACATGACATTGGGGTTAAATTTGTAAACCCAGCCATGATGCTGCCCCACTGCGCCCCCTAGTGTTGCTGTAGGAGCTGCCAAAAACATAATTATAGATGCAAGAAAATTCACCAATGAGAATTCTACTCATTATAAATGCAGGAGAAGTGACCAATGAGAATGCTGATTCCCTGTGTCAGGCCCCTTGCTGGTACCTTACATATAGAGATAATGATGGCATTTTCCCGTCATTATATGGCACAGGAATCAGACATGGGGATAAAGGGACAGACTTGTTCAGTGCTGGGAAACTGTGCTTATTGCTCCCAACTCCAATTGCAGGAACAGAGAACAGGGAGCCGGATTTACTCACATCAGCTGGGATTCTCATTGGGGGATTTCTTGCATTTTAATGGGGGAAAGTTTCATTATTCTGGGATTTGTACTCCAGCAACAACATTCCATGGATACAAAGGACAAGTTAGGGCATTCAAGGACTAATGGGGCCAATCTCTGCCCACCAATGCCTTATAGTCGCCCTGGCAGCTGCATTAAGATCTCTTTTACCCACGTATACCCTGTATATTACCCACGTATACCCTGTATATTACCCACGTATACCCTGTATATTACCCACGTATACCCTGTATATTACCCACGTATACCCTGTATATTACCCACGTATACCCTGTATATTACCCACGTATACCCTGTATATTACCCACGTATACCCTGTATATTACCCACGTATACCCTGTATATCACTCACGTATACCCTGTATATTACCCACGTATACCCTGTATATTACCCACGTATACCCTGTATATCACTCACGTATACCCTGTATATTACCCACGTATACCCTGTACATTACCCACGTATACCCTGTACATTACTCACGTATACCCTGTACATTACCCACGTATACCCTGTATATTACCCACGTATACCCTGTATATTACCCACGTATACCCTGTATATCACTCACGTATACCCTGTATATCACTCACGTATACCCTGTATATTACCCACGTATACCCTGTATATTACTCACGTATACCCTGTACATTACCCACGTATACCCTGTACATTACCCACGTATACCCTGTATATTACCCACGTATACCCTGTATATTACCCACGTATACCCTGTATATTACCCACGTATACCCTGTATATTACCCACGTATACCCTGTATATTACCCACGTATACCCTGTATATTACCCACTTATACCCTGTATATTACCCACGTATACCCTTTATATCACTCACGTATACCCTGTATATTACCCACGTATACCCTGTATATTACCCACGTATACCCTGTATATCACTCACGTATACCCTGTACATTACCCACGTATACCCTGTACATTACCCACGTATACCCTGTATATTACTCACGTATACCCTGTACATTACCCACGTATACCCTGTATATTACCCACGTATACCCTGTATATTACCCACGTATACCCTGTATATCACTCACGTATACCCTGTATATCACTCACGTATACCCTGTATATTACCCACGTATACCCTGTATATCACTCACGTATACCCTGTATATTACCCACGTATACCCTGTATATTACCCACGTATACCCTGTATATCACTCACGTATACCCTGTATATTACCCACGTATACCCTGTACATTACCCACGTATACCCTGTATATTACTCACGTATACCCTGTACATTACCCACGTATACCCTGTATATTACCCACGTATACCCTGTATATTACCCACGTATACCCTGTATATCACTCACGTATACCCTGTATATCACTCACGTATACCCTGTATATTACCCACGTATACCCTGTATATTACCCACGTATACCCTGTATATCACTCACGTATACCCTGTACATTACCCACGTATACCCTGTACATTACCCACGTATACCCTGTATATTACTCACGTATACCCTGTACATTACCCACGTATACCCTGTATATTACCCACGTATACCCTGTATATCACTCACGTATACCCTGTATATTACCCACGTATACCCTGTACATTACCCACGTATACCCTGTATATTACTCACGTATACCCTGTACATTACCCACGTATACCCTGTATATTACTCACGTATACCCTGTATATTACCCACGTATACCCTGTATATTACCCACGTATACCCTGTATATTACCCACGTATACCCTGTATATTACATGACATAGAGCATACACCTGGCTATAGAGATAAGGATGGATCTCCCCCTGACACTGCTCTCTCACTCACTGAGTGCACTCACCTCCCACCTTGAGTATCAGTGTGCCCATCCCGTTGCCCCTGGAGTTGGAGATGATGCACCTATAGGTGCCGCTGTCAGACAGTTGCGCCTGGCTGAGCTTTAGGGAGGCATTACCTGCCCTCACCTGGCTGAGGAAGAGGGAGGTGCGGCCCCTGAAGGCTGGGTCCTGATTGGTCAGGTCATTGTTCCCATTCTGGTACCTATGCACCACCCCAGTCGCGCCCACCTTCTCCCACACAATCTCATAGTCCTGCGATTCTTCATGGGTAAAACTGCAGCTCAGTATCACGTCCTCCATCATCTTCATCACTACGTAGCGCCCAGTGGTGACGCTGATTGGCTCTATATCTGCAATAAGGGCATTTAGTTTCAATTAACTTTTGCTTTTCTGAGACAGTTTGCAATTGGTCTTCCTTTTTTATTATTTGTGGGGTTTTTTGTTCAGCGGCTCTCCAGTTTAGAATTTCCACAGATATCTGGTTGCTAAGGTCTTTTTTTATCCTAGCAACCAGGCTGTGATTTGAGTGAGAGAGACAGGAATATGAATAGGGGGGGGGGGGGCTGAATAGAAAGATAAGGAATAAAGAGTAACAATAACAATAAAACTGGAGCCTCACAGAGCAATAGGGTTTGGCTGCCGGGGTCAGTGACCCCCATTTGAAAGCTGCAAAGAGTCAGAACAGGGAGGCAAATAATTAAAAAACTATAAGAAATAAATAATGAAGACCAACTGAAAACTGAAGGAGCCCCCCCCCCTTGAAACAAGAGTTGTGCCTGACACCAAACTTGCCCTTGACAAACATGTGAGAAGAGTCTGGGAATCCCCATGCCCACCCCCTGCACCCATGCCCACCCCCTGCACCCATGCCCACCCCCTGCACCTATGCCCACCCCTTCCCCCATGCCCACCCCCTGCACCCATGCCCACCCCCTGCACCTATGCCCACCCCTTCCCCCGTGCCCACCCCCTGCACCCATGCCCACCCCCTGCACCCATGCCCACCCCCTGCCCCTATGCCCACCCCTTCCCCCGTGCCCACCCCCTGCACCCAAGGGCACAGGGAAGCCATGCTGCTGATTGGCACAGGGGTCTGAGGGGAGACAGGAGGGCTCCTATGGAAGAAGGGATTGGCAAGGTTTATATGGGCATAGTGACCCGTTACTGGTAATGCCCCCCCCCCCCCGGCTGTGGCACTTACGTACCTGCATTTTCTGTTAAAGCCACAGACAGAGCCGTCACCAATATAATCACCAGCGCGGCTGATCTGGAACCAACAGGAGAAATTATTATTATTACCAAGTATTTATACAGTATATACAGCCCCATACAGAGGGGAATGTGCTTGTACCGATTCCATACAGAGAAAGAACCCTGCTCAAGAGCTTGCAATCTAAATCCATTGACAAACAGCAGGACCTCAGTACTGACCCAGAAGCTGCCAATTAACTACTGTAAATTTCCAGCCAACCAGAAGCCACAAGTTCTGCCAATCAGTCTGGGAAACCACGAGGGACATGGGGGGGCCTTAATGTGCCAATTAGACAATTCCCCTAAACGTAGAGCGGAACCCGCAGACTTGAGCTTTACATTAAAGGAAGATCAGCAGATTGAGGAGAGAGATTATATCGCTGATACAGTGAGAGATGCCAACATGTGGCCTATTGAGTACAGCAAAGATGGGAAAACAAGTTGAAATGAAGTTGGAGAAGCTCCGCCCTACATAGAGGGAGCAAAGCATGATGGGATTGATGGGAGATAATAAGGAAGTCCATGGCACCCCTGTGCCCCATTACTCATCTATACCCCTTACTCTGCCCCTCCTGGGGTAATAAATGTTCTTTTTCTTCCCTTCGTTCCCTTGTAAAAACAAACCAATTAAATAACTGGCCACTCCCTTCTGCCCGGGGCAATAAAGGGCAGCTCTGCGGTTGGTCAGGGAAGGGTTTTACTTTTTCTGCACTTTAGACCCTAAGGTTCCTAGTAACATAGTAACCCTTAACTGCCCCCCCCCTTATATATTTATATATAGTGACCCCCCCTTAACTGCCCCCCCCTTATATATTTATATATAGTGACCCCCCCTTAACTGCCCCCCCCCCCAGTGTAACCAATCCCAACTGGGCCAGCCTTTCCCCATAACTGAGCCCATTCCCTTTATCAGCTTAGTTCGCTCTTCCCTGTACTTTCTCTATTTCATTACTGCCCCCCCTTATATATTTATATATAGTGACCCCCCCCTTAACTGCCCCCCCCCCCCCCCAGTGTAACCAATCCCAACTGGGCCAGCCTTTCCCCATAACTGAGCCCATTCCCTTTATCAGCTTAGTCGCTCTTCCCTGTACTTTCTCTATTTCATTACTGCCCCCCCTTATATATTTATATATAGTGACCCCCCCCTTAACTGCCCCCCCCCCCCCCCAGTGTAACCAATCCCAACTGGGCCAGCCTTTCCCCATAACTGAGCCCATTCCCTTTATCAGCTTAGTCGCTCTTCCCTGTACTTTCTCTATTTCATTACTGCCCCCCCTTATATATTTATATATAGTGACCCCCCCCCTTAACTGCCCCCCCCCCCCCCAGTGTAACCAATCCCAACTGGGCCAGCCTTTCCCCATAACTGAGCCCATTCCCTTTATCAGCTTAGTCGCTCTTCCCTGTACTTTCTCTATTTCATTACTGCCCCCCCTTATATATTTATATATAGTGACCCCCCTTAACTGCCCCCCCCCCCCCCCCCCCAGTGTAACCAATCCCAACTGGGCCAGCCTTTCCCCATAACTGAGCCCATTCCCTTTATCAGCTTAGTCGCTCTTCCCTGTACTTTCTCTATTTCATTACTGCCCCCCCCTTATATATTTATATATAGTGCCCCCCCCTTAACTGCCCCCCCCCCAGTGTAACCAATCCCAACTGGGCCAGCCTTTCCCCATAACTGAGCCCATTCCCTTTATCAGCTTAGTCGCTCTTCCCTGTACTTTCTCTATTTCATTACTGCCCCCCCCTTATATATTTATATATAGTGACCCCCCTTAACTGCCCCCCCCCCCCCAGTGTAACCAATCCAACTGGGCCAGCCTTTCCCCATAACTGAGCCCATTCCCTTTATCAGCTTAGTCGCTCTTCCCTGTACTTTCTCTATTTCATTACTGCCCCCCCCTTATATATTTATATATAGTGACCCCCCCTTAACTGCCCCCCCCCCAGTGTAACCAATCCCAACTGGGCCAGCCTTTCCCCATAACTGAGCCCATTCCCTTTATCAGCTTAGTCGCTCTTCCCTGTACTTTCTCTATTTCATTACTGCCCCCCCCTTATATATTTATATATAGTGACCCCCCCCCTTAACTGCCCCCCCCCCCAGTGTAACCAATCCCAACTGGGCCAGCCTTTCCCCATAACTGAGCCCATTCCCTTTATCAGCTTAGTCGCTCTTCCCTGTACTTTCTCTATTTCATTACTGCCCCCCCTTATATATTTATATATAGTGACCCCCCCCTTAACTGCCCCTTCCCCAGTGTAACCAATCCCAACTGGGCCAGCCTTTCCCCATAACTGAGCCCATTCCCTTTATCAGCTTAGTCGCTCTTCCCTGTACTTTCTCTATTTCATTACTGCCCCCCCCTTATATATTTATATATAGTGACCCCCCCTTAACTGCCCCCCCCCCAGTGTAACCAATCCCAACTGGGCCAGCCTTTCCCCATAACTGAGCCCATTCCCTTTATCAGCTTAGTCGCTCTTCCCTGTACTTTCTCTATTTCATTACTGCCCCCCCTTATATATTTATATATAGTGACCCCCCCTTAACTGCCCCTTCCCCAGTGTAACCAATCCCAACTGGGCCAGCCTTTCCCCATAACTGAGCCCATTCCCTTTATCAGCTTAGTCGCTCTTCCCTGTACTTTCTCTATTTCATTACTGCCCCCCCCCTTATATATTTATATATAGTGACCCCCCCCCTTAACTGCCCCCCCCCCAGTGTAACCAATCCCAACTGGGCCAGCCTTTCCCCATAACTGAGCCCATTCCCTTTATCAGCTTAGTCGCTCTTCCCTGTACTTTCTCTATTTCATTACTGCCCCCCCCTTATATATTTATATATAGTGACCCCCCCTTAACTGCCCCCCCCCCCCAGTGTAACCAATCCCAACTGGGCCAGCCTTTCCCCATAACTGAGCCCATTCCCTTTATCAGCTTAGTCGCTCTTCCCTGTACTTTCTCTATTTCATTACTGCCCCCCCTTATATATTTATATATAGTGACCCCCCCCTTAACTGCCCCCCCCCCCCCCCCCCCAGTGTAACCAATCCCAACTGGGCCAGCCTTTCCCCATAACTGAGCCCATTCCCTTTATCAGCTTAGTCGCTCTTCCCTGTACTTTCTCTATTTCATTACTGCCCCCCTTATATATTTATATATAGTGACCCCCCCCCTTAACTGCCCCCTCCCCCAGTGTAACCAATCCCAACTGGGCCAGCCTTTCCCCATAACTGAGCCCATTCCCTTTATCAGCTTAGTCGCTCTTCCCTGTACTTTCTCTATTTCATTACTGCCCCCCCTTATATATTTATATATAGTGACCCCCCCTTAACTGCCCCTTCCCCAGTGTAACCAATCCCAACTGGGCCAGCCTTTCCCCATAACTGAGCCCATTCCCTTTATCAGCTTAGTCGCTCTTCCCTGTACTTTCTCTATTTCATTACTGCCCCCCCTTATATATTTATATATAGTGACCCCCCCTTAACTGCCCCCCCCCCCCCCCCCAGTGTAACCAATCCCAACTGGGCCAGCCTTTCCCCATAACTGAGCCCATTCCCTTTATCAGCTTAGTCGCTCTTCCCTGTACTTTCTCTATTTCATTACTGCCCCCCCCCTTATATATTTATATATAGTGCCCCCCCTTAACTGCCCCCCCCCCCAGTGTAACCAATCCCAACTGGGCCAGCCTTTCCCCATAACTGAGCCCATTCCCTTTATCAGCTTAGTCGCTCTTCCCTGTACTTTCTCTATTTCATTACTGCCCCCCCCTTATATATTTATATATAGTGACCCCCCCTTAACTGCCCCCCCCCCCCCAGTGTAACCAATCCCAACTGGGCCAGCCTTTCCCCATAACTGAGCCCATTGCCTTTATAAGCTTAGTCGCTCTTCCCTGTACTTTCTCTATTTCATTACTGCCCCCCTTATATATTTATATATAGTGACCCCCCCCTTAACTGCCCCCCCCCCCCCCCCCAGTGTAACCAATCCCAACTGGGCCAGCCTTTCCCCATAACTGAGCCCATTCCCTTTATCAGCTTAGTCGCTCTTCCCTGTACTTTCTCTATTTCATTACTGCCCCCCCTTATATATTTATATATAGTGACCCCCCCTTAACTGCCCCTTCCCCAGTGTAACCAATCCCAACTGGGCCAGCCTTTCCCCATAACTGAGCCCATTCCCTTTATCAGCTTAGTCGCTCTTCCCTGTACTTTCTCTATTTCATTACTGCCCCCCCCTTATATATTTATATATAGTGACCCCCCCCTTAACTGCCCCCCCCCCCCCCCCCAGTGTAACCAATCCCAACTGGGCCAGCCTTTCCCCATAACTGAGCCCATTCCCTTTATCAGCTTAGTCGCTCTTCCCTGTACTTTCTCTATTTCATTACTGCCCCCCCCCCTTATATATTTATATATAGTGCCCCCCCTTAACTGCCCCCCCCCCCAGTGTAACCAATCCCAACTGGGCCAGCCTTTCCCCATAACTGAGCCCATTCCCTTTATCAGCTTAGTCGCTCTTCCCTGTACTTTCTCTATTTCATTACTGCCCCCCTTATATATTTATATATAGTGACCCCCCCTTAACTGCCCCCCCCCCCCAGTGTAACCAATCCCAACTGGGCCAGCCTTTCCCCATAACTGAGGCCCATTCCCTTTATCAGCTTAGTCGCTCTTCCCTGTACTTTCTCTATTTCATTACTGCCCCCCCTTATATATTTTTATATAGTGACCCCCCCTTAACTGCCCCCCCCCCCCAGTGTAACCAATCCCAACTGGGCCAGCCTTTCCCCATAACTGAGCCCATTCCCTTTATCAGCTTAGTCGCTCTTCCCTGTACTTTCTCTATTTCATTACTGCCCCCCCTTATATATTTATATATAGTGACCCCCCCTTAACTGCCCTTCCCCAGTGTAACCAATCCCAACTGGGCCAGCCTTTCCCCATAACTGAGCCCATTCCCTTTATCAGCTTAGTCGCTCTTCCCTGTACTTTCTCTATTTCATTACTGTCCCCCCTTATATATTTATATATAGTGCCCCCCCCCTTAACTGCCCCTTCCCCAGTGTAACCAATCCCAACTGGGCCAGCCTTTCCCCATAACTGAGCCCATTCCCTTTATCAGCTTAGTCGCTCTTCCCTGTACTTTCTCTATTTCATTACTGTCCCCCCTTATATATTTATATATAGTGCCCCCCCCCTTAACTGCCCCTTCCCCAGTGTAACCAATCCCAACTGGGCCAGCCTTTCCCCATAACTGAGCCCATTCCCTTTATCAGCTTAGTCGCTCTTCCCTGTACTTTCTCTATTTCATTACTGTCCCCCCTTATATATTTATATATAGTGCCCCCCCCCTTAACTGCCCCTTCCCCAGTGTAACCAATCCCAACTGGGCCAGCCTTTCCCCATAACTGAGCCCATTCCCTTTATCAGCTTAGTCGCTCTTCCCTGTACTTTCTCTATTTCATTACTGCCCCCCCTTATATATTTATATATAGTGACCCCCCCCCCTTAACTCCCCCCCCCCCCCAGTGTAACCAATCCCAACTGGGCCAGCCTTTCCCCATAACTGAGCCCATTCCCTTTATCAGCTTAGTCGCTCTTCCCTGTACTTTCTCTATTTCATTACAGTAAGTACAGGGGTACAGTAAGTACAGGGGGGTACAGTAAGTACAGGGGTACAGTAAGTACAGGGGGGTACAGTAAGTACAGGGGGTACAGTAAGTACAGTCGGTACAGGGGGTACAGTAAGTACAGGGGGTACAATAAGTACAGGGGGTACAGGGGTACAGTAAATACAGGGGGTACAGTAATTATAGTCAGTACAGGGGTACAGTAAGTACAGGTGTACGGTAAGTACAGGGGGTACAGAAAGTACAGGGGGTACAGTAAGTACAGGGGGTACAGAAAGTATACTCAGTACAGGGGTACTGTCAGTACAGGGGGTACAGTAAGTACAGGGGGTACAGAAAGTATACTCAGTACAGGGGTACAGTCAGTACAGGGGGTACAGTAATTATAGTCAGTACAGGGGTACAGTAAGTACAGGTGTACGGTAAGTACAGTGGGTACAGAAAGTACAGGGGGTACAGTAAGTACAGGGGGTACAGAAAGTATAGTCAGTACAGGGGGTACAGTAAGAACAGGGGGTACAGAAAGTATAGTCAGTACAGGGGGTACAGTAAGAACAGGGGTACAGTAAGTACAGGGGGTACAGAAAGTATAGTCAGTACAGGGGTACAGTACGTACAGGGGGGTACAGTAAGTACAGGGGGTACAGTAAGTACAGGGGGTACAGTAAGTACAGGGGTAACTGGGCATCCCCTTCTCACAGACTGGAAATTATTGGGGTTCAAATCTTATTTATTTCTCTCTTTAAAATGTTACTTTACTGTTACACCAATAAGAGACAGAGGGAGAGAGGGAGACACTCAGTTTGCCAGGAGGGAAGTGGGTAACACTGACTTTGGGGGTGCGGGGGGGGGGGGAATCTGTGCCCTCAGCCTCTAAGGAATCACCCCAAACCCCAAAACCCTTACAGGCTGCCCTGGCACCGGGCACATACCCGCCGGGGGTACTTACAGGAGAGAGATCACACACGGTCTCTGAGAGAGAATGCTGATTTGTGAGCGTCGCTCAATGAGTGCCTGCATCTTGCCAAGTGCCTCCCGAGGCAAAGTGACACAGGGACCAGGAAGCAGCTGCACCAATTAACCCCAAGCTTTACTTTCACTTTGGGGCAATAAACACACCTGGCAGCTGAGCTCATTGTTCCCCTGATCTGCAATTGGTTCAGCCCCTCCTCCCCCCCCCCCCCCCCCCCCCCACTGTATATAACTGGATGTTTCCCTCTGTATTATAACTATGATTATACAGTTTATATGTTGTGTCTGAATGGAAAGTTAAGTCTTAAAGAGACAGTGCGCCCTTATTAATATCAATGAACAGGACTGGCACTGAACATACTTAAGGGGGTTATGTAATAAAGGCCAATCAGTAAAGGAGCAGTAACCCATAGCAACCAATCAGCAGGTAGAATTTACTGGTCACCAAGCAAACATTTGCTTTGGGTTGCTATGGGTTACTGCTAGTGGGAAATAAAGTGCCTTTTATCACATATGGGGGTCATTGCCCATGTTTCATAAATGTGGATTTTTTTATTTCCTGCAACAGGACTGAAAATAAAAACAACTCGTTAGTGAATGAATAACAATTATTATTATTATTATTTATATTGGCCCCTGTGTGCCCCCTGCCGTCACTGTATCTATGGGCTTTGTGCATTGAGCCGGGCCCCGGTGTCACTGCCCCTGAACTGCCCCTTGGCTCCGGCGGCCACTCACTGTCCCTCTGTCACTTCCTGTCAGTTTGTCACTCACCTGGGGGCTCAGCCCCCCCTCACTGTTATATCTGTGTCACCGGAGCGACAATGGCACCTGTGGGTCTCCTCCTGGGCATCCTCTCAGGTACTGTACCCAGAATACTCATGTATTATAAGGGATAATGTGCCCCCTACTGTAAATGATAAGGATATTAGCAGTCACTGAGGGGTTCTGTGCCCATATAAAGGCACAAGGCTGCAGGCTGAGTTATACAGGGAACTCTGAGTATCACTCATGTATTATAAGGGGTAATGTACCCCCTACTGTAAATGATAAGGATATTAGCAGTCACTGAGGGGTTCTGTGCCCCCCATATAAAGGCACAAGGCTGCAGGCTGAGTTATACAGGGAACTCTGAGTATCACTCATGTATTATAAGGGATAATGTACCCCCTACTGTAAATGATAAGGATATTAGCAGTCACTGAGGGGTTCTGTGCCCCCCATATAAAGGCACAAGGCTGCAGGCTGAGTTATACAGGGAACTCTGAGTATCACTCATGTATTATAAGGGATAATGTACCCCCTACTGTAAATGATAAGGATATTAGCAGTCACTGAGGGGTTCTGTGCCCATATAAAGGCACAAGGCTGCAGGCTGAGTTATACAGGGAACTCTGAGTATCACTCATGTATTATAAGGGATAATGTACCCCCTACTGTAAATGATAAGGATATTAGCAGTCACTGAGGGGTTCTGTGCCCATATAAAGGCATATAAAGGAGTTATACAGGGAACTCTGAGTATTACAGTTGCACAAACACCTCTGTATCTCGGTACAAAAACCCACAAGAACAATAAAATGAAGAGAGCAGGAAATACAGGAGGTCGTTGGGTTTCCGGGGCCTGTGAGTGAGTGCTGGTTGTTGCACAGGTACCTGCGCCCGAGGCTGAAATGACATGTGACTTTCCCATTGGCTGTAAGGTTTAGGTATCGTTTATCATAAACAAAAACATATGTGACATATAAATAATATATATGAAACCCCTTTATGTGAAAAGCAAATCTGTATACGGGGGGTTTGGGTGCTTCTCATGGTACCAGGAGCCTTAGCAACAAAGCTTTTAAAGGCCTTTGAGTTAAACCTTTAGTATGGTATAGAGTGTCCTATTCTGAGACAATTTGCAGTTGGTCATTTTGTTATCTGTAGTTTTAGTTATTTCACTTTATGTTCAGCAGCTCTGTAGTTTGGAATTTCAGCAGCTATCTGGTTGCTAGGGTTCAAATGACCTTAGTAACCAGGGAGTGGTTTAAATGAGAGACTGGCATATGAAAAGGGGAGGGGCCTAAATAGAAAGAAAAGGTATAGAATGTACCAATAACAATAAAATTGTAGCCTCACAGAGCAATAGGGTTTGGCTGCCGGGGTCAGCGACCCCCTTCTAAAACCTGGAAAGAGTCAGAAGAAGAAGGTGAATATTTAAAAACATATACATATACTAGAAAGGGAATTTGAGAACAAACTTCATGTTGGGTTAGTCACTGAATGAAATCTGATTGGCTGTTGTTGGCTCCGCCCACTTTTTCTAACCTTGGACCCACAGTTATATAGTAAAAACCACTGAGCAAAGTTTGGGGACCCTGGTTTTAATAGTGTCTGAATGGCAGCAACTTAAATTTCTCCACTGCCAGTCAACAAGTGACGTCTGATTGGCGGTTGGTGGCCCCACCCACTTTTCAAAACTAAAACTGCAGTCCCCTAGTGACCAAGTGTAAAGAATTTGGGGCCCCCGGTGTTATTACTGTGAGACTGGCAGCAGGTTGGGTTTCCCCCAAGTCAATAGGTAAAATCTGATTGGCTGTTGGTGGCTCCGCCCACTTTTTCTAACCTTGAACTACAGTTACCTGGTGCCTAACCCTGCAAAGTTTGGGGCCCCGGTGTTATTACTGTGAGACTGGCAGCAGGTTGGATTTCTGCCAAGTCAGTAGGTAAAATCTGATTGGCTGTTCACAGCTCCGCCCACTTTTGGGCATCCAGCAATCATCATATTTTCATTCAGGCTGAGCCAATGACTGTGTGATTCAAGTTTGGGGGGTGTGGCCTCAAAGCTGTAAGTGCGGCAGCAGTTTCATTAAAGTCAATGGGTAAAATTTGATTGGCTGTTGTTGGCCCCTCCCACTTTGGGGGTCATCCAATAAATGTTGCTTTTTCATTTGGGGTGACCCCAGGATTATGTTATTCAAGTTTGGGGGGTGCAGCTTCAAAGCTGTAAGTGTGGGAGCAGTTTTAGAATCTTCCCTGTCACAGTCAATGGGAAAATTGAGGGGTTCGGAGCGGCGCCACAAAAAGATGGGGGGCGGGATCCCTTAGATACACAAAGGCACCCTGCTCCGCTATAGGGCGAGGAAGTGTGGGGAGTCTGGGGGTTGTACCCCTAAACCTGTAGGGGGGTATCCCTTAGATACACACAGGCACCCTGCTCCGCTATAGGGCGAGGAAGTGTGGGGAGTCTGGGTGCTGTACCCCTAAACCTGTAGGGGGAGGAGCGTTTAGATACACTCAGGCACCCTGCTCCCCTATAGGGCGAGGAAGTGTGGGGAGTCTGGGGGTTGTACCCCTAAACCTGTAGGGGGAGGAGCGTTTAGATACACACAGGCACCCTGCTCCCCTATAGGGCGAGGAAGTGTGGGGAGTCTGGGTGCTGTACCCCTAAACCTGTAGGGGGAGGGGCATTTAGATACACACAGGCACCCTGCTCCCCTATAGGGCGAGGAAGTGTGGGGAGTCTGGGTGCTGTACCCCTAAACCTGTAGGGGGAGATCGCTTAGATACACACAGGCACCCTGCTCCCCTATAGGGCGAGGAAGTGTGGGGAGTCTGGGGGTTGTACCCCTAAACCTGTAGGGGGAGGAGCGTTTACATACACACAGGCACCCTGCTCCCCTATAGGGCGAGGAAGTGTGGGGAGTCTGGGTGCTGTACCCCTAAACCTGTAGGGGGAGGAGCGTTTAGACAATGGGGGGCGCTAACAATAAGAAGAATCAGGGGAAGTCGGGGGACAGTCTGTCGGGGTTCAACCAACATAATAATTGAAAAGTTGCTTCGGATTGGCCATTCTCTAACATACTAATAGTTAATTTAAAGTTGAACCCCCACTTTTAAAGCAGTTTTCTCTGCTGTTGGTTTCGACTCCATACCCCCCCTAGTGGCAGAAGGGAGGATTCATTACTATAAATGGTGAGTTTGGTAAGAAAATAAATATTAATATAAGGAAATAAACCCTGCAGCCCAGTAATGTCAGTGGGTTACAGCATTAACACTGTCTTTAAAGGGCAAGTATAATAGTTACAGGGGGACCTGAGGCATGTGGGGCGTTGGTGCAGCCCCGGAACCTGCATTTATTATCATTATCCGCTCTCTGGGCCCAGGGAACCCCACAGCGACAGCAGGAAATACATTCACCTTCCAGTATTTACACTCTGGGACCGATCTACTAAACAGCGGGAAGGGGGGACAATTGCTTTTTATTTGCAAGTTTATTTGGTATAAAATGTCTGTTTCTCAGCAACTTTTCAGTTGGTCTTTGTTTTTATAGTAATTATTTGCCTTTCTCTTCTGCCTCTTTCCAACATTCAAATGGGGGGCAATGACTTTGGAAACCAAACGTGAGTCAGAGACCACTGCCCATTGCCCCCCAAGAGGGGAAATAACCCCTAACTGCTCCCATAATGGCCTAAGGGAATATTAAATGGTGGGAAATAGATCAGTAAATTATGTGACTGTTATTTTGGCAACTTTTGTACCTCTGTGAGCTGATTGGTTACTCTGTGAATCCCACAGGGGCAGTTGCAGTTGGGGTGGTGCAGGAGCCCCCAAGCCTCTCCCTGTCGGTGGGTGAGACGGCGCTCATGGCCTGTACCATACAAGGTGCCCCCAGTAACTGGATCCAATTTATTTACTGGAAACTGAATGGTTCTGATGCCCCATTGCAGAATGACTCCAGGATCAGCATCACTCGGGGCCCCGGGGGCCACACCAGCTCCCTCCTCATCCTCTCAGTGAGGCCCAAGGACAGTGGGACGTATGTGTGTGAGGCGCTGGGATTGGCCCAAGGGAAACAAGTGTTATACTCAGGGACTGGGACCCCCCTGCTTATCAGCAATGGTGAGACCCCTTACTTATCCACTAAACATATTATTATTATTATTATTTATTTATAAAGCGCCAACATACCCCGCAGCGCTGTACAAAAGGTGGGTTACATACATTGGGCATACAGAGTAACATATAAAGCAATCAGTTACCGATACAAGAGGTGAAGGGAGCCCTGCCCAAAAGAGCTTACACTCTACAAGGAGTAACATATAAAGCAATCAGTAACCGATACAGGAGGGGAAGGGAGCCCTGCCCAAAAGAGCTTACACTCTACAAGGAGTAACATATAAAGCAATCAGTAACCGATACAGGAGGGAAAGAGAGCCCTGCCCAAAAGAGCTTACACTCTACAAGGAGTAACATATAAAGCAATCAATAACCGATACAGGAGGGGAAGAGAGCCCTGCCCCAAAGAGCTTACACTCTACAAGGAGTAACATATAAAGCAATCAATAACCGATACAGGAGGGGAAGAGAGCCCTGCCCCAAAGAGCTTACACTCTACAAGGAGTAACATATAAAGCAATCAGTAACCGATACAGGAGGGGAAGGGAGCCCTGCCCAAAAGAGCTTACACTCTACAAGGAGTAACATATAAAGCAATCAATAACCGATACAGGAGGGGAAGAGAGCCCTGTCCCAAAGAGCTTACACTCTACAAGGAGTAACATATAAAGCAATCAGTAACCGATACAGGAGGAGAAGGGAGCCCTGCCCAAAAGAGCTTACACTCTACAAGGAGTAAC
Organism: Xenopus tropicalis; assembly: GCF_000004195.4. Classification (NCBI taxonomy): domain Eukaryota; kingdom Metazoa; phylum Chordata; class Amphibia; order Anura; family Pipidae; genus Xenopus; species Xenopus tropicalis. The sequence goes on from NC_030678.2 coordinate 1,774,667, forward strand.
ATATAAAGCAATCAGTAACCGATACAGGAGGGGAAGAGAGCCCTGCCCAAAGGAGCTTACACTCTAGGAAAAAGGGTTGAGACACAAGGTGTGGGATAGAAGAAACCATAGAAGGGGCAGTTGGGCTCGGCCGGCCAATGACACACAAGGAGATTAACCCATTCCTAGCGGCAATTTGCATTCTCCCCAGTAGGGGAGCCTTTGAGATCAGTCGCCACTAGAGGAGATTAAACATAGGGCGACTTGTCTCCTCGTCTGTCATTGGATAAAGCCGCCTTAGATGGGCCGTGACCCAGGAAAACAATGGTTCTACCCTGAGAGTTATGTGGGGAGGGGAGTGAGTTCTGTTACCCCCAAGGGGCAGATCTCCGGCACATCCAGGGTTGGACTAGGGGGTAAAGGGCTACCACCAGTGCTACCACCTCAGGGGCCCTACACCCCCACCGGTATTTTCCCAGTGTGCCGGCAGCCCAGTCCGACTCTGGACACATCAGGGGTATATACAGTAAGGGCTGATGAGTTAAGCAGCACTGCACCCCCACCCAAAAGACCTGCAGACCAAGAGTAACTGGATTCTTGGGTAATGGCGATGTAGGGACCCATAGGGTTAAGAGCCCCTATGGCTTTAAAGGAGACATATACTGTAGGGTAAACCAAAACCCCCTAACCCTGTAGGCAATTATGAATAATACCCGGTGCTGGTTTCCCTTTGGGCTAAACATTAACCCTATCTGTAACAATGGCCCCTTTATTGGAGCTCCCTATAGATCCTCTCAGGTCCCTGTCTGGGTTTCACATGAGGGGTGGGCGTGTCCTAACGGTCCCTGCCAGAAGCACAGTAGGAGGGGGAGAGCCAATCACAAATGAGGGGTGGGCGTGGCCTAACGGTCCCTGCCAGAAGCACAGTAGGAGGGGGAGAGCCAATCACAAATGAGGGGTGGGCGTGGCCTAACGGTCCCTGCCAGAAGCACAGTAGGAGGGGGAGAGCCAATCACAAATGAGGGGTGGGCGTGGCCTAACGGTCCCTGCCAGAAGCACAGTAGGAGGGGGAGAGCCAATCACAAATGAGGGGTGGGCGTGGCCTAACGGTCCCTGCCAGAAGCACAGTAGGAGGGGGAGAGCCAATCACAAATGAGGGGTGGGTGTGGCCTAACGGTCCCTGCCAGAAGCACAGTAGGAGGGGGAGAGCCAATCACAAATGAGGGGTGGGTGTGGCCTAACGGTCCCTGCCAGAAGCACAGTCCCCTTTAAATCCCTACAGGTTCAGTTCCCTTAGTTGCTGGGCCGACGGGGATGTACCCAAGTAAGTTAATTTGCATATGGATGCTATTGGCTAGCAAGTAGGGTGACGAGTAGGGGGAGTGTCAGCCTGTATTGCCCCCTACGTGTGGGACTCTATGATGTACAGCCCCTTCCTCCTTGTCTTTGGGGAACCTGTAGTGGGGAAATCACTTATTAGTCAAGATGTGCCCCCCAATCCCTATATAATCCATATCAGCTACAGAAATCCATAACTACTGGGACCCCCTGGGCAAACAGGACAGGGAGGAGCAGCCACTGGGGCAGGGAAAGTCGTAGAGGGCAGTTACATTTGTGAAAATGGCAAATACCCAGCAGCTTTACAGAGGCAGCTTTACAGAGGCAGCTTTACAGAGGCAGCTTTACAGAGGCAACTTTACAGAGGCAGATTTACAGAGGCAGCTTTACAGAGGCAGCTTTACAGAGGCAGCTTTACAGAGGCAACTTTACAGAGGCAGATTTACAGAGGCAGCTTTACAGGGCAGCTTTACAGAGGCAGCTTTAGGCTTACAGAGGCAGCTTTACAGAGGCAGCTTTACAGAGGCAGCTTTACAGAGGCAGATTTACAGAGGCAGCTTTACAGAGGCAGCTTTACAGAGGCAGCTTTACAGAGGCAGATTTACAGAGGCAGCTTTACAGAGGCAGATTTACAGAGGCAGCTTTACAGAGGCAGATTTACAGAGGCAGATTTACAGAGGCAGCTTTACAGAGGCAGCTTTACAGAGGCAGATTTACAGAGGCAGATTTACAGAGGCAGCTTTACAGAGGCAGCTTTACAGAGGCAGATTTACAGAGGCAGCTTTACAGAGGCAGGAACAAGTCTCCTACAGCTTTTATACCTGAGACTCAGGTACAAACATAGGAACAGGCTTTGCACTAACAGTTTGTGTGTTTATTCCCAGTGGCCCCTGTATTGCACCTAAGGGAGGAGCCCGGGGGGCAACTGGTGTGTGAGGCCCAGAGGTTTTACCCCCCGGAGCTGAACATTTCCTGGAACTTCTCAGCAGGGGCAAATCCAGCCCAAGAGACCCGGAATGAGACCCTGAAGGAGAACCCGGATGGAACCTACACCAAGACTTCCATTGTGACTATTACTGAGGGGCTGTGGGGCACCGAGGTGATCTGCCAAGTGCATCACATGACTCTCCCCAGGCCCCTCCCACTGCGCCTGTATCTCCCCAGTAAGTAAGGGAGGTGCCCCGCCAAGTGCAACACATGACTCTCCCCAGGCCCCTCCCACTGCCAAGTAAAACATAAGTCACTCTCAAGGCCCCTCCCACAGCGCCTGGATCTCCCCAGTAGGTACAGGAAGAAGCCATGTTTGTAGTAATGTCAGTTCTCCCCACAGGCCCCAGGGTGCAGCTGTACCATTGGTTGTTCCCAGTTCGGGTGATTCTGGCTGCCGCTCTGATCATCGGCTTCTGTGTCGCTCACTTTGCCTGTAGATAGAGGTAAGTTTCCCTGTGGCCCCACGAAATGACACTGGGTCCTGGTACCGACCCCATGGCATTAAAGGGGAACTAAACCCTGCGGCACAGCGCGGCTCAACCAAACGTTACTCAGTTGTTGCCGGACTACAAATCCCAGAATAATGTAACATATAATGAAGGGTGAGGCATGCTGGGAGCTGTAGTCCAGCAACATCAGGGTTGGATTCTTAAAGCAATATTGCCCAATAAAACTTTCCCCCAATGAGAATCCCAGCTGATGTGAGTAAATCCGGCTCCCTGTTCTCTGTTCCTGCAATTGGAGTTGGGAGCAATAAGCACAGTTTCCCAGCACTGAACAAGTCTGTCCCTTTATCCCCATGTCTGATTCCTGTGCCATATAATGACGGGAAAATGCCATCATTATCTCTATATGTAAGGTACCAGCAAGGGGCCTGACACAGGGAATCAGCATTCTCATTGGTCACTTCTTCTGCATTTATAATGAAGTTTTTGGTCAGTAGAATTCTCATTGGGGAATTTCCTTGCATCTATAATTATGGTTTTCGGCAACTTCTATAGCAACACTAGGGGGCGCCGTGGGGCAGTATCATGGCTGGGTTTATATCCCCTTTAAGCTGCAGTAGCAGAGACCAAACCAATAGGCCCTAGTGCAGGGGTGCCCAGCACCCCAATGTATTGTATAGTGCTTGTTTGTATTTTGACACTATATGGTAAAAGTGTATTTAGGCCGACAGTGGGCTCTGTATGGGGGGGACTCTGTATGGGGGGGGCTCTGTATGGGTGGGACTCTCACCCACTGTTCCCTGTGTTCCAGGTCTCTGTCCCTCTGTGTTTCCTGCCCCGTCTGATGCCCCCGGGGTCCCTCTGCTTAGCAAGATACCTGCACTTACCCCTGCACCCCAACAGCTCCTCACAGGGTGGGCATCTCTGTACCCAGTACTTACCCCCTGCACCCTGACAGCTCCTCACAGGGTGGGCATCTCTGTACCCAGTACTTACCCCCTGCACCCTGACAGCTCCTCACAGGGTGGGCATCTCTGTACCCAGTACTTACCCCCTGCACCCTGACAGCTCCTCACAGGGTGGGCATCTCTGTGCCCAGTACTTACCCCCTGCACCCTGACAGCTCCTCACAGGGTGGGCATCTCTGTGCCCAGTACTTACCCCCTGCACCCTGACAGCTCCTCACAGGGTGGGCATCTCTGTACCCAGTACTTACCCCCTGCACCCTGACAGCTCCTCACAGGGTGGGCATCTCTGTACCCAGTACTTACCCCCTGCACCCTGACAGCTCCTCACAGGGTGGGCATCTCTGTACCCAGTACTTACCCCCTGCACCCTGACAGCTCCTCACAGGGTGGGCATCTCTGTACCCAGTACTTACCCCCTGCACCCTGACAGCTCCTCACAGGGTGGGCATCTCTGTGCCCCAGTACTTACCCCCTGCACCCCAACAGCTCCTGACAGGGTGGGCATCTCTGTGCCCAGTACTTACCCCCTGCACCCTGACAGCTCCTCACAGGGTGGGCATCTCTGTACCCAGTACTTACCCCCTGCACCCTGACAGCTCCTCACAGGGTGGGCATCTCTGTACCCAGTACTTACCCCCTGCACCCTGACAGCTCCTCACAGGGTGGGCATCTCTGTACCCAGTACTTACCCCCTGCACCCCAACAGCTCCTCACAGGGTGGGCATCTCTGTACCCAGTACTTACCCCCTGCACCCCGACAGCTCCTCACAGGGTGGGCATCTCTGTACCCAGTACTTACATAGTAACATAGTAACATAGTAACATAGTAAGTTGGGTTGAAAAAAGACATACGTCCATCAAGTTCAACTTACCCCCTGCACCCCAACAGCTCCTGACAGGGTGGGCATCTCTGTACCCAGTACTTACCCCCTGCACCCCAACAGCTCCTGACAGGGTGGGCATCTCTGTACCCAGTACTTACCCCCTGCACCCCAACAGCTCCTGACAGGGTGGGCATCTCTGTACCCAGTACTTACCCCCTGCACCCCGACAGCTCCTCACAGGGTGGGCATCTCTGTACCCAGTACTTACCCCCTGCACCCCAACAGCTCCTCACAGGGTGGGCATCTCTGTACCCAGTACTTACCCCCTGCACCCTGACAGCTCCTCACAGGGTGGGCATCTCTGTACCCAGTACTTACCCCCTGCACCCCAACAGCTCCTGACAGGGTGGGCATCTCTGTACCCAGTACTTACCCCCTGCACCCTGACAGCTCCTCACAGGGTGGGCATCTCTGTGCCCAGTACTTACCCCCTGCACCCTGACAGCTCCTCACAGGGTGGGCATCTCTGTACCCAGTACTTACCCCCTGCACCCTGACAGCTCCTCACAGGGTGGGCATCTCTGTACCCAGTACTTACCCCCTGCACCCTGACAGCTCCTCACAGGGTGGGCATCTCTGTACCCAGTACTTACCCCCTGCACCCCAACAGCTCCTGACAGGGTGGGCATCTCTGTACCCAGTACTTACCCCCTGCACCCTGACAGCTCCTCACAGGGTGGGCATCTCTGTACCCAGTACTTACCCCCTGCACCCTGACAGCTCCTCACAGGGTGGGCATCTCTGTGCCCAGTACTTACCCCCTGTTGTTCTGTACAATAAACAAGTCACTTGGCACAGAACTGTGTATTGGCATTTGTTCTCATAGCAACGGTAACTACGGCCATGGTGTTGGATGGTATTTGTGGCAGTGTGTATATGGCAAATAGCATTGGGGATACATATGGGCCTTGTGGCACCCTGTAGGGAATGAGCTGTGACCTTTGTGACCTGCCTGGCAAGGATTGGACCCAGTTGTGCCCGGTACCTTCTGCACCACAGAATCTCTGTATATGTTCTATTAGGGGAGTGGCAAACATGTCATTTAGTTGCCTGCAATTAATCCTTGTAACCATGGGCAACAAGATGCCCCTTGTTTCCTTCCCACTGGCTAAAATGCAAATCGCAGGAGGGGAAACACTCGCTGGGGAATCAGCCATGAAGAACCAATTCTCACCCTGTGTTACAGGTCTCTGCCCCCCTGTGTTCCATGCCCCCTATAATACCCCAGTGTCCGATCTCCCCCCAGTACTTACCCAGGTACAGAGCTCTGATTCTCTGTACTTCCTGCTCCTGGGCTGCTCTCTTTCCCATGGTCAGGCAGGAACCTCCCCCTGGGTAAGTGAATCCAATCTCCCCCCAGTACTTACCCAGGTACAGAGCTCTGATTCTCTGTACTTCCTGCTCCTGGGCTGCTCTCTTTCCCATGGTCAGGCAGGAACCTCCCCCCCTGGGTAAGTGAATCCAATCTCCCCCCAGTACTTACCCAGGTACAGAGCTCTGATTCTCTGTACTTCCTGCTCCTGGGCTGCTCTCTTTCCCATGGTCAGGCAGGAACCTCTCCCCTGGGTAAGTGAATCCAATCTCCCCCCAGTACTTACCCAGGTACAGAGCTCTGATTCTCTGTACTTCCTGCTCCTGGGCTGCTCTCTTTCCCATGGTCAGGCAGGAACCTCCCCCTGGGTAAGTGAATCCAATCTCCCCCCAGTACTTACCCAGGTACAGAGCTCTGATTCTCTGTACTTCCTGCTCCTGGGCTGCTCTCTTTCCCATGGTCAGACAGGAACCCCCCCCCCCCCTGGGTAAGTGAATCCAATCTCCCCCCAGTACTTACCCAGGTACAGAGCTCTGATTCTCTGTACTTCCTGCTCCTGGGCTGCTCTCTTTCCCATGGTCAGGCAGGAACCTCTCCCCTGGGTAAGTGAATCCAATCTCCCCCCAGTACTTACCCAGGTACAGAGCTCTGATTCTCTGTACTTCCTGCTCCTGGGCTGCTCTCTTTCCCATGGTCAGGCAGGAACCTCCCCCTGGGTAAGTGAATCCAATCTCCCCCCAGTACTTACCCAGGTACATAGCTCTGATTCTCTGTACTTCCTGCTCCTGGGCTGCTCTCTTTCCCATGGTCAGACAGGAACCTCCCCCTGGGTAAGTGAATCCAATCTCCCCCCAGTACTTACCCAGGTACAGAGCTCTGATTCTCTGTACTTCCTGCTCCTGGGCTGCTCTCTTTCCCATGGTCAGGCAGGAACCTCCCCCTGGGTAAGTGAATCCAATCTCCCCCCAGTACTTACCCAGGTACAGAGCTCTGATTCTCTATACTTCCTGCTCCTGGGCTGCTCTCTTTCCCATGGTCAGGCAGGAACCTCCCCCTGGGTAAGTGAATCCAATCTCCCCCCAGTACTTACCCAGGTACAGAGCTCTGATTCTCTATACTTCCTGCTCCTGGGCTGCTCTCTTTCCCATGGTCAGACAGGAACCCCCCCCCCCCCCCCCCCGGGTAAGTGAATCCAATCTCCCCCCAGGCTGTGGGGCAGTTTTAATCTGCCCCTCTTTGCTGCACCCAGGGATACTGTGGAAACGTTGGTGCAGACACAATAAAGTGCTTGGGATTTGTTGCTGTGAGGGATGGGGGGGGGACAGGTAAGTTACAGTAAGTGCCCAGTACATGAGGGAAGGGCTTTGTATCTTATGGTGCTAGGGAACTTATTTTTCATACACAGCTGACTTCCTGCTGGTTTTGTCATTACTAAATGTAGCCATGATGCCGGCATGTTCGAAGCCCCCCGACCTCCACAAATTGTACCAAGGAGGGGGGGACCTACTGTACTTACTGTACCCTTTGCCTTCCCAACACTGTAATATACAGGCATTTGCCCCCCCCCCATAATGATAACACAACAGAGCCCATTGTCCTGCCCCCCCTGCGTCACATTCCCCCAACTGCACACAGGGGTGGGGGCCCCAAACTGAGGTCTTTATTGATTTCATGTGTTTTACCCCCCCCCCGGCGTCCGTGTTCCTCTGAGTCAGACCTGGACCGGCCCTGATTGTAATTTGGGGTCCTGCCAACAAATACACAGACGCTTCCCTCTCCCCAGACAGGAGGGGCGGGGGGCACAGTAACCCTCTCATGCCCGGACACTGGGGAAAGGGTATCTTGCTTTGTAACCCACAGAAACTTGAGCTTTAACCTTAGAATATAGAACCCGGAATATTCCTGGGGCAACACAATGGGCACAGGGGGGCAGTACCAACTGGCAGGGAACAGGGGTATTGAGAGAATGGGGGAAACACAGAATGGAATCAGAAATGAAATGGACAGATCTCTCCCCAGTACTGGGCGCAGTGACCTGCAGGGCGGCGCTATAGAGCTGTGTGATAGGAGTGGATTCCAGTGGCCCCTGTAAGTCATGTGAGGCTCTCAGTGGCCCCTGTACTTTCTGTCAGACACTTAGGGGCCACAGCGATTAGTGTGATGCCCTTGGGGGGGGTCACTCTAGTTATGGGGTGCCCATAGGGGGGGATATGGGCCCTGTGAGGCTTTAGACCCAATAACAAAGTCACATTTAGATGCCAAAGAATCACAGTTGATTCAAATGCCCAAATGTTGTAAATACTGCCCCTTCCTTACAATGGCCGCCGGCAGGTTTGGGGCCACATTGGTCAGAGTTTCACCGGTTTTACCCTTTGTGAAGCCCCCCAGCAGGGTCGGGCAGCAAGTGGCTGGGGGCACCAGTTGGCCACCATTGTGCTCCCATGGATACAGGGATGGATATCAGTTACAGGGAGAGGGGGGAAATGGCTGGGGCAGTTAGGGCAGTTGGGGCAGAAGACATAAAAGTAAAGAGAGGACTGATTTGCTGATGCACCGCCATGTTGGCATCACCAAGGGGCAATAGTGGGGGGAAAGGGCACCTAAGTATATGGGCATAGGTGTCTTAGAGCTACCGGTGTAGGAAAGGTAGTGCCATTGGGCACCATGAATAGCAATACAGGTACCGGGGTGGTTGGCTGAGGATTATGGGTAATGCCACCTTTAGTAACTGGGGGAGATGCAATGTTCCTGCGTTGAACTGGGTGCTCTGTGGCACGTGCCCTTGGCTGTAGCAGGGTGCCCCTGTCTGTATTTATAGTGCCCACGGGGGGGCTACAGCTTTAATAATAACAGCATTGAGGGGCAGTGAGCGACTCCAGCACAATGACTGGGTGGGGGTCCGAGTGAGGTCATTGCACAAATACACAAACACACACCCTCACCATTGTACCCAGACTGCCCCCGCCAGGGACTGGGCTATGTCACTGTATGGACTAGTTCCCCTTTAAACGCAGCCCCAGTGCTGGGCTAGTGGGGGCCCCTGGGGGCGACTCCGCATTCCTTCGCCCCCATTACATCAGTCCCCCCGGCACAGACAGATGTGCAATTGGCAGCTGGACGTGTTTATTGGCGCATTACTCGCAGTACAATCTCAATCCCCCAAGCTGATTGGTTCTCCCTGCTGTGTCCCCGCTAAGGGCCCCGCCCTGCGGCTCCAACGGGGGACATGTAAGTGCAAAGCTGAGTGGCTGAAATAGAGGCTGCTAATGAAATAGGCTCCGCAGGGGCGGGGTGCAAGTCACATGATGAACAGGAAGTGATCTCTTATTGGACTGCCCCGGAGAGGAAGTGAAAGAGGGCCCCTGAGGAGTAGAAAGCGCTACTAGAAATACTGCAGAGCCATTAATGCTACTGGCTGGTACATCAATTTGCAGTTGGTCTTCCTTTTGTAGGTTTTGGGTTCTTTTAAAGTTTTGTTTTCCATTTTGGATTTAAAAAAAAAACCCTGTGGTTGCTATGCTCAGGCCCCATAGCAACCAGTCATTCATTTGTATGTTAGTAGAACAAAAATAATACACTTGGCCATACATCAATCTGCTTGATGGTTTCTGGGAGCACTGACCCTAGCAACCAGGGAACAGTTGCTACAAGGGTTATAGTATGTTCTAAAGTTGGGGCACTGGGGCAGGTAATAAACTGACTGACTAGTGTTACAGTGTCAGCGAGAAAGTGCCCACCCACGGGGTATGTGTTACACCCACAGGGCAAATCAGCAGCGTCACTATCCCATGCCCCCCCCCACCAAAATACCTTTGGGGTCCTCTATAAATACGTCACTGGTGCAAATGGCTAGGGGTATAACTGGGGCTAGGGGTATAACTGGGGCTAGGGGTATAACTGGGGCTAGGGGTATAACTGGGGCTAGGGGGTATAACTGGGGCTAGGGGTATAACTGGGGCTAGGGGTATAACTGGGCTAGGGGGTATAACTGGGGCTAGGGGGTATAACTGGGGCTAGGGGGTATAACTGGGGCTAGGGGTATAACTGGGGCTAGGGGTATAACTGGGGCTAGGGGTATAACTGGGGGCTAGGGTATAACTGGGGCTAGGGGTATAACTGGGGCTAGGGGTATAACTGGGGCTAGGGGTATAACTGGGGCTAGGGGTATAACTGGGGCTAGGGGTATAACTGGAGCTAGGGGGTATAACTGGAGCTAGGGGTATAACTGGGGCTAGGGGTATAACTGGGGCAGGGGGTATAACTGGGGCTAGGGGGTATAACTGGGGCTAGGGGTATAACTGGGGCTAGGGGTATAACTGGGCCTAGGGGTATAACTGGGGCTAGGGGGTATAACTGGGGCTAGGGGGTATAACTGGGCCTAGGGGGTATAACTGGGCTAGGGGTATAACTGGGGCTAGGGGTATAACTGGGGCTAGGGTATAACTGGGGCTAGGGGGTATAACTGGGGCTAGGGGTATAACTGGGGCTAGGGGGTATAACTGGGGCTAGGGGTATAACTGGGGCTAGGGGTATAACTGGGGCTAGGGGTATAACTGGGGCTAGGGGTTATAACTGGGGCTAGGGGTATAACTGGGGCTAGGGGTATAACTGGGGCTAGGGGTATAACTGGGGCTAGGGGTATAACTGGGGCTAGGGGTATAACTGGGGCTAGGGGTATAACTGGGGCTAGGGGTATAACTGGGGCTAGGGGGTATAACTGGGGCTAGGGGTATAACTGGGGCTAGGGGTATAACTGGGGGCAGGGGGTATAACTGGGGCTAGGGGTATAACTGGGGCTAGGGGTATAACTGGGGCTAGGGGGTATAACTGGGGCTAGGGGGTATAACTGGGGCTAGGGGTATAACTGGGGCTAGGGGTCTAGGGGTATAACTGGGGCTAGGGGGTATAACTGGGGCTAGGGGTATAACTGGGCCTAGGGGTATAACTGGGGCTAGGGGGTATAACTGGGGCTAGGGGTATAACTGGGGCTAGGGGTATAACTGGGGTGGGAAGAGTTGCCCCTGAGTCTCAGTTTGTCACTTTTGCAAGGAAACCAGAGGGGCAACTGTCGGAGCCCAAGGGCCACAAGTGATTGGGACAAAAGGAAGGGGGAGGGGTTATATGCAAATACATAAGGGGAAGCAGGAGAGAGGGGCAGATAGATGTAGGGGAGCAGGAGAGAGGGGCAGATAGATGTAGGGGAACAGGAGAGAGGGGCAGATAGATGTAGGAGAGAGGGGCAGATAGTTGCAGGGGAACAGGAGAGAGGGGCAGATAGCTGTAGGGGAGCAGGAGAGAGGGGCAGATAGCTGTAGGGGAACAGGAGAGAGGGGCAGATAGATGTAGGGGAGCAGGAGAGAGGGGCAGATAGATGTAGGAGAGAGGGGCAGATAGTTGCAGGGGAACAGGAGAGAGGGCAGATAGCTGTAGGGGAGCAGGAGAGAGGGGCAGATAGCTGTAGGGGAACAGGAGAGAGGGGCAGATAGATGTAGGGGAGCAGGAGAGAGGGGCAGATAGATGTAGGAGAGAGGGGCAGATAGTTGCAGGGGAACAGGAGAGAGGGGCAGATAGCTGTAGGGGAGCAGGAGAGAGGGGCAGATAGCTGTAGGGGAACAGGAGAGAGGGGCAGATAGCTGTAGGGGAGCAGGAGAGAGGGGCAGATAGCTGTAGGGGAACAGGAGAGAGGGGCAGATAGATGTAGGGGAGCAGGAGAGAGGGGCAGATAGCTGTAGGGGAACAGGAGAGAGGGGCAGATAGATGTAGGGGAGCAGGAGAGAGGGGCAGATAGCTGTAGGGGAACAGGAGAGAGGGGCAGATAGCTGTAGGGGAGCAGGAGAGAGGGGCAGATAGCTGTAGGGGAACAGGAGAGAGGGGCAGATAGATGTAGGGGAACAGGAGAGAGGGGCAGATAGCTGTAGGGGAACAGGAGAGAGGGGCAGATAGCTGTAGGGGAGCAGGAGAGAGGGGCAGATAGCTGAAGGGGAGCAGGAGAGAGGGGCAGATAGCTGTAGGGGAACAGGAGAGAGGGGCAGATAGCTGTAGGGGAACAGGAGAGAGGGGCAGATAGCTGTAGGGGAACAGGAGAGAGGGGCAGATAGCTGTAGGGGAACAGGAGAGAGGGGCAGATAGCTGTAGGGGAACAGGAGAGAGGGGCAGATAGATGTAGGAGAGAGGGGCAGATAGTTGCAGGGGAACAGGAGAGAAGGGCAGATAGATGTAGGAGAGAGGGGCAGATAGTTGCAGGGGAACAGGAGAGAGGGGCAGATAGTTGCAGGGGAACAGGAGAGAGGGGCAGATAGATGTAGGGGAACAGGAGAGAGGGGCAGATAGTTGTAGGGGAGCAGGAGAGAGGGGCAGATAGATGTAGGGGAACAGGAGAGAGGGGCAGATAGTTGTAGGGGAGCAGGAGGGAGGGGCAGATAGATGTAGGGGAACAGGAGAGAGGGGCAGATAGTTGCAGGGGAACAGGAGAGAGGGGCAGATAGTTGTAGGGGAGCAGGAGAGAGGGGCAGATAGATGTAGGGGAACAGGAGAGAGGGGCAGATAGTTGTAGGGGAGCAGGAGGGAGGGGCAGATAGATGTAGGGGAACAGGAGAGAGGGGCAGATAGTTGTAGGGGAGCAGGAGAGAGGGGCAGATAGATGTAGGGGAACAGGAGAGAGGGGCAGATAGTTGCAGGGGAACAGGAGAGAGGGGCAGATAGCTGTAGGGGAACAGGAGAGAGGGGCAGATAGATGTAGGAGAGAGGGGCAGATAGTTGCAGGGGAACAGGAGAGAGGGGCAGATAGTTGTAGGGGAGCAGGAGAGAGGGGCAGATAGATGTAGGAGAGAGGGGCAAATAGTTGTAGGGGAGCAGGAGAGAGGGGCAGATAGATGTAGGAGAGAGGGGCAAATAGTTGTAGGGGAGCAGGAGAGAGGGGCAGATAGATGTAGCAGAGAGGGGCAGATAGTTGTAGGGGAGCAGGAGAGGGGGGCAGATAGATGTAGCAGAGAGGGGCAGATAGTTGTAGGGGAGCAGGATACGGGGGCAGATAGATGTTGGAGAGAGGGGGCAAATAGTTGCCGATCGGGGGGCAGGGACAGAGTGGGGGGAGGCGGGAGAGGAGGGAGGGGAGGGAGGGGACGGGGGGGGGCAGGGGGAGGGACGGAGGAATTTAGGATCCAGTTTCAGCACCAGATCTCGGGGAGAATAGAATCAGAAGGGAAAGGGAAGAGATCGGATCTACTGACACTATGGTGAGTCCGGAGCCCCTTCTGCCGTCTGTACCCCCTTGTGCCCCCCTGAGCCGCCGGCCCCCCAGCACTAACGGTCTGTTCTTCCCCCCAGCACCTGAGCTGCCTCCCCCTACTGGCCCTGCTGGCCCTCTGCTCCGCTCTGGTAAGTACTGGGGGGACTGGGATGGAACTGGGGGGGCTGGGATGGAACTGGGGGGACTGGGATGGAACTGGGGGGACTGGGATGGAACTGGGGGGGCGCTGAATTGGACTATTTACTTGCTGGGATGTACTGGTATTGCCCCCCCCTTCCCTGGCTCTGCATTCCTTACAGTTAACCCCTCTCTGCCCTGGGGCTGTGCTGCGCGATATACTGGCATTTAACCCCCTCTCCTGTACATGCAGGATCTCGGTCCATGTTTTAACCGCTTCCCTTCCCGGTATAAAGCCTAATGCAGAATCATTATGGGTTCTGTATCAACAGAATCTTCCAGTTCTGGTTACTGTGCCCCCTGTGGGCCCCCCAGTACTGTGCCCCAGGATACAGGCCCCCCAGTAATTTGCCCCAGGATACAGGCCCCCCAGTACTGTGCCCCAGGATACAGGCCCCCCAGTACTGTGCCCCAGGATACAAGGCCCCCAGTACTGTGCCCCAGGATACAGGCCCCCAGTAATGTGCCCCAGGATACAGGCCCCCCAGTAATTTGCCCCAGGATACAGGCCCCCCAGTACTGTGCCCCAGGATACAAGGCCCCCCAGTACTGTGCCCCAGGATACAGGCCCCCTAGTAATGTGCTCCCTGTGGGCCCCCCAGTAATGTGCCCCCTGTGGCCCCCCCAGTAATGTGCCCCAGGATACAGGCCCGCCAGTAATGTGCCCCCTGTGGCCCCCCCAGTAATGTGCCCCAGGATACAGGCCCCCTAGTAATATGCCCCCTGTGGGCCCCCCAGTAATGTGCCCCAGCATACAGGCCCTCCAGTAATGTGCCCCCTGTGGGCCCCCCAGTAATGTGCCCCCTGTGGGCCCCCCAGTAATGTGCCCCCTGTGGGCCCCCCAGTAATGTGCCCCAGGATACAGGCCCTGAATCTGTCTGTTACCCTCCAATCCTGGCACCATGCCCACCCTGTACCACTTCTGTCTGTAGCCACAACCCCTCTGGGTATTGCCCATGGGGCAGTTTGGGGGGGGCAGAATGGGGGGCAGCAGACCATTAATCTCTCTGAACAGAGACAGGAATGTTATTGTCATGTTGGCCCCAGAAACTCTCAGATCTGCCCCTGCCCCCTATACACTGGCCCCACAGCTGCCCCAGGTCTGGGGGCCCCATTATGTCTGTATAGTAGGAGACAGAGGGCGGGGGGGAGGGATGGCTGGGGTTCCCCCCATCCGGATGGCACTAGGCCTGGTTATGTGGTTCAGCAGACACAACATTTGGCTTGGCCCCCAACATCAGGAGGGCCCCCAACATCAGGAGGGCCCCCAACATCAGGAGGGCCCCCAACATCAGGAGGGCTCCCAACATCAGAGGGCCCCCAACATCAGGAGGGCCCCATGCAGGAAAAAATGGAACATCAGGAATTCCCAGTCTGTGGCCCCCAGTTGGCTAAACCAGCAGGGGGGGCTGCCTTCATATTTGGGCGTGAGGTGGCCAATGTGGCAACTAACGGATTAAATAGGAGGTAATAGCAAGCCTGGGTGCTATTGGTTGTTACTGGGGGCCCTACTGCCACCCGGGGGGGGGCTGGTTATTGCATGGCTGGGGTACACACAGTGTTTAATATTTAATCAGATGCCCCGGGCCCCCCATGGGTGCAGTCCCACTGCCTTATAGTCTCAGCCTGGGGGTGATAGTGGGACTCCTGAGCCAGATGTGGCCCACTAAATGCCTGATTAACCCTTCGGCTGCAGGATGGGGCCCCAGGACCCTGTCTTGGAATTGCGGCCTGAGCTCTGAGACCCCCCAGGCGCTTGTTAAGGCAGTGAGATCATTACACAGACACAAAGGGGGGGTTACAGTTTGGAAAGTGGCTGTAAGAAAACATACAATCCAGACCCACAGTTTCCTTAAGTGCCACCCCCCCCCTTCCTGGAATGAGCCGAGCCGGTAGGAATTAACTCATGAAGTCCTGGCCTATTCGGCTTCTCTAATTATTTACAGGATTTATACGAATTTCGGGACATGTCCCCCCCCCCCCAAATATTTACTCTTTGCCTTTAGTATTGGGCTGATTTATTCTTTGTCCCCCAAATAGTTAATTCAGTTATAGGCTCTTGTAGGAGGTCTGTGGTTTAGTTAATGGTTTGTTGTGTCTGGGGGTCTTACCTGTTGCCTTTAACAACCCCAGTAATGTTACAGTATTGTTTAGATGCCATGTTTTGGGGTGAAATGTGCAGCCTTGTGCCTTTATATGGGGGGCACAGAACCCCTCAGTGACTGCTAATATCCTTATCATTTACAGTAGGGGGTACATTATCCCTTATAATACATGAGTGATACTCAGAGTTCCCTGTATAACTCAGCCTGCAGCCTTGTGCCTTTATATGGGGGGCACAGAACCCCTCAGTGACTGCTAATATCCTTATCATTTACAGTAGGGGGTACATTATCCCTTATAATACATGAGTGATACTCAGAGTTCCCTGTATAACTCAGCCTGCAGCCTTGTGCCTTTATATGGGGGGCACAGAACCCCTCAGTGACTGCTAATATCCTTATCATTTACAGTAGGGGGTACATTATCCCTTATAATACATGAGTGATACTCAGAGTTCCCTGTATAACTCAGCCTGCAGCCTTGTGCCTTTATATGGGGGGCACAGAACCCCTCAGTGACTGCTAATATCCTTATCATTTACAGTAGGGGGTACATTATCCCGTATAATACATGAGTGATACAGTAATGGAATAACAGGGTAATGCTGATACCAGTAGTGCAATGCAGCAATAACAGTTGTTAGATTGCAAGCTCTGCAGCCCAGGGCTGTACCATTTACTGTAATGAAGCCTTGTGCTAAAAGGGTGTTTCTGGGTTTTTGGCCGCACAAAGATCTCTATTCCCAGGGCGACTGGGGGTTCAGACCATTTCAGGGCTCCTCCCAGTGAGTCACTATCTGGCCGGGCAGTTGGTGGGTGCGGTAGGGATGTAACACCCTGTAGATGTCATTCCTGGGGGCACCTGGGGGGGCTCCGTCATCCCCCCGGGCACCCCGTCTCCCAGTACTGCTGCCACCCAAGAAGTAACTTCATTTCTGTTGACTTTATTGCGCCCCACTTTGTCTCCCAAGCCCCCCACTCTTTCTGCCTATGTGTGCTCCTGTGTGGGGCTCCTTATATTCAGGGGCCTGGGGCAGTTGCCCCATTTGCCTCCCTAAGGTAAGCTCTGGGGGTCAGTGTATGGGCCGATTGGCAGATACGGAGATGATTGTACAATTAAACCCCCTTTGGGTTCAGGTGAAGTTGGTGAATTTGTGGGTCTTTCAGGAATGAGGTGATGCCCATTGTGCCCCCAGATTGGCACTTACTTGCAGCAATGCCCCCAACTGTTTGCTTATTGGGGGCTTATTGCCCACACAGGCCCTGATACAGAGGAAGGGGGTAACTGTCACAATTCAACTCCCGGGCACCTTACAGCCAGTGGGCAGGGCCCCCCCGGGCCCCCCAATGTGTGAGTTCTGTCACGTGGCACTTCCCTATGGCAGCTGCTGTTTGTGGAGTAAACATGGCATTGGGGGGTTAGAGAAGGGGGGGGGGGGACAACAAGGGAAACTTGTGTAACAAGTAAAGAGTGCCAGGTGGGCTTCTGGGGGGCCACAAACACAGCTGCTCTGTCCCCTCCTCTATGTTTGTACAGTGGCTGCTACTGAGCCCACATGTGGCCCCCAGTCCCCTCCCCATGGCTAGCGGGGCGGGGGGGGGGGGGGCTACAGATCTGATCTGCACTGTACATGGGGGGATTGGGGTGAGACATGGGGTAACTAAGTGTCTTCTTGACACTTACCCTGCTCTAATGCCCCTGCCCCTTCCATGAACTGCCCCAGCAACTGAAAGAACGAGGGCCTGTTTGCTAGTAACAGAGCAGTGAGTAGGGGCAGATTGCTAGTAACAGAGCAGTGAGTAGGGGCAGATTGCTAGTAACAGAGCAGTGAGTAGGGGCAGATTGCTAGTAACAGAGCAGTGAGTAGGGGCAGATTGCTAGTAACAGAGCAGTGAGTAGGGGCAGATTGCTAGTAACAGAGCAGTGAGTAGGGGCAGAGCAGTGAGTAGGGGCAGAGCAGTGAGTAGGGGCAGATTGCTAGTAACAGAGCAGTGAGTAGGGGCAGAGCAGTGAGTAGGGGCAGATTGCTAGTAACAGAGCAGTGAGTAGGGGCAGATTGCTAGTAACAGAGCAGTGAGTAGGGGCAGAGCAGTGAGTAGGGGCAGATTGCTAGTAACAGAGCAGTGAGTAGGGGCAGAGCAGTGAGTAGGGGCAGATTGCTAGTAACAGAGCAGTGAGTAGGGGCAGATTGCTAGTAACAGAGCAGTGAGTAGGGGCAGATTGCTAGTAACAGAGCAGTGAGTAGGGGCAGAGCAGTGAGTAGGGGCAGAGCAGTGAGTAGGGGCAGATTGCTAGTAACAGAGCAGTGAGTAGGGGCAGATTGCTAGTAACAGAGCAGTGAGTAGGGGCAGATTGCTAGTAACAGAGCAGTGAGTAGGGGCAGAGCAGTGAGTAGGGGCAGAGCAGTGAGTAGGGGCAGAGCAGTGAGTAGGGGCAGAGCAGTGAGTAGGGGCAGAGCAGTGAGTAGGGGCAGAGCAGAGTAATATTATAGTCAGGGAGTAATAATACCAATTCAGGGCCACACACACAGTGTTACCCCAATACCCAACACATATTCAGGGGCGTATTATTGCCCCAAATCTCAGTACAGATACAGGGGGCCATATATTGTTACCCCAATACAGATTAAGCAGTACCCACTGTAACCCCAATAACCCCTGCACAGCTTTTGGGGGCAAATACTGTAGGACCAATACCCTGTAAAGATTTAGGGGGTACACTCTGTAACCCAGTGCCTGATACAGTATGTTGGGGGCTCACACATTAGTTAGGGTGTCCAGCAGCTGTTGGTCGGGTTCCTCCCCTCCCTGGGCGAGTGTTTTGGCTACAGCGATGCCCAGTCACATTGTGCCACACAGACAGAATGGCCAACATCTGCCCCACGCCAGGGTTTCCTCTCATTGTGTCATATCTTGGCCACAAGCCTCTCCAGCCGGCAGTGCTGTAATGGAAAGGAGACTTCCAAATAAAGGGTAACTGGTCCCACCCTGAGCCTTGGGAGTTGTTCTGGCCTTGAGTGCATCCCTGGAAACCCAGCCATAAAGCAAGGCAGGACTGCTGTGTTACTTGGTGAAGTGATGCTATTGGTTAGCAGGATTATGGGAATATCAGGCAGTTTCCTTGGGGTTGTTTGGGGGAATTAGCAGGATTAAAGGGGAAGTTGCAGTGTGTAATTGTAGGGCCCATATAATGTGTAATTGTGGGGCCCCCGGGGAACAGCTGCGAGGGGGTGGGGTTGGCTTTGCCTTGTAATTAAATCCATTTATCTCCTTCTCCAGGTACAGGGGGGACAGGTAGGGACAGGTAGGGACAGGCCTGCCATTATTGGCATTCTCACCCCCCCCCCATGGCTTCTGTAACCCATTGTGTGCCAGACCTGCCAGCTGGGGGCGTGGTTCCTTGTTACACTGCTGTTTCCTGTCTGTCCTACTTGCCCTTTATATCTGGGCCCTTTCCCCTGAATTCAATCAAAGCGTTAGGGGCCGGGTGGGTCTCATGGGGGGCAGAATGGGCCAATAATCTTATTATTGTTGGACCGAACTGAGCGATTGCAGAACAATTTTATGTGGTTCTTGTCCCCACTGACCGGACCCTCGGTGCTGGTGTCGGGGGGGGGGGTGTTTAGTGAGTGAGGCAGGGCTGCCAGATTTATTTTTCCAAACCACCCAAAGTCAGTTTTAAAACCAGCCCAAAACTGGCCAAAAGCCTCTTTGAAAGTAGCCCAACAATAGCCCAATACACGCAATGAGAAAGAAATTCTAAAAAATAAAAGTATATTTGGGAAAACTTGCCTTATTAAAGTGTATAATCACTCCCCAAGCCCTGTGCCCCCTCCCCAGTTACTGGGATGGCTGATAATTCCCTCTGTGCCCAGTTACTGGGATGGCTGATAATTCCCTCTGGGCCCAGTTACTGGGATGGCTGGTAATTCCCTCTGTGCCCAGTTACTGGGATGGCTGGTAATTCCCTCTGGGCCCAGTTACTGGGATGGCTGATAATTCCCTCTGTGCCCAGTTACTGGGATGGCTGGTAATTCCCTCTGTGCCCAGTTACTGGGATGGCTGATAATTCCCTCTGTGCCCAGTTACTGGGATGGCTGGTAATTCCCTCTGGGCCCAGTTACTGGGATGGCTGATAATTCCCTCTGTGCCCAGTTACTGGGATGGCTGATAATTCCCTCTGGGCCCAGTTACTGGGATGGCTGATAATTCCCTCTGTGCCCAGTTACTGGGATGGCTGATAATTCCCTCTGTGCCCAGTTACTGGGATGGCCGGTAATTCCCTCTGTGCCCAGTTACTGGGATGGCTGATAATTCCCTCTGGGCCCAGTTACTGGATGGCTGATAATTCCCTCTGGGCCCAGTTACTGGGATGGCTGATAATTCCCTCTGTGCCCAGTTACTGGGATGGCTGATAATTCCCTCTGTGCCCAGTTACTGGGATGGCTGGTAATTCCCTCTGTGCCCAGTTACTGGGATGGCTGATAATTCCCTCTGGGCCCAGTTACTGGGATGGCTGATAATTCCCTCTGGGCCCAGTTACTGGGATGGCTGATAATTCCCTCTGTGCCCAGTTACTGGGATGGCTGATAATTCCCTCTGGGCCCAGTTACTGGGATGGCTGATAATTCCCTCTGTGCCCAGTTACTGGGATGGCTGATAATTCCCTCTGGGCCCAGTTACTGGGATGGCTGATAATTCCCTCTGGGCCCAGTTACTGGGATGGCTGGTAATTCCCTCTGTGCCCAGTTACTGGGATGGCTGATAATTCCCTCTGGGCCCAGTTACTGGGATGGCTGATAATTCCCTCTGGGCCCAGTTACTGGGATGGCTGATAATTCCCTCTGTGCCCAGTTACTGGGATGGCTGATAATTCCCTCTGTGCCCAGTTACTGGAATGGCTGATAATTCCCTCTGGGCCCAGTTACTGGGATGGCTGGTAATTCCCTCTGGGCCCAGTTACTGGATGGCTGGTAATTCCCTCTGTGCCCAGTTACTGGATGGCTGGTAATTCCCCTCTGTGCCCAGTTACTGGGATGGCTGATAATTCCCTCTGTGCCCAGTTACTGGGATGGCTGATAATTTCCCTCTGGGCCCAGTTACTGGGATGGCTGGTAATTCCTCTGTGCCCCAGTTACTGGATGGCTGGTAATTCCCTCTGGGCCCAGTTACTGGGATGGCTGGTAATTCCCCTCTGTGCCCAGTTACTGGATGGCTGATAATTCCCTCTGGGCCCATGTGCTGTATTCCTCTGTGCCATATGGTGGCTGGTAATTCCCTCTGTGGCCCAGTTACTGGGATGGCTGATAATTCCCTCTGTGCCCAGTTACTGGGATGGCTGATAATTCCCTCTGGGCCCAGTTACTGGGATGGGCTGATAATTCCCTCTGTGCCCAGTTACTGGGATGGCTGATAATTCCCTCTGGGCCCAGTTACTGGGATGGGCTGATAATTCCCTCTGTGCCCAGTTACTGGGATGGCTGATAATTCCCTCTGTGCCCAGTTACTGGGATGGCTGATAATTCCCTCTGGGCCCAGTTACTGGGATGGCTGATAATTCCCTCTGTGCCCAGTTACTGGGATGGCTGATAATTCCCTCTGGGCCCAGTTACTGGGATGGCTGGTAATTCCCTCTGGGCCCAGTTACTGGGATGGCTGATAATTCCCTCTGGGCCCAGTTACTGGGATGGCTGATAATTCCCTCTGGGCCCAGTTACTGGGATGGCTAATAATTCCCCCTGTGCCCAGTTACTGGGATGGCTGGTAATTCCCTCTGGGCCCAGTTACTGGGATGGCTGGTAATTCCCTCTGTGCCCAGTTACTGGGATGGCTGATAATTCCCTCTGGGCCCAGTTACTGGGATGGCTGATAATTCCCTCTGTGCCCAGTTACTGGGATGGCTGGTAATTCCCTCTGTGCCCAGTTACTGGGATGGCTGGTAATTCCCTCTGTGCCCAGTTACTGGGATGGCTGATAATTCCCTCTGGGCCCAGTTACTGGGATGGCTGATAATTCCCTCTGGGCCCAGTCCTGCTGGGAAGTCACTACAGAAATGGATTCAGAATGTTGCATTAACCCCAGACATGATATACATATGGGTGTGTTGTACTACAACTCCCAGCAGCCCCAAGAGATCCTGAGAGTTATAGCTTAAGGATCAACTGCAGAAAGTAACAAATGGCAGCCCCCCCACATCACAGAAGAAAATAATGTTACAATCTCATAAATACCCTATAGAGCAGGGAGCAGGAGCCACTGTCTATACTGTCCCATTGCATGCTGGGTATTGTAGTTTTATATTAATCCTAGCTGTAGGCTAATTGTTAGATACAAACTACATTACCCAGCATGCAGTGGGACAGGCACGTCAGGTTTACTAGGGGGAAAAACCCGCCAAGGCTCCAAAAAATAGCCCATATCTGTACCTTGGCTTTGGGTTTGTACTTGGGAAACCCGCCTGGTGTTTAAATTAGGAACCCAATGTGGCGGGAAACCTGCCAACCCGTGAGTGTGAGTGTGTGTGTGTGAGTGTGAGAGAGTGAGAGTGAGTGAGAGTGAGTGAGTGAGTGAGTGAGTGAGTGAGTGAGTGAGTGTGAGTGAGTGAGTGTGAGTGAGTGAGTGAGTGTGAGTGTGTGTGTGAGTGAGTGTGTGTGAGTGTGAGAGAGTGAGAGAGAGTGAGTGAGAGTGTGTGAGTGAGTGTGTGAGTGAGAGTGTGTGAGTGAGAGTGTGTGAGTGAGAGTGTGTGAGTGAGAGTGTGTGAGTGAGTGAGAGTGAGTGTGAGTGAGTGTGAGTGAGTGAGAGTGAGTGAGAGTGAGTGAGAGTGTGTGAGTGAGTGTGTGAGTGAGAGTGAGTGAGAGTGAGTGAGTGTGTGAGTGAGAGTGAGAGAGTGAGTGTGAGTGAGTGTGAGTGAGTGAGAGTGAGTGAGAGTGAGTGAGAGTGTGTGAGTGAGTGTGTGAGTGAGAGTGAGTGAGAGTGAGTGAGAGTGTGTGAGTGAGTGTGTGAGTGAGTGTGTGAGTGAGAGTGTGTGAGTGAGAGTGTGTGAGTGAGTGAGAGTGTGTGAGAGTGTGTGAGTGAGTGTGAGTGTGTGTGTGTGTGAGTGAGTGTGAGAGTGAGTGAGAGTGAGTGAGAGTGAGTGAGAGTGAGTGAGAGTGAGTGAGTGAGAGTGAGTGAGAGTGAGTGAGTGAGTGTGAGTGTGTGTGTGTGTGAGTGAGTGTGAGAGTGAGTGACACCCCCGTTAGGCTGTTGACATTATAAAGAATTTTATGTTTATAGAAAATTCTTTCCAAAGAAGATTCTCTCACTATTACTGTGTCCCCTCCCCCAGTACTGACATCATCCCATACGCACGGAACGATTCACTCTGGTACTGAAAGGGTTACCGGCCTGCAGGGGCTCATGGGATTCCTTATTTACTTGAACAGTTTTTTCCCAAGAATGAGACCCCCCCACCCAGTTTATCTCTTGCCTCAGACTCTCAATCCCAGCATTCCAGCGGGAAAGCAAATCTGAGGCACCCAGGCTCCCCCTCCCAGTGGTACCTCCCATGGCCCCTCCCAGTGGTACCTCCCATGGCCCCTCCCAGCGGTACCTCCCATGGCCCCTCCCTATCAGCCCCCGGTGTATGAGCGCCCAGACGGGTCTCAGTGTGCGGAGGGGACGCGGCGGAGGGGACGCCAGGTTATTAGTGCGCTTCCCAGGCCGATACCCAAGGGATTCTGGGAAATGTGAGCACCGGCCTAGGGCCCCGCCTGCACTTTAGCTTCTTCCTTATCCGCGGCGAGCCGCTCACTGGCAACAGGGTCACACTACCGGGCCACTCATATCCCATGATCTCCCAGAATGCCTCGCTGCTGGGCCAGTACAGTATGATACCCAGAATGCCTCGCTGCTGGGCCAGTACAGTTTGATACCCAGAATGCCTCGCTGCTGGGCCAGTACAGTTTGATACCCAGAATGCCTCGCTGCTGGGCCAGTACAGTATGATACCCAGAATGCCTCGCTGCTGGGCCAGTACAGTAAGTTACCCAGAATGCCTCGCTGCTGGGCCAGTACAGTATGATACCCAGAATGCCTCGCTGCTGGGCCAGTACAGTTTGATACCCAGAATGCCTCGCTGCTGGGCCAGTACAGTAAGTTACCCAGAATGCCTCGCTGCTGGGCCAGTACAGTATGGTACCCAGAATGCCTCGCTGCTGGGCCAGTACAGTTTGATACCCAGAATGCCTTGCTGCTGGGCCAGTACAGTATGGTACCCAGAATGCCTCGCTGCTGGCCAGTACAGTTTGATACCCAGAATGCCTCGCTGCCGGGCCAGTACAGTATGATACCCAGAATGCCTCGCTGCTGGGCCAGTACAGTTTGATACCCAGAATGCCTTGCTGCTGGGCCAGTACAGTATGATACCCAGAATGCCTCGCTGCTGGGCCAGTACAGTAAGTTACCCAGAATGCCTCGCTGCTGGGCCAGTACAGTATGGTACCCAGAATGCCTCGCTGCTGGGCCAGTACAGTTTGATACCCAGAATGCCTCGCTGCTGGGCCAGTACAGTATGATACCCAGAATGCCTCGCTGCTGGGCCAGTACAGTTTGATACCCAGAATGCCTCGCTGCTGGGCCAGTACAGTTTGATACCCAGAATGCCTCGCTGCTGGGCCAGTACAGTATGATACCCAGAATGCCTCGCTGCTGGGCCAGTACAGTATGATACCCAGAATGCCTCGCTGCTGGGCCAGTGCAGTATGATACCCAGAATGCCTTGCTGCTGGGCCAGTGCAGTATGGTACCCAGAATGCCTTGCTGCTGGGCCAGTACAGTTTGATACCCAGAATGCCTCGCTGCTGGGCCAGTACAGTTTGATACCCAGAATGCCTCGCTGCTGGGCCAGTACAGTTTGATACCCAGAATGCCTCGCTGCTGGGCCAGTACAGTATGATACCCAGAATGCCTCGCTGCTGGGCCAGTACAGTTTGATACCCAGAATGCCTCGCTGCTGGACCAGTACAGTATTGTACCCAGAATGCCTCGCTGCTGGACCAGTACAGTATTGTACCCAGAATGCCTCGCTGCTGGGCCAGTGCAGTAAGTTACCCAGAATGCCTCGCTGCCGGGCCAGTACAGTACAGTACAGTAAGTTACCCAGAATGCCTTGCTGCCGGGCCAGTGCAGTAAGTTACCCAGAATGCCGTACTTGTATGGCCGTAGGAGGAGGTTACAGGGCCCATATAATGTTCTGGGTCAGAGCCCGACCATCTGGGAAGGCCTATAAGGTTTTAACCTTTTGCTGCATTTCCCCCTGGGGAGACAGGGAACATATGGGGGGCAGCTGGTTACCATAGAAACTGGCTGAGGAATTATGGGAAGGGAGGAGTTCTACAGTACTGTGACTGGGGGGGTATATGTAAGAGTTAGGGAGTAATATAGTCAGGGAGTTATATACCCCTATACTAGTAGTTTGGGGGCTGTATGGGGGGGGGGGTCTCAGCTCTGAGCTGTAAGCACTGAGGGCCCGCTCTGTAGGGGGCAGGGGGGGGGCACAGGGCTTCAGAGTAAGCAGAAGGGCTGGGGGGCAATTGTAGGAAATGAGAGAGATGCTGGGGCTAGAGCAGGAGTCAGTGGCTCAGTGGGAATTCTGGGAGTTGTAGTTCAGGCAGAGCTGGGAGCCACAGAGTAGGAGGCAGAATCGGGGCCGAGTGGGTCAGGGATGTTCCTTGTATTGTATCTGACTCTCTCCCCCTCCTGCTGCCCCTTTAAGGTCTGGGGGGGGGGGGGGCTGCAGTAACTTGGCAGCCTGTGATTGGCCAGTTCTAGGGTGAGCTGAGCACACTGATTGGCCCACGTCCCATGTAACCAGCTGTGAGTTTGCATCTGGAATCCATTACAGTCTGGGAAATGGGAATGCCCCGCCCTTAACCCCTCACTTCCCGGCTCTTAAAGGAACAGCGCTCTCTCACGGAACCCACATTGGGCTGATTGTGTCGAGAAAGTCATTTCTTTATTCCCTGTTCTGTGGCTTTTCCATGTTACTCCCCACTGGTTACTATGGCAACAACACTCGCAAACATTGTGCAGCTACAGGGGAACCCAACTATGCTCCAGTAAAGAAGGGGTTCAGCAGGAACAGCCCCCTAAGTTTGCTCATAAATATCAATAGATTGCAAGCTCTGTGGGACAGGCATAGTGAATACATAACTGTGCTGAACAGAAAGAATGCTAGCGCTCTGACATGCACTGGATTCCTGACCCATATGGAACAGATCAGGGAGAGCAAGAGGCGGGTCCTCTCTCACCCCAAGCCCCTCCCACCCAACCTCATTCTCATTCCTTACAGGGGGGCAATATTACTTCTTAGCACTGGGGAATTCACCCTCCTGCTGGGTTTGGTTGTAACAGGCCTTGTACCAGGGGATTCTGGGTAACGCCGGGCTTGTCTCTCAGGAGCTAGCAATGAATTCTGGGTAACGCCGGGCTCGTCTCTCAGGAGCTAGCAATGAATTCTGGGTAACGCCGGGCTTGTCTCTCAGGAACTAGCGAGGGATTCTGGGTAACGCCGGGCTTGTCTCTCAGGAACTAGCGAGGGATTCTGGGTAACGCCGGGCTCGTCTCTCAGGAGCTAGCAATGAATTCTGGGTAACGCCGGGCTTGTCTCTCAGGAGCTAGCAATGAATTCTGGGTAACGCCGGGCTCGTCTCTCAGGAGCTAGCAATGAATTCTGGTAACGCCGGGCTTGTCTCTCAGGAACTAGCGAGGGATTCTGGGTAACGCCGGGCTTGTCTCTCAGGAACTAGCGAGGGATTCTGGGTAACGCGGGCTCGTCTCTCAGGAGCTAGCAATGAATTCTGGGTAACGCCGGGCTTGTCTCTCAGGAACTAGCGAGGGATTCTGGGTAACGCCGGGCTTGTCTCTCAGGAGTTAGCAATGAATTCTGGGTAACGCCGGGCTTGTCTCTCAGGAACTAGCAAGGGATTCTGGGTAACGCCGGGCTTGTCTCTCAGGAGCCAGCGAGGGATTCTGGGTAACGCCGGGCTTGTCTCTCAGGAGCTAGCAATGAATTCTGGGTAACGCCGGGCTCGTCTCTCAGGAGCTAGCAATGAATTCTGGGTAACGCCGGGCTCGTCTCTCAGGAGCTAGCAATGAATTCTGGGTAACGCCGGGCTTGTCTCTCAGGAACTAGCGAGGGATTCTGGGTAACGCCGGGCTCGTCTCTCAGGAACTAGCGAGGGATTCTGGGTAACGCCGGGCTTGTCTCTCAGGAACTAGCGAGGGATTCTGGGTAACGCCGGGCTTGTCTCTCAGGAGCTAGCAATGAATTCTGGGTAACGCCGGGCTCGTCTCTCAGGAGCTAGCAATGAATTCTGGGTAACGCCGGGCTTGTCTCTCAGGAACTAGCGAGGGATTCTGGGTAACGCCGGGCTCGTCTCTCAGGAACTAGCGAGGGATTCTGGGTAACGCCGGGCTTGTCTCTCAGGAGCTAGCAATGAATTCTGGGTAACGCCGGGCTCGTCTCTCAGGAGCTAGCAATGAATTCTGGGTAACGCCGGGCTTGTCTCTCAGGAGCCAGCGAGGGATTCTGGGTAACGCCGGGCTCGTCTCTCAGGAACTAGCGAGGGATTCTGGGTAACGCCGGGCTTGTCTCTCAGGAACTAGCGAGGGATTCTGGGTAACGCCGGGCTCGTCTCTCAGGAGCTAGCAATGAATTCTGGGTAACGCCGGGCTCGTCTCTCAGGAACTAGCGAGGGATTCTGGGTAACGCCGGGCTCGTCTCTCAGGAGCTAGCAATGAATTCTGGGTAACGCCGGGCTTGTCTCTCAGGAACTAGCGAGGGATTCTGGGTAACGCCGGGCTTGTCTCTCAGGAGTTAGCAATGAATTCTGGGTAACGCCGGGCTCGTCTCTCAGGAACTAGCAAGGGATTCTGGGTAACGCCGGGCTCGTCGCTCAGGAACTAGCGAGGGATTCTGGGTAACGCCGGGCTCGTCTCTCAGGAACTAGCAAGGGATTCTGGGTAACGCCGGGCTTGTCTCTCAGGAGCTAGCAATGAATTCTGGGTAACGCCGGGCTTGTCTCTCAGGAACTAGCAATGAATTCTGGGTAACGCCGGGCTCGTCTCTCAGGAACTAGCGAGGGATTCTGGGTAACGCCGGGCTCGTCTCTCAGGAACTAGCAAGGGATTCTGGGTAACGCCGGGCTCGTCTCTCAGGAACTAGCGAGGGATTCTGGGTAACGCCGGGCTCGTCTCTCAGGAACTAGCGAGGGATTCTGGGTAACGCCGGGCTTGTCTCTCAGGAACTAGCGAGGGATTCTGGGTAACGCCGGGCTCGTCTCTCAGGAACTAGCAAGGGATTCTGGGTAACGCCGGGCTCGTCTCTCAGGAACTAGCGAGGGATTCTGGGTAACGCCGGGCTCGTCTCTCAGGAACTAGCGAGGGATTCTGGGTAACGCCGGGCTCGTCTCTCAGGAACTAGCAAGGGATTCTGGGTAACGCCGGGCTTGTCTCTCAGGAGCTAGCAATGAATTCTGGGTAACGCCGGGCTCGTCTCTCAGGAACTAGCGAGGGATTCTGGGTAACGCCGGGCTCGTCTCTCAGGAGCTAGCAATGAATTCTGGGTAACGCCGGGCTTGTCTCTCAGGAACTAGCGAGGGATTCTGGGTAACGCCGGGCTTGTCTCTCAGGAGTTAGCAATGAATTCTGGGTAACGCCGGGCTCGTCTCTCAGGAACTAGCAAGGGATTCTGGGTAACGCCGGGCTCGTCGCTCAGGAACTAGCGAGGGATTCTGGGTAACGCCGGGCTCGTCTCTCAGGAACTAGCAAGGGATTCTGGGTAACGCCGGGCTTGTCTCTCAGGAGCTAGCAATGAATTCTGGGTAACGCCGGGCTTGTCTCTCAGGAACTAGCAATGAATTCTGGGTAACGCCGGGCTCGTCTCTCAGGAACTAGCGAGGGATTCTGGGTAACGCCGGGCTCGTCTCTCAGGAACTAGCAAGGGATTCTGGGTAACGCCGGGCTCGTCTCTCAGGAACTAGCGAGGGATTCTGGGTAACGCCGGGCTCGTCTCTCAGGAACTAGCAAGGGATTCTGGGTAACGCCGGGCTCGTCTCTCAGGAACTAGCAAGGGATTCTGGGTAACGCCGGGCTTGTCTCTCAGGAGCTAGCAATGAATTCTGGGTAACGCCGGGCTTGTCTCTCAGGAACTAGCAATGAATTCTGGGTAACGCCGGGCTTGTCTCTCAGGAACTAGCGAGGGATTCTGGGTAACGCCGGGCTCGTCTCTCAGGAACTAGCAAGGGATTCTGGGTAACGCCGGGCTCGTCTCTCAGGAACTAGCGAGGGATTCTGGGTAACGCCGGGCTCGTCTCTCAGGAACTAGCAAGGGATTCTGGGTAACGCCGGGCTTGTCTCTCAGGAGCTAGCAATGAATTCTGGGTAACGCCGGGCTTGTCTCTCAGGAACTAGCAATGAATTCTGGGTAACGCCGGGCTCGTCTCTCAGGAACTAGCGAGGGATTCTGGGTAACGCCGGGCTCGTCTCTCAGGAACTAGCAAGGGATTCTGGGTAACGCCGGGCTTGTCTCTCAGGAGCTAGCAATGAATTCTGGGTAACGCCGGGCTCGTCTCTCAGGAACTAGCGAGGGATTCTGGGTAACGCCGGGCTCGTCTCTCAGGAACTAGCAAGGGATTCTGGGTAACGCCGGGCTTGTCTCTCAGGAACTAGCGAGGGATTCTGGGTAACGCCGGGCTCGTCTCTCAGGAACTAGCGAGGGATTCTGGGTAACGCCGGGCTCGTCTCTCAGGAGCTAGCAATGAATTTTGGGTAACGCCGGGCTTGTCTCTCAGGAACTAGCGAGGGATTCTGGGTAACGCCGGGCTCGTCTCTCAGGAACTAGCAAGGGATTCTGGGTAACGCCGGGCTTGTCTCTCAGGAGCTAGCAATGAATTCTGGGTAACGCCGGGCTTGTCTCTCAGGAACTAGCAATGAATTCTGGGTAACGCCGGGCTCGTCTCTCAGGAACTAGCGAGGGATTCTGGGTAACGCCGGGCTCGTCTCTCAGGAACTAGTGAGGGATTCTGGGTAACGCCGGGCTTGTCTCTTAGGAACTAGCGAGGGATTCTGGGTAACGCCGGGCTTGTCTCTCAGGAACTAGCGAGGGATTCTGGGTAACGCCGGGCTTGTCTCTCAGGAACTAGCGAGGGATTCTGGGTAACGCCGGGCTCGTCTCTCAGGAGCTAGCAATGAATTCTGGGTAACGCCGGGCTCGTCTCTCAGGAACTAGCGAGGGATTCTGGGTAACGCCGGGCTCGTCTCTCAGGAACTAGCGAGGGATTCTGGGTAACGCCGGGCTTGTCTCTCAGGAACTAGCGAGGGATTCTGGGTAACGCCGGGCTTGTCTCTCAGGAGTTAGCAATGAATTCTGGGTAACGCCGGGCTCGTCTCTCAGGAACTAGCAAGGGATTCTGGGTAACGCCGGGCTCGTCGCTCAGGAACTAGCGAGGGATTCTGGGTAACGCCGGGCTCGTCTCTCAGGAACTAGCAAGGGATTCTGGGTAACGCCGGGCTTGTCTCTCAGGAGCTAGCAATGAATTCTGGGTAACGCCGGGCTTGTCTCTCAGGAACTAGCAATGAATTCTGGGTAACGCCGGGCTCGTCTCTCAGGAACTAGCGAGGGATTCTGGGTAACGCCGGGCTCGTCTCTCAGGAACTAGCAAGGGATTCTGGGTAACGCCGGGCTCGTCTCTCAGGAACTAGCGAGGGATTCTGGGTAACGCCGGGCTCGTCTCTCAGGAACTAGCGAGGGATTCTGGGTAACGCCGGGCTTGTCTCTCAGGAACTAGCGAGGGATTCTGGGTAACGCCGGGCTCGTCTCTCAGGAACTAGCAAGGGATTCTGGGTAACGCCGGGCTCGTCTCTCAGGAACTAGCGAGGGATTCTGGGTAACGCCGGGCTCGTCTCTCAGGAACTAGCGAGGGATTCTGGGTAACGCCGGGCTCGTCTCTCAGGAACTAGCAAGGGATTCTGGGTAACGCCGGGCTTGTCTCTCAGGAGCTAGCAATGAATTCTGGGTAACGCCGGGCTCGTCTCTCAGGAACTAGCGAGGGATTCTGGGTAACGCCGGGCTCGTCTCTCAGGAGCTAGCAATGAATTCTGGGTAACGCCGGGCTTGTCTCTCAGGAACTAGCGAGGGATTCTGGGTAACGCCGGGCTTGTCTCTCAGGAGTTAGCAATGAATTCTGGGTAACGCCGGGCTCGTCTCTCAGGAACTAGCAAGGGATTCTGGGTAACGCCGGGCTCGTCGCTCAGGAACTAGCGAGGGATTCTGGGTAACGCCGGGCTCGTCTCTCAGGAACTAGCAAGGGATTCTGGGTAACGCCGGGCTCGTCTCTCAGGAGCTAGCAATGAATTCTGGGTAACGCCGGGCTTGTCTCTCAGGAACTAGCAATGAATTCTGGGTAACGCCGGGCTCGTCTCTCAGGAACTAGCGAGGGATTCTGGGTAACGCCGGGCTCGTCTCTCAGGAACTAGCAAGGGATTCTGGGTAACGCCGGGCTCGTCTCTCAGGAACTAGCGAGGGATTCTGGGTAACGCCGGGCTCGTCTCTCAGGAACTAGCAAGGGATTCTGGGTAACGCCGGGCTCGTCTCTCAGGAACTAGCAAGGGATTCTGGGTAACGCCGGGCTTGTCTCTCAGGAGCTAGCAATGAATTCTGGGTAACGCCGGGCTTGTCTCTCAGGAACTAGCAATGAATTCTGGGTAACGCCGGGCTTGTCTCTCAGGAACTAGCGAGGGATTCTGGGTAACGCCGGGCTCGTCTCTCAGGAACTAGCAAGGGATTCTGGGTAACGCCGGGCTCGTCTCTCAGGAACTAGCGAGGGATTCTGGGTAACGCCGGGCTCGTCTCTCAGGAACTAGCAAGGGATTCTGGGTAACGCCGGGCTTGTCTCTCAGGAGCTAGCAATGAATTCTGGGTAACGCCGGGCTTGTCTCTCAGGAACTAGCAATGAATTCTGGGTAACGCCGGGCTCGTCTCTCAGGAACTAGCGAGGGATTCTGGGGTAACGCCGGGCTCGTCTCTCAGGAACTAGCAAGGGATTCTGGGTAACGCCGGGCTTGTCTCTCAGGAGCTAGCAATGAATTCTGGGTAACGCCGGGCTCGTCTCTCAGGAACTAGCGAGGGATTCTGGGTAACGCCGGGCTCGTCTCTCAGGAACTAGCAAGGGATTCTGGGTAACGCTGGGCTTGTCTCTCAGGAACTAGCGAGGGATTCTGGGTAACGCCGGGCTCGTCTCTCAGGAACTAGCGAGGGATTCTGGGTAACGCCGGGCTCGTCTCTCAGGAGCTAGCAATGAATTTTGGGTAACGCCGGGCTTGTCTCTCAGGAACTAGCGAGGGATTCTGGGTAACGCCGGGCTCGTCTCTCAGGAACTAGCAAGGGATTCTGGGTAACGCCGGGCTTGTCTCTCAGGAGCTAGCAATGAATTCTGGGTAACGCCGGGCTTGTCTCTCAGGAACTAGCAATGAATTCTGGGTAACGCCGGGCTCGTCTCTCAGGAACTAGCGAGGGATTCTGGGTAACGCCGGGCTCGTCTCTCAGGAACTAGTGAGGGATTCTGGGTAACGCCGGGCTTGTCTCTTAGGAACTAGCGAGGGATTCTGGGTAACGCCGGGCTTGTCTCTCAGGAACTAGCGAGGGATTCTGGGTAACGCCGGGCTTGTCTCTCAGGAACTAGCGAGGGATTCTGGGTAACGCCGGGCTCGTCTCTCAGGAGCTAGCAATGAATTCTGGGTAACGCCGGGCTCGTCTCTCAGGAACTAGCGAGGGATTCTGGGTAACGCCGGGCTCGTCTCTCAGGAACTAGCGAGGGATTCTGGGTAACGCCGGGCTCGTCTCTCAGGAGCTAGCAATGAATTCTGGGTAACGCCGGGCTTGTCTCTCAGGAACTAGCGAGGGATTCTGGGTAACGCCGGGCTCGTCTCTCAGGAACTAGCGAGGGATTCTGGGTAACGCCGGGCTTGTCTCTCAGGAGCTAGCAATGAATTCTGGGTAACACCGGGCTCGTCTCTCAGGAGCTAGCAATGAATTCTGGGTAACGCCGGGCTTGTCTCTCAGGAGCCAGCGAGGGATTCTGGGTAACGCCGGGCTCGTCTCTCAGGAACTAGCGAGGGATTCTGGGTAACGCCGGGCTCGTCTCTCAGGAACTAGCGAGGGATTCTGGGTAACGCCGGGCTTGTCTCTCAGGAGCCAGCGAGGGATTCTGGCTAATTGGAATTTTGTATGGAATTTGTTTGTGCAAAGAGCTTGCAATCCAATGGCCATAGGGAACATGGCTGCCAGAGTGAGTGAGTGAGTGAGTGAGTGAGTGAGTGGGTGGGTGGGTGAGTGAGTGGGGGGGGGGGGGAAACCCAGTTATTCATAAGTAACTAAGCCCCGGGTTGCTGGGGCCTTTGCACTTGGTCTTGTTTCTCAGACCTTGGGCCCCTGCTGTTGGGCCCCGTACACACGAGTGCAAGCTCATTGCAACAAACTCCCGGTGTTTCATCATGTGCTTCCTTATGTGCAGTCTGGGCACTCACTGCCCCCTCCTGGCCGCTCATGGTACTGCCCCAGGCAGGTTGTACAGAGCTTAATGGCTCACATTACAGTGTAACACTGAGTTATTTGGGTCAGTTCCCCTTTATTATGACAAGGAATGGACCTGCCTTTCCACTAACCCGGGATTGTGTCTCTGTTGTTCCAGGAGGAGCCCAAGAGCAAATCCAAGGTTTGTGCCAACGTGTTCTGTGGGGCAGGAAGGGAATGTGCCGTGACGGAGAAGGGGGACCCCACCTGCCTGTGTATTGAGGTGAGATATTGGGCTCAGGGAAGGGGAACTCCCACTCTGGGGGGCAGGTTATAGGGCAATTTTAACTGATATCTCCCCCCCCCAGAAATGTAAATCACACAAAAGGCCAGTTTGTGGCAGTAATGGCAAAACCTACCTGAACCACTGCGAGCTGCACCGCGACGCCTGCCTCACCGGCTCCAAGATCCAGGTTGACTACGATGGGCACTGCAAGGGTAAGTAAGGCCATCAGCCCCTGAGAGGGCAAATTGGAGGCAGTGGAGGAAAAGGGGGGTCAGTAGGGCAAGATGGAGACAGTAGGACAAGATGGAGACAGTAGGGCAAGATGGAGACAGTAGGGCAAGATGGAGACAGTAGGGCAAGATGGAGACAGTAGGGCAAGATGGGGACAGTAGGGCAAGATGGGGACAGTAGGGCAAGATGGAGACAGTAGGGCAAGATGGAGACAGTAGGGCAAGATGGGGACAGTAGGGCACGATGGAAAGAGTAGGTTAAGATGGGGACAGTAGGACAAGATGGAGACAGTAGGGCACGATGGAAAGAGTAGGTTAAGATGGGGACAGTAGGACAAGATGGAGACAGTAGGACAAGATGGAGACAGTAGGACAAGATGGGGACAGTAGGACAAGATGGAGACAGTAGGGCAAGATGGAGACAGTAGGGCAAGATGGAGACAGTAGGGCAAGATGGAGACAGTAGGGTAAGATGGGGACAGTAGGACAAGACGGAGACAGTAGGGCAAGATGGAGACAGTAGGACAAGATGGAGACAGTAGGACAAGATGGAGACAGTAGGGCAAGATGGGGACAGTAGGGCAAGATGGGGACAGTAGGGCAAGATGGAAAGAGTAGGTTAAGATGGGGACAGTAGGACAAGATGGAGACAGTAGGGCAAGATGGAGACAGTAGGGCAAGATGGAGACAGTAGGGCAAGATGGAGACAGTAGGGTAAGATGGGGACAGTAGGACAAGACGGAGACAGTAGGGCAAGATGGAGACAGTAGGACAAGATGGAGACAGTAGGACAAGATGGAGACAGTAGGGCAAGATGGGGACAGTAGGGCAAGATGGGGACAGTAGGGCAAGATGGAAAGAGTAGGTTAAGATGGGGACAGTAGGACAAGATGGAGACAGTAGGGCAAGATGGAGACAGTAGGGCAAGATGGAGACAGTAGGGCAAGATGGAGACAGTAGGGCAAGATGGAGAGTATTTTAGGGCAATGTTGCCCCTTCAGGCCCAGCTCCAGGAACCCAGTTTAGTACCAGAGTTTGAACAGCAAAAGTAGAACCCACAAAATCTGTTTTTAAACTGGGCTTTGGTTGAAATTGCTGGACTCAGTGGCAGAACTATAGAGGAAACCGACCCCACAGTCACAGGGGGCAGGTCAGAGGGGCTTCCTCTATAGAGCGCAAGCTCTTGGAGAATGTGGGGCCCGAGTGGGATCGTTGTGCTACAGACTGATTGGGTATAGTGACATTGGGTGGGTAGGACTAGGGGGGCCTGGAGGGTCAGTGGGGGGCACAGAGGGCCCGTTCTGTTTGAGTAATGACACTTTTTGTTCTGTTCCGGTGCAGAGAAGACGTCGGACACCCCCGCGGCAGTTCCAGGTAGGAGAATGTTCTGTTCTTTTCCCTTTGCCAGTAGCAAAAATGCCCCCCGCCCAGTTACCCTGGCGCCAGTACCCGAGGAACGGCAGAGGCACCAGTATAACTGGGCATGATGGGATGTTTGCTGTGTTTGGGTCACTGTGGGGGGCTGGCCCCCTGGTCTGTACATATTTATATATATATATAATGATTCATTGGCTCTTCCTTGTGCCCCCCGGCCCCCCGCAGTTGCCTGTTACCAGTCGGACCGGGACGAGATGCGCCGGCGAGTGATCCAATGGCTGCAGACTGAGATCATCCCCGACGGTTGGTTCTCCAAGGGCAACGACTACAGCGAGATCCTCGACAGGTACTTCAAGGTAAAGCAACGCCCACTTATTGTACTGGGGGGAGGGGTCAGAGGGAGAGGGGAGGTGGCCTGACCAGGAGGGGGCGGGTGTGGGTGAATTGGTGCCTGTGTGGGGGGGATGAGTGTGAGTATTGGCTTTGAGTGTGAGTATTGGCTGTGAGTGTGAGTATTGGCTGTGAGTGTGTATATTGGCTGTGAGTGTAGGTGTGTGTATTGGTTGTGAGTGTGAGTATTGGCTGTGAGTGTAGGTGTGTGTATTGGCTGTGAGTGTGAGTATTGGCTGTGAGTGTGAGTATTGGCTGTGAGTGTGAGTATTGGCTGTGAGTGTTAGTATTGGCTGTGAGTGTGAGTATTGGCTGTGAGTGTGAGTATTGGCTGTGAGTGTAGGTGTGTGTATTGGCTGTGAGTGTGAGTATTGGCTGTGAGTGTGAGTATTGGCTGTGAGTGTGAGTATTGGCTGTGAGTGTGAGTATTGGCTGTGAGTGTGAGTAGGAGTGCTGTTATTGTGTGAATCTGGCAAGCAATTCTATTGGTTGGCCCCATAACAGGGGCAGTTGCATATAGAGTGTGGCCCTTCAGTTCCCACCTGTGGCCCCATGATGGCAGCACCGAGCAATAGATTCCTACTGGGATCCCATTTATAATAATAAAGGTGACAGTTTTCCCCCCAGAAATAACAAACTGCCCATGTAACAAACCAGGGGCCACATGTCGGAGCGTGAGTGCCATCCATCTTGCCCCCCCTCCCGACTGGCGCATCTCCCTGATGGGGTTAATGGCTGCTTTGCGCGCAGCGGCGCCCCCGGTGGGGACAGGATGGGGAGAAGGAGCCGCTGACAGGAAGATAAATGAGCCGGGAATCCCATTTGGTACCACAGGGAGGCAGTTGCCATGGTGACAAGGCTGCACGGATGGTTCTGCCACCTGAGTGTAACTGCTGCTAATGAGACCCCCCAGGGGCCCCCGCGGAGTGATGGGGGCGAGACAGCTGCAGTGACTTCTGGGAGTCTCAGCCCCAAATCTACCCAAATAGAACGATTAGCAATGAAAAGAGCTCATAAAAGACCAATTGCAGGGTGTTTGGATCGTTCCGTGTGACCCCCCCCCACACTCACGTCTCCCCCCCCCCTCACAGAAATTCGATGATGGCGACTCCCGGCTGGATTCGGCGGAGCTGCAGAGCTTCCTGGAGCAGAGCCAGAGCACCAACATCACCACCTACAAGGACGAGGAGACCAACAGGATGCTGAAGTGAGTGTGGGGGCGGGGCCTTGGGGGTGTGGCCTTTATAATAACCCTGCCCCCCGGGGTGCTTGCAGCAGTAGTAGTTACAGTGCCCCGTGTTCTGCCTGACAGGAGTCTGTGTGTGGAGGCTCTCATTGAACTCTCCGATGAGAACGCAGACTGGAAGCTGAGTAAAAACGAGTTCCTCAAGTGCCTGAACCCCGACTTCCAGCCCCCCGAGAAAAGTAAGTACCCAGTGCCCCTGCCAGTCACTTACCTGCCCCTCCCATTCTCTAGTCACTTACCTGCCCCTCCCATTCTCTAGTCACTTACCTGCCCCTCCCATTCTCTAGTCACTTACCTGCCCCTCCCATTCTCTAGTCACTTACCTGCCCCTCCCATTCTCTAGTCACTTACCTGCACCTCTGCCCCTCCCATTCTCTAGTCACCTACCTGCACCTCTGTCCCTCCCATTCTCTAGTCACTTACCTGCCCCTCCCATTCTCTAGTCACTTACCTGCCCCTCCCATTCTCTAGTCACTTACCTGCCCCTCCCATTCTCTAGTCACTTACCTGCACCTCTGCCCCTCCCATTCTCTAGTCACCTACCTGCACCTCTGTCCCTCCCATTCTGTAGTTACTTACCTGCCCCTCCCATTCTCTAGTCACTTACCTGCCCCTCCCATTCTCTAGTCACTTACCTGCCCCTCCCATTCTCTAGTCACTTACCTGCACATCTGCCCCTCCCATTCTCTAGTCACCTACCTGCACCTCTGCCCCTCCCATTCTCTAGTCACCTACCTGCACCTCTGTCCCTCCCATTCTCTAGTCACTTACCTGCCCCTCCCATTCTCTAGTCACCTACCTGCACCTCTGCCCCTCCCATTCTCTAGTCACTTACCTGCACCTGTGCCCCTCCCATTCTCTAGTCACCTACCTGCACCTCTGCCCCTCCCATTCTCTAGTCACTTACCTGCACCTGTGCCCCTCCCATTCTCTAGTCACCTACCTGCACCTCTGCCCCTCCCATTCTCTAGTCACCTACCTGCACCTCTGTCCCTCCCATTCTCTAGTCACTTACCTGCCCCTCCCATTCTCTAGTCACCTACCTGCACCTCTGCCCCTCCCATTCTCTAGTCACTTACCTGCACCTGTGCCCCTCCCATTCTCTAGTCACCTACCTGCACCTCTGCCCCTCCCATTCTCTAGTCACTTACCTGCACCTCTGCCCCTCCCATTCTCTAGTCACCTACCTGCACCTCTGCCCCTCCCATTCTCTAGTCACTTACCTGCACCTGTGCCCCTCCCATTCTCTAGCCACTTACCTGCACCTCTGCCCCTCCCATTCTCTAGTCACTTACCTGCACCTCTGCCCCTCCCATTCTCTAGCCACTTACCTGCACCTCTGCCCCTCCCATTCTCTAGTCACTTACCTGCACCTCTGCCCCTCCCATTCTCTAGCCACTTACCTGCACCTCTGCCCCTCCCATTCTCTAGCCACTTACCTGCACCTCTGCCCCTCCCATTCTCTAGTCACTTACCTGCACCTCTGCCCCTCCCATTCTCTAGCCACTTACCTGCACCTCTGCCCCTCCCATTCTCTAGTCACTTACCTGCACCTCTGCCCCTCCCATTCTCTAGCCACTTACCTGCACCTCTGCCCCTCCCATTCTCTAGCTACTTACCTGCACCTCTGCCCCTCCCATTCTCTAGTCACTTACCTGCACCTCTCCTTCCTTCCCGTCACTTACCTGCACTGTTACCCTCCCTTTGTGCCTCTCTCCCCGGCCCCCTACCCTCTCTCCTTCCCTACACCCCCCCCGCACCACCCACCCCTACCCGCTGTTTTGCCCCGATGCCCCGACCCACAGTAAGTGCTGATGGTGCTGTTGAGACTGGACCTGACCTCCCTTCCCTGTGACAGAGTGCGCGCTGGAGGATGAGACGTACGAGGACGGCGCCGAGACCCAAGTGCAGTGCAACCGCTGTGTGTGCGCCTGTGGGAACTGGGTCTGCACCGCCATGGCGTGTGAAGGTACCGCCCCCCCTCCCCTGTGGCCCCTAAATTATACCCAGGATTCGCCCCCTTTTTCAGCAGGATTTGGATTTGCCCGACTCCAAGTGCCCGGCCGAACCAAATCCTTCAAATCACATGACTTTTAGTCACACGGAAGCTGAAAATGGTTTTGACCCCTTTGTAGCCTAATGTGCATATTGGCTGAACCCCAAATAGTGTATTGGTTGCACCCCGACTCCTATAGAGAGAAGGGGGACGGGCGGCAGCCCCTGCGGCTGCACAACTCTCACGGCTGCTCTGTGCTTTGCAGGGAAGGACGGGGATCACGGGGACGACATGGGCCGATACGTTGAGGAGATCAGGAAGCAACAGGTGAGGGGTTGGCGGGTCGGTACCCCCCATACTCAGGGGCGCAGTGTCGCTTAGCAACCCGAGTCTCCCTGGTGAGGGGCACCAGGCTTTGCCCACAGCGCCAGCTAGTGGAACTACTGAGCCCATACAGCCTCCCTGGCCACACGCGCTGGGGTTCTGATCCGTCCTCTGTACCGTGTAACTGATTTGTGCCCTTTGTGCCCCCCCCCCCTATAGGAAACAGTGGAAAACTCCAAGACCGGCAGCAGCAAAGACGCCTAAAGCCAAGAAGCGGATTCCATTGGCTGCCGGGGGGGCCGCCCAGGGGCCACAGCAGAATTATATTAATATGCATCAAAGAAAAATAATTCCGATTTTAGGGCATAGGTGCAACACGAGGGGGGGAGGGGCTTGTGGGGGAGCTTTACCCCCCCAAACCCAAAAAATCATGATCCCTGCGCAATAAGGCACTCATCTGTTGTGTTACCGGGTGTCTCTCCAGTCAGGGGCCTCTGTGATTGGCCGATTATTCATACCAACAAAATCTAGTGATTGGGAGAGAAATCCCTTCCCAGGATGCCCCTGGCCTAGACCGGACTTGCTGAGTGCCTTATTGCTTGTGAGTAGCACCTCTGTATTGGTGCAAATAGTGCCCCCCCCCCAAATACTTTCACTTTTAATTTACCCCCCGAGGGACGGTGTAAGGGATGCAGGTAGCCAGGGGTTAATCGACTGGCCGGGCACCTTCCCCTGAGTTTGTTGTTAGACCGGGCCCCGGGGCCCCTACTCTGGGCTTCTAACAAACCATCTTCTCCCAGTTGAACCATGAACTTGTTGCCCCCAGAAGTGTAGGTCGTTCGGGGGGTGCCACTTGGTTTGGAGCAGAAAGGACCACAATGACCCACTTTGTAAGCCCCGCCCCCAAGGGACGTGTTAAGGTGCTATTGTTTCTGTAACACAGTCGGTCAAGCCCGGATTGTACCTTTCCATTTATACTTTGTCTTCCCGGTAGTGATTACGTGTGTAATTGTAGGCGTAGTTTTTATATTATTTTTTTAATCTCCGTGGCCACTTGTCCTTTAAAGGACTACTGCACTCGGGGGGGGGGGGGGGGGTTACTGCTATTTGTAGGTCCGTGCAGCCTGGGTATCAGCAACCCAAATACTAGGGACGGGGAATGGTTCCCACACACACAAAAAAGCAAAGTATCTGCCTGCGGGGTATGTAAATCTGTCCAGGAGGGAGGGGCTTAAAGGATCCGCCCATGAGGAACTTGCATTTTTCCATTCTGGCATATCTAACTGCCCACGGGGAATTGTTATGATTGGTGCTTTGTTTGTGTGCCCCCTGGGGGCAGTGAAATTACTTGAAATAAACGTTGGCAGATATTTCTGGGTGCGTTGAATTAGGGGGTACAGTACCAGATCCGATTGCTGTGTGGGGGGCGGGGCATAGAGTGCTGATATACTGTAATTATGATAAATCCCCTTAGATAGTAATAAGTGGCCCC
Source organism: Xenopus tropicalis (assembly GCF_000004195.4). Classification (NCBI taxonomy): domain Eukaryota; kingdom Metazoa; phylum Chordata; class Amphibia; order Anura; family Pipidae; genus Xenopus; species Xenopus tropicalis. The sequence goes on from NC_030678.2 coordinate 1,815,001, forward strand.
CTGTGTAGGTAGAAATTACCCCCCTCCCCCAGTGCGATTGGACCCCCTATGTTTCACTGATTTGATGCTGTGCCATAGCAGAACCAGGCTCCTCCTCCTTGGGGGTGGGGCTTATGCACATTGTAGCCTATCAGAGCCGCTGATTTCCCCCCTCTCAGTATTCAGAGCTTCCTTCCCGCGTATATTTCACCGCCATATTTGTTTTTATATTTGTATATTGTTTTTTATTCTATAACGACCAAATAAAAATAAATTAAAAGACTTGCGGGGGTGTCATTGTCTCGCTCGGCCCTCCAGCTGCTGATTTATCATAGGACTGGGGGAACAGTAGCAAGGTGCTATTACTGGGGGCACAGGGTGACCAATCGGCTCACCTGTTTGGGCAGAACTTACCCCCCTAATTCAGCTTCAGGCGAGAAACCCCCCCGCACCCCAAAATGTCCCCAACTTACTGCTTATGGTACAAACCAATCTGATAGGCTGGAAATGTAATTCCTATGAAAGATCTGCCTCTGAGGAGCTGAGATTTCCCAGCATTCCAGAGCATGAAACACGGTGCTGCGGATTGGTCGGTTGTCTGTCACATCTCTGATGCCTGATTGGCTGCAGGGATGATTTAACAGGAAGGCCAGCAGAAAGTAACAATTCCATTGGATGAGAAAATCTTGGTATAAGGGGACACTACAGTCACCTCTCTGCTGATTGGTTGATTGTGACTGGTTTCTCTGCCCCCCAAATCTGCCGCTCCCCCATAACTCAAAATAGGGGACAACAGATACAGGCGGTTATTGGTCCCAAATACTATTCTGCATGATAAGGGGAATATGAAGGGACAGGGGTTTTAGGGGTGTGGGAGGGAAGTATTGGGGTACAAATAACAAGTTGACTCCACCTGTGGTGCAATTAAAGAGAGAATCGGTATGAAATTGAGAAAGTTACCCAGGAGCCATTATACTTGTGGGATCTGCTGTATAAATCAACCCCCCCGAATTACTTCCAACAGGAAGTGACCTCACAAGTTGCATGGCCCCACAGAGAGGGGCGGTACTAAGGAACTAATCCTCAGGGCGAGTAAAGATGGCCGCACAGGGTCAGATACGCCAACAGGAAGTGACCTCACAAGTTTTGTGGCCCTACAGAGAGGGGCGGTACTAAGGAACTAATCCTCAGGGCGAGTAAAGATGGCCGCACAGGGTCAGATACGCCAACAGGAAGTGACCTCACAAGTTTTATGGCCCTACAGAGAGGGGCGGTACTAAGGAACTAATCCTCAGGGTGAGTAAAGATGGCCGCACAGGGTGAGATACGCCAACAGGAAGTGACCTCACAAGTTTTGTGGCCCCACAGAGAGGGGCGGTACTAAGGAACTAATCCTCAGGGTGAGTAAAGATGGCCGCACAGGGTCAGATACGCCAACAGGAAGTGACCTCACAAGTTTTGTGGCCCCACAGAGAGGGGCGGTACTAAGGAACTAATCCTCAGGGCGAGTAAAGATGGCCGCACAGGGTGAGATACGCCAACAGGAAGTGACCTCACAAGTTTTGTGGCCCCACAGAGAGGGGCGGTACTAAGGAACTAATCCTCAGGGCGAGTAAAGATGGCCGCACAGGGTGAGATACGCCAACAGGAAGTGACCTCACAAGTTTTGTGGCCCCACAGAGAGGGGCGGTACTAAGGAACTAATCCTCAGGGCGAGTAAAGATGGCCGCACAGGGTGAGATACGCCAACAGGAAGTGACCTCACAAGTTTTGTGGCCCTACAGAGAAGGGCGGTACTAAGGAACTAATCCTCAGGGCGAGTAAAGATGGCCGCACAGGGTGAGATACGCCAACAGGAAGTGACCTCACAAGTTTTGTGGCCCTACAGAGAGGGGCGGTACTAAGGAACTAATCCTCAGGGCGAGTAAAGATGGCCGCACAGGGTGAGATACGCCAACAGGAAGTGACCTCACAAGTTTTGTGGCCCTACAGAGAGGGGTGGTGCTAAGGAACTAATCCTCAGGGCGAGTAAAGATGGCCGCACAGGGTGAGATACCCAACAGGAAGTGACCTCACAAGTTTTGTGGCCCCACAGAGAGGGGCGGTACTAAGGAACTAATCCTCAGGGTGAGTAAAGATGGCCGCACAGGGTGAGATACGCCAACAGGAAGTGACCTCACAAGTTTTGTGGCCCTACAGAGAGGGGCGGTACTAAGGAACTAATCCTCAGGGTGAGTAAAGATGGCCGCACAGGGTGAGATACGCCAACAGGAAGTGACCTCACAAGTTTTGTGGCCCTACAGAGAGGGGCGGTACTAAGGAACTAATCCTCAGGGTGAGTAAAGATGGCCGCACAGGGTGAGATACGCCAACAGGAAGTGACCTCACAAGTTTTGTGGCCCCACAGAGAGGGGCGGTACTAAGGAACTAATCCTCAGGGCGAGTAAAGATGGCCGCACAGGGTGAGATACGCCAACAGGAAGTGACCTCACAAGTTTTGTGGCCCCACAGAGAGGGGCGGTACTAAGGAACTAATCCTCAGGGTGAGTAAAGATGGCCGCACAGGGTGAGATACCCAACAGGAAGTGACCTCACAAGTTTTGTGGCCCCACAGAGAGGGGCGGTACTAAGGAACTAATCCTCAGGGTGAGTAAAGATGGCCGCACAGGGTGAGATACGCCAACAGGAAGTGACCTCACAAGTTTTGTGGCCCCACAGAGAGGGGCGGTACTAAGGAACTAATCCTCAGGGTGAGTAAAGATGGCCGCACAGGGTGAGATACGCCAACAGGAAGTGACCTCACAAGTTTTGTGGCCCCACAGAGAGGGGCGGTACTAAGGAACTAATCCTCAGGGCGAGTAAAGATGGCCGCACAGGGTGAGATACGCCAACAGGAAGTGACCTCACAAGTTTTGTGGCCCCACAGAGAGGGGCGGTACTAAGGAACTAATCCTCAGGGTGAGTAAAGATGGCCGCACAGGGTGAGATACCCAACAGGAAGTGACCTCACAAGTTTTGTGGCCCCACAGAGAGGGGCGGTACTAAGGAACTAATCCTCAGGGTGAGTAAAGATGGCCGCACAGGGTGAGATACGCCAACAGGAAGTGACCTCACAAGTTTTGTGGCCCCACAGAGAGGGGCGGTACTAAGGAACTAATCCTCAGGGCGAGTAAAGATGGCCGCACAGGGTGAGATACCCAACAGGAAGTGACCTCACAAGTTTTGTGGCCCCACAGAGAAGGGGCGGTACTAAGGAACTAATGCTCAGGGCGAGTAAAGATGGCCGCACAGGGTGAGATACGCCAACAGGAAGTGACCTCACAAGTTTTGTGGCCCCACAGAGAGGGGCGGTACTAAGGAACTAATCCTCAGGGCGAGTAAAGATGGCCGCACAGGGTGAGATACGCCAACAGGAAGTGACCTCACAAGTTTTGTGGCCCCACAGAGAGGGGCGGTACTAAGGAACTAATCCTCAGGGTGAGTAAAGATGGCCGCACAGGGTGAGATACGCCAACAGGAAGTGACCTCACAAGTTTTGTGGCCCCACAGAGAAGGGCGGTACTAAGGAACTAATCCTCAGGGTGAGTAAAGATGGCCGCACAGGGTGAGATACGCCCATTTATCGGGGTCACCAAACGAGTGGATCTTCTCCTGTTCCCCCCTAAAGTGGACGATATTTAGTCGTTTGGCC